>NW_020837969.1:12908990-13242248 GCF_003676395.1 Aethalodelphis obliquidens
ACCCTCCACCACTAGCAGGTAGGTCTGGCTCAGTCTCCTATGGGGTCACTGCTCCTTCCCCTGGGTCCTGATGCGCACACTACTTTGTGTGTGCCCTTCAAGAGCGGAGTCTCTGTTTCACCTAGTCCTGTCAGTTGACCTTCATATACTACGGAAAATTTATATAATGATAAATAAAATCCTCACTGCATCAGACTTGCGCACATTTGCTTTCTGCTTGTCACCATCTGCTTTTCCCACGTGAAAGCACCAAATCCACACGCTTGGGAGCAGAGCTTTTGTTCCCGCAGAACTTACTTAAGAGTGACACTCAGCATTACCTCACCTCCATTAGCTAATGCCTGGCTGAATATAAGTTATTCTGGACATGGTGATCTCATCTCAGAAGGATAAAAAAAATTGTCCCCCAAGGGGAAAAAATGCCCTATATGATGACGAGAGTTTAAGTTCTTAGAACACTTTCATTTGACAAAACACAAATAGGAAAATATACAATAGGACTTAAAAAATATATATTGTGTGTGTGTGTGTGTGTGTGTGTGTGTATACATATATATATATATATATATATATATATGATGAATTACTACTCAGCCAGAAAAAAGAATGAAATTTTGAATAAATCCATAGAAACAGAAAGTAAATTAGTGGTTGCCTAAGTTTAGGGGTTTGGATAGAAATTGGGGATGACTGCTGATGGTTATGAGGTTCCTTTTGGGGTGATAAAAATGTTCTAAAATTGATTGTGGTGATGGATACATTACTCTGTGAATATACTAAAAACCACTGAATTCTATAGTTTAAATTGATAAACTGTATAGTATGTGAACTGTCTTAATAAAGCTATTTAAAAAGTAAAAAAAAAATAATAAAAATAACAAATATATTGTAGCACCGCAATGGACTTAACGCTAATTGTTTCTTACTGTACTGAGTACGTAATTCTTTCCATCAATTCAGGATGCTGATGATAATAAATTTCTAGACATATATTGCCTCCCAGAGAAGTTCTAAGTAGATCAATTGACATTAGATGGCAACCTGGAACCTGGGTCTTAGAATCAGGTCTCTGAGTTCCTAGATCCCTTTAATACTTGCCACTGAAGCTACAACAGTCAGATTTCTCAAAAGTTAAAAAATGTTGTCAGTAGAAATTTACTGTCACTCTAAAATACATAAGCATTTCAGGCTGTGTTTTCCTAAAGTGAAAAGTTGCAATGATTTCCCAATTTTTTATTGTGGTTAGCCAACTAAAGGGACCATTGCATAATGCCACAATGAAGTTAAACAGAATAAATTATCTACAGAGTTCAAAGAGAGGAATAAAAATTAATTTCTAAAATTGAAATTTCTATATGAAGTTACAAAGTATCAACATTTTAGGAAAAATAACCAACAACAACCTGTTATTAAAAATGGCTTGAGGGACGGAGGGAGACGCAAGAGGGAAGAGATATGGGAACATATGTATACGTACAGCTGATTCACTTTGTTATAAAGCAGAAACTAACACACCATTGTAAAGCAATTATACTCCAATAAAGATGTTAAAAAAAAAAAAATGGCTTGAGGACTTCCCTGGTGGTGCGGTGGTTAAGAATCTGCCTGCCAGTGCAGGGGACAGAGAGAGGTTCGAGCCCTGGTCTGGGAAGATCCCACGTGCCGAGGAGCAACTAAGCCCACGAGCCCCTACTGAAGCCCACACACCTAGAGCCTGTGCTCTGCAACAAGAGAAGCCACCGCAATGAGAAGCCCGCGCACCGCAACGAAGAGTAGCCCCACTCGCCGCAACTAGGGAAAGCCTGCATGCAGCAACAAAGACCCAACGCAGCCACAAATAATGCATAAATTTATTTTTTTTAAAAAATGGCTTGAAAGTTGTGCCTATGGTAGAAATTTCAAAATGAGATATTAAATTAGGATAACCAGTTTAAGTTATTCCTACTTAGTTAACCTGTCACCCATCAGTGGGTTGTTCTTGGTGCCTGTCCTATAAGGAAACTGAGGTAAGGTCTAAAACCTGGTCTTTGCCCTACCAAACGGGTTTTAAATCTCATAAGAACCAACATCACTCACTTCTGAATCATCTCCACAAATACGAGTATCTTCAAAAAAATTATAAGTAAAAATTTACCAAAACAGGTAGCCAAAGAAAAGCCCAAAGAATCATAACACAATATGTGATTTGAGCATTGTGTAATAACAGGTCCTCTTACTGTTGGCTAATAGGGGCTAGACTCTGAGCTAAAAGGTACATTTATCTATGCATGTATTCATTATTTACGTGTTTCTAGTTAGTCCTTCCAACGATGTTTCGAGGCATAATGAGATTTCCATTTTATAGTTCAGTTGACTGAGGCTGAAAGCAGCTAAGTAACTTTTAAATGGCAGAGCCTGGATTCAAACTCAGATCTGTCAGCTTCCCACACTTCTACATGGCTTAGTTCTACATAGGAGGGGTAATGCTATCAATAATTTCAAGAAAGGAAACAAAAATCCACAACCTAGAAACACTAAGATGAGAGAGGAAGCATACATAAACATGATAGAAACTGACTGCAAGGACAGTGAAATAGTATAAAGTGCACTCATTCCAACTCACGAAGAAACCAGGAATGATGTTTATGGTGTTTTGGATGCCACTGGGTAATTTACTTCTAAAAGTAAAATTACTCACAAAATATGAATAACTGTCATATTAAGCATTTAGGATGTCATTCAGACACTTTTTTCCTATGTTTCTATTTGCCTCTAAAGGAGAGGTGAAGCCTTTTCACTATGACTTGTGGGGAGATTATTCAGTCCTCCCTCAGTATCCATGGAAGATTGGTTCTAGGACACCCCCCTTCCTCCTCCTTCCAGGGATACCAAAATCTGCAGACGCTCAAGTCCTTTATGTACAACGGTGTAGGAGAATCGGCCCTCCATATCTGGTCAAGAACCTACAGACAAGGAGGGTGGCCCATACTTTGGCCAAAGAACTTGAAAAACATCGGGATTATATTTATTACCAATTAGAGAGGACAAAGTCTCAAAAGCAGTCATGTTTCCAGATTTGGTAAGTGAAACAGAAAGAAGAAAATACTTTTTTCACAACAGTTTGGACAAAAGGAGATTTCTGTTGTGACGTACTAGAGGTTTTATTGAAATCATTTACCATCTGGTCCCTGCAATTGCTTTGGGAAGAGTCACCAAACTGGATATTGTCGTTGGGCCTGGTAAAAGTCAGACTTTTAATATTTATTTTGTAATAAAGGAGGAATCTCACACATGGCAAGTAAAATTAAATACAGAAGAAACTTAAGTAAGTTCAGTTGTGCCACACAAACAAAACCATTCTTTCTTTTTCTCTGGCAAGGACAACAGCACCAGGAAGACACAGACAGGAAGGCTTCCCCACTACTCAAAAGCCACAAGCCAGAAAGGACACAATGCTTACTAAGTGCAAGGGGTCTGTTTCCCTCACCTACCTGAAGTCTTGTCCTAAGATGGTATCTCTGGAGGGGCAGAAGGAGAGATGCAAAAGTCCTTGCAGACCTAAATATTGTGTTATGAAATAAATGTAGAATGAAGGATCTTGGATGCCTTTTATAAAAATTATAGATAACCTGTAAGGCCTCCTCCTTCCCACTGAGAATCACTCCTCTAAAAGTGATTCAGATTTACAACCACCTGCCAGAGAAGGTCTGAAACTGCGAAAAGCCAGGGTCAGTGGTATTTATTTGTCATTTGTACCATAACAATTGACTGAACACCGACTGTGTGCAGAGTCGTAAACCCTGAGTGTTTGAAGTAGTGGAGACCAAGATCCTACCCCTATGTGTGACTCGCACCAGAGCTCACTGGATTCAAAAGTGGCTCAACAAGACAGATGGCCAGTGTTCAGTACAAAATAGATAACTTTATTTTACTCTACCCTAATGCAGAAACTCTATAAGCAACTTGAAGATCAAAATAGGCAGAGAATTAACAACATTACTTAAGAGATTTACAAGGCACTGTCACAGACATTATCTCATTTTATCCCTATAATAACCCTGCGAGGTATGTATATTACTCCTGCCTAATTTATGGATGAAATAGGAAGTGTTGCCCTTGGGATGTGGCCTCGGGTCCTATGACAGCAGAGTACCTTTCCCCCTCCATTACATTTGTATTTGTTAAATGTGTACACCAGTATCTAACAGTCTAAGAATTCCACATCTTTTTTTAGATCCAACATCAGTGCTTCCCATCTTTGAGGCAGAGCCTAAAGTACTATCTGATACTGGGCACCAGAACTGACCTAATGCCATTCATGAAACTAAAGACTGCTTTCCAGCATCAGAAGGGGGATGAACCAATAGGAGATTGTGTTAAATTGGATTTGAAAGCAAAACAGAAAAGAAGCATTATAATTGCCTCTATCAGATGTCAGTCTCTTAAAATCGCAGGAGGGGGCTTCCCCGGTGGCGCAGTGGTTGGGAGTCCGCCTGCCGATGCAGGGGACACGGGTTCGTGCCCCGGTCCGGGAAGATCCCACATGCCGCGGAGCGGCTGGGCCCGTGAGCCATGGCCACTTAGCCTGCGCGTCCGGAGCCCGTGCTCCGCAACGGGAGAGGCCACAACAGTGAGAGGCCCGCGTACCGCAAAAAAAATAAATAAATAAAAAATAAAAATAAAAGAAATAATAATAAAAAAATCGCAGGAGGTTAAGACTTCTTTTTCAGGATAGCAAATCAAATCTGATGTAATTGGATACAATGTTTCACTTCTTTCTTACTGTGAACAGGTTTTATTGCTACACTCCAATAAACTGTTCATTCCTTCATTCATTAAAACACATTCTAACTTTCAAAAGCCTTCATTGCAAAAGAGCAAAGCAAAACCATCAGGTTGGGATAGGGATGATTTAAGCTTTGTATTTCATTCTTAGACATCACGTAACTACAATACATTCAAAGTGGCTGAGTGCATTTTGCCACAGGCTGGTCTATGCAGCTTGCTTAGCACCTCCTAATACGATCCTGCATAAACACATTGTTGCAGCAACTCTGCATTTCAACTCTACCATTCCTTTCTAGTCCGCATCATTTAATTATAATTTGCTAAGCAACCTTAAAATAGGATTTTTTTTCTACATAGGGCATAATTATTAAAAAGCATAATACTGCAGTATTGGCATTCATTTGTGCCAGGCCCCAAATATGGGGAAAGACAATACGGAACAAGATAACAAGAAAAACACAGTTCCTTGTGGAATTTGCTTAGGAGCTAATAGGGGAGAGTGTAAAAATAAGCAACTGCAAAGGATATGACACTTTCCTCTTAGGATGAGACGGATGCCAAAGGAACACATAATAGCTAGACTTAACCTTGAAATGTTTAATGAGAACAGAAACATAAATAGGAGTTCCTCAAGCAAGTGTGTGGTGATGGGAAGAGAGAGGGAATGCAAGAGTGTTCCAGGCAGAGAACAGTTAGTGTTAAGGTCAGCAACGGCTCTGCAGAAAGTGAAACGGTGCCATAATGAAAGATTAGGCAGGGGAAGGGGACCAAGGAGCCAACCTATGCTTGGCTTTGTTAACCGTGTTAAGGGACTGGGTTATCCTATGACCAAAGGAACAGCTTCCTGGATTTTTATTCTGTAAAGATCCCTCAGCCTGTGCTATAAAGAATGGACTGGAGAGGGGCCAGAGGAGCCTCCTGTAGCGAGGTGAGAGCTTAGGGTGGCTTAAATCTGAGATGGAGAGAAGGGGGCCAGATCCAGTGGATATTTAGGAGGGCCAGGAGGCTTGGCGGCTAACTGGAGGAGCCGGGGGAGGAAGCTGATAAGGTTGGTTCCCAGTTTCTTGGCTTGGGAGCCACTTATTGAGAACTGGGAAAGAGACAGCTGCCTTGGGAAGTAAGGCTTGAGAGCACACCCACTGAAAACAAGAGTGACTAAGGCACTCTTATTCAACATGGGCTGAGGGGATTTTAAAGCCTAAGGGATTTGGGCCATGGATACATAGTCACCCACAGGAGCTAGAAGGATGCATGGAGGCCTTCAGGTCTGAAAGTGAAAAGGAGTTTAATACTTGAAACTACCTCTTTGGAAAGCGGAGTCACCCGTCAACCTGATAATGTCTAGACAAAGAAGGCAGCAGAGACCAAATCCTCACCAGCAATGGGAGGATAAGCCCTGAGGGCCAGAGCCCTTAGGACAGCACCAGCCCGCCTCCTGACCTCAGGTCATCTTTTCTCCGCGCCCAGCCTCCTCACCACCTTCCCGATTAAAATTTCAGCCTTCGATCCCCGCTGCCTCCCGCTCCCGGGTCCGACCTCCTACCCCCCGGCCTCAGCGCCTCCGCCTGGGCCTCCCGCGCCTCTCCTCCCCCGGCTCAGAGACCCGTGTCAAGCCTCCTGCTACCAGGCTTCAGCGACCCGACCCGGGTCTCCCGACACCCCCCATTCTCGGCCCGGCCACCTGTCCCCCGGGCTCGGCGTCTCCGGCTGGGTCTCCGCTCCCCAGCCTCCCGCTGTCCGCCCTCCACATCCCACGCGGGTCTCCCACCACCCCCGGCCCAGCCTCTCGATCCTTGGTCCGGCCTCCCGTCCCCCAGGCTCGGCGTCTCCAGCCGGATCTCTGCTCCGCGGCCCGGCCTCCCGTCCCTGGGCCGGGTCTCTCGATCTGCGGACTTCAGGGCTCGTCCCCGCCCCCGTTGTCGCGCCAAAACAAAGGATCCGCCGCCCTGACCAGGTCAGTCTCCTCCGTCTCCCCGGGGCAGGCGCTGAGCTTGGGAGAGTGGAGGGAACCAGCCCAGGACCTATGGCGCCAAAGCGAGAAGCGTCGAGGGCATATCTCACCTCTCAGCCCCCACGGCGCTGCCACCGACTCGCTCTGCTGGGATCGGTTCCTGCTCTGCTTCCGCCGCAGCCGCGCTCAGAGGTAGGCGCCCGAGCAGGCCCCGCCCCCTCTGGCCCCACCCCGGCCCCTCCCCTCAGCTCTGCGAGCTCCGCGCCGCGCCGATGCGTCAGTCAGGCCCCGGCTCCCACTGCCCGAGAACACCGCCCCCTCACAGGCCCCGTCCCGCCCGAGAACACCGCCCCGCCCGAGAACACCGCCCCTTCACGGGTCCCGCCGCGCCTGAGAACGCCGCTCAGCCCGAGAGCACCGCCCCTTCACGGGTCCCGCCGCGCCTGAGAACGCCGCTCAGCCCGAGAGCACCGCCCAGTCACGGGTCCTGGGGGCTCCTGGCTTCCAGGCACGCTTCCGGGCCATTCTAGGCCCTTCCCGGCCTCCGCTCCCTTTCAGTCCCCGTCCTACCCCAGAACGCTGTCGTCTCACTGGCCCGCGCTCTCCCCACTTCCCGCCCCAGCCCCGCCTCCGCGCCAGGTTTGAAGACTCGGTCCCGCCACAGTAGGCGGGTTGCGTGTCCTGCCAACCGCAGAGGACTCACGGCTTCCCGCCCGCGGCGAGTGTCTCTGGAGGTAAATGGAGGGAAACCCGAAGGCCTCGCCGGGCCCCGGGGGCAGGGAGAAGGGAGTCACGGGCAGGCCCTGCGGGAGGACGGAGAGCGGTTCGCGGCCTGCCGGTAGTCCCCGCTTCCCCTCGGGCGACCGGAGGCCTTCCCTTAGGTCACCCCGAATTCCCTGTCCCGAAACCAAAAGCTTTCACCGCCCAGCTGGGCCTCCGCCTGTCTTGGGTCACGAACTCTTTTCAGACTCTGAGGCATTTTCTTAGAAGAATGTACCAACCCAATTGAGCACGAAATTCTCCATCACATTTCAAGAGGTTCAGGACATTCTGACAAGTCAGGGGCCCCAGGTGAAGAACTCGCCCACTTCCAGCACTTTTGTTTACTTGGGTATAAATGAGGGCGCCGTTTTGTTCACAGATATACGTCGTTCTGAGTATGGCTACCGTTCCTTGAGTGCTTATCTGTGTTCTCACATTGTGGCAATGCATTTTCTTTTTCTTTCAGCAGCCCCTGCAGGTAGGAATTCCAGTTTCCACCTGGGCGTAATTAAAAAGGCTAAGTAGTTTGCTCTTGTTAAGGGCTACACGAGTTAAACTCAGATCCTAGGAAGAAAACCTAGGCCTTTATCCCTGCCAAGTTGAGAGAGGACCAGTGTTTGGCAGTCCTTTTTCTGCTGCAGTAAAACTGAAGAATAGGACCCACTCCCAACCTGCACGGTGGTCGGCATGCAGTTATTTGTAAGGCAGGCACTAGTGTACTAGTTTTTTTTAACCAGTCCTATTACCCCGTAGTGATGCACAAACCCCTTCCTGTGCTAAACTTTCTTACCAAAATTATGCTGTAGTTAAAGCAGCGGCAGCAGCAGTGGTTTTATGGTTTTTTGTGTAAATGACCCTTATTAGTTTGGAGAAACTTTAATTATAGTAAAATAGGTGGCTAGAAGCAATGTCGGAAGTTTCTTTCTACAGAGGTGTCTCAGGTGGCAGAACCTGATCTGGGCCTGGGAGGGGAAGACTTCAGGAAGGGTGAGTGGGGCATTCCAGGGGAGGGAAACATGCAGGAGGGCTCCTGGAGTGGGCCAGGTGCAGGCAGTGGTCATCATCATTCATTTGGTGAGAAGGCTGAACAAGAAGTCGTCGAATGGGTAAGTGGTTGAGGGCCAGATTCTGGAGAGTTTGGACTTCTCGAGGTAAACTTTAGCGTGCATTAAGCGATGCTCTGAATCATTAATGAGTGTCCCTAGGAAAAGCTATGAAAATGGTCTTTTTGAAAATTTATTGGCGTATAATTGATTTACAGTGCTAATGAGTTCGTTTCAGGTGTAGAGCAGAGTGATTCAGTTACGCATATATTCATCCTTTTTCAGATTCTCATATAGGTTATCACAGAGTATTGAGTAGAGGTCCCTGTGCTGTACAGTAGGCCCTTGTTGGTTATCCGTCTCGTAGATAGTAGTGTGTGTGTGTTCATCCCAAGCTCCTGATTTACAACCCCCCCCGCCCCCGCCCCCCCCCCCACCCCGTTTCCTCTTTGGTAACCATCAGTTTCTTTTCAATATCTGGAAGTCTGTTTTTGTTTTGTAAATAAGTTCATTTGTATCATTTTTAAAAAAAATTAGATTCCACATATGAATAATATCATATGATATGTCTTTCTCTGTCTGACTTCACGTAGTATGATAATCTCTAGGTCCATCCATGTTGCTGCAAATGGCATTATTTTGTTCTTTTTTATGGCTGAGTAATATGCCATTGTATATGTGTACCACATGTCTTCATCCGTTCCTCTGTCGATGGACATTTAGGTTGCTTCCATGTCTTGGCTGTTGAAAATGGTCTTAAGGGTGATTAGTCTGGCAGAATTAGGCTCTTTGGATGGGAGATCCTGTGGGGATGGTAGAAAGGTGGAACTGGAAAAAACAGTGTTCCACTGGATGTTTTCTTCCTTATAGGAGACTTTTGGGAAATTTAAATATGAGTTACTCTGTTCAAGCATAGACAGGCAAGGTGACTGAAGTAGGAAAAGAAGAAAAGAAAAAGTCAATTAGTATATTTAATAATTTTGTAAGGTGTTATTCATCTGGGAAGTAAACTATTATTACTGTAAATGAAGTTTAATTACATACTTTATTATGAATACTTTAGCAGTGGGAGAAATAGTATAAATGTATTACAAGAGGCCATAAAGGGAATTATATTAAGAAAACATTGCCAAATACCAGAACATTACTAAATATTAGAACTGGAACATATATGCAGAAAACACAAGATATTGTTGAATCTATTCTCAGGGCAGAGGGAGAAGTTCGAGTTGGGGAATAGGAATTGACTTGTGATTAGACAAGAAAAGAAACTAGGAGAACTGGGCTAGAGAGAGTCATGTGAGGTAGGCTTCATCTGACCCTAGAAGCCAGTAGTCGTGAACCATGGGCCGCATGGTCCAGCTGCTCCTGGGGACCAGGCCGTCAAGTGTCACCGATGAACAAGTGTAGGCATAAACCTCTGGAAACCAGGACTGCTTAGGTCGGCTGAGTCATCTCTTCACCTTCACTCTCACTGTCCCTTCTCCCACTATAGTTACTCTAAAAAGACTAAGCCAACCTTTTTTCTAGCCTGACCACCTTTAGTTTTGAAACTGGTATCAAAAATGGTTAAACAATCATTCCCGTGCGATGCTAAGAAATAAATAATAGAGCTCTTAAGCCTGCTATTTTAAAATACAACAAATATTTTTCTTTAGGTCTTGGAAACTGTTACAAAAGTAGTTATGGTCCCTGTGTGAAAAGGGGTTTTCATGTGTAATTATATGTATATAAAAAAAGACAGCACTGTTTCCCCACCAGCATTTCTGAAATGGTGATATGTTCTCCCGGGGGGTAGGCATGAGGAGTATGATAGTCCAAAACGAGAATGCCAGATACCTTCCTGTTCTCCATTTCCTTTGCTTTTAATATTCAACCCTGCTGCTTGAAGAGTCTAAGCCCCAGTTGTCTTTCAGCCCAGCTGTTAAAATTTTAAAACTGTGTAAATAACAAGGGGGCATAACATATTTTGAGCTTCTCTCTTTTTTTCTGTTGACATGCGTGGTTTCCTCAGTCCAGTAAGTGTTAAACTGGTTTTCCATTGTGACTGACTTTCATATATGATATACTCCCATGGTCATACCAATATTTTTACAAAACCAGAAAAAATTTTCCCGATGTCATTGTAACTAAGTGTGAACATCCACATGGTTACTTCTAGTCAGTTATTTGCTAGATACTAGAGTCATAATTCACCTCTGATCGCATTATGTGTTTATTTTCTTCGTTAAGTAATTGGTGGGCTTTATTAAAAGTCAGTTTCTTAGAAGAAAGTTTCTCAGTTAGGTTGTCTAAATGGAGGGGATTTTTATCTGTGTGTGAAGCAGATTAAATAAACTAATACTCAGAATCTATTTAGCAATAAGGAGCCCGGTCACATATATTGAAAAATTAACACAGTTGTATTAAAAATTGCCCCATCTCTTCAAAGAAATTGTATTCCTTTCCTAGGCAAATCTGTTATGAAATTTATGTTGATAGCTTTAGAATTTTATTTCTGTTTCTTGGCTTATAATTTATAATATCCATGTGGACTAAGTGTAATTCTGAGAGTATAATCTTAAGTCTGTTATGGTTGAAGTCAGATTTGAAATCTGTGGATAATATGCCTTTTTTTCTAGCAATGCATTAGGATATTCCTACCCTCTCTTAATCTTTTTGGGTGATTCTATTTTTCTTTCCAGGGAATATTTCATTTGCCAGTGAGTTTATGTTGCAAAGTTTTCTGCTAAAATTCAAGAGCATATTTATCAGTGCAAGTACTAGATAGGCATTGACAAAGGTAAATAGGGATTTTACCTTCAAATGCTTTAGTGTATGATATTATGTCACTTAAAACCTAATATATCTGTTTTCTACATACATAAATTACAACATAGATGATTTTAGTGAAGAAGGAAACTATTAGTTATTTCTATTTCTGTGTAAAACCCAGGCCAAAACTTCCTGGCTTTAAAAACAACAAATTATTTTTTTCTTAGAGTTCTGTGGGTTGCCTGGGCAGTTTGCTGGATCTCTCACCTGAACTCACTCAGGCTTACTCAAGCATTGAATTCAGATGATGGCTGGATGATCCAAAGTGGCTTAACTCACATATCTGGTAATTGGTGATTGCTATCAGCTGGGGTACCTTGGTTCTTCTCCAGATGACCTTTTATCCTCTGTGAGGCTAGAGTTATAGCATGATGATCTCAGAGCAGGACTCCATGATAGCCAAATCTAATGCAAAAGCACTTATTAAACCTCTGCTTGCTTCACATTTGTCGATGTGACATTGGCAAGTCACATGGCCAAGAGTCTGTATGGGAGTGGGCTTAGATGGCATCTCTTGATGGCAGGAATGCCAGAGAATTTGTCCCCATTTTTCTCTATGCTGGAAGCTTTTCCCCCCTCTTCTAAAAACCTATCCTTTTTCCTTTGTAAGTAAACCGTAATCCCAAATTGGAAAGGTATTGCCTGGTCCCCTTACTTTGGCATGGCTAACATGGAAGCATTGTTTGCAAACAAAAACATGTATCATTAGGAAACAAGGGTTAAAATGTAAACATTTCAATTGACTAATCACAAAAGTAGTCATTAAGTTAACAGATTAACATTTATTCTTTTTTTTTAAGTCATGCTTATGATTACCATACATCCCAAACCAAAACTAGCCAATATTGTAATTCCCACTCATACACTGGTTATCCTCCCAACTAATAGTTGTTTGAGTAGAAAAGAGCAGTGGGCAGAAAAAAGAGGAAAGGGGAGCTAAGAACTAGACAGTGGTGCCTAGAAATGAATTCTACACTAAGAAATAATAGCACTGGAATGATGCCCACCATCTGGGTGAGGTACATGGCACTTGATGCAACAAAATGATTATAATAAAAACCATAGTGATGCAAAAAACTCTTATATTTACATGAGGCATTGGAATTTGCAAAACATTTTCATGTCTTATGACATGTATCCTCAAGATAACTACATTAAAATGTTGATTCCCATTTTGCAGCTGATTACAATTTAGGGAGCTTCATTAACCTGTTCAAAACTGTAGCACTATTAGATGGAAGAGCCAGGACCTAAAGATTTCTGATAACCAGCCCTGTCCTTGTTTCACAACAAAACTTCATGCAAAACATAAACTATAAAGCAAAGAAATAAGCAGAAATGAGCTTTGAAGTTTTACCAAACAAAGTATATTTTAAACAAAGAAACTGGCATCCATGTTTGTTTGTTTTAGTAGTAATTCACAGAGATCCTACCTGGGATAGGATTTAGTCTCCCCATACTTCTGAACCAATGAAGAGAAAATGGGAAGCAAGGCTGAAGCAAATTGAAGAACGAGCATCCCATTATGAGAGGGAACCATTGTCCTTGGTATACAGACCAAGATTGTCTAAGCCAGAAGAACCACCATCCATTTGGAAACTATTTCATCGGCAAACTGAAGCTTTTAATTTTGTTAAAAGTTGTAAAGAGGTAATTTTTCTCATCTTTTTTTTAGGGCTACTATACCTTAAGATTTCCAAAAGAAATCTGTTGTTTGTCTTCATTTCAGTGCACGTATTTTACCAGAAGAATTTAATTGCGATCTTTTTGTACTATTTAGGAAAGATATCCATGAATCATTAACCATTTACTTTATATTAATAATGAAAAAAATGACATATCTAGTGCCAAATAGTTTAAAAAATTTGTAATGACATAGAAATGAAGCTATGCTTAGAGGAGAAGTGACTGTATTCATGGACTGAAAAATAGTAGAATGAGTGTAAAAGTTAAACTAAAATAATACCCACAGAAATATCAGGAAATGAGTAAGTAGAGTGTGAGATTTTTTTTTTTTGGTCTGCGTTGGGTCTTTGTTGCTGCGCGCGGGCTTTCTCTAGTTGTGGTGAGCGGGGGCTCCTCTTCATTGCGGAGCACAGGCTCTAGGCGTGCGGGCTTCAGTAGTTGTGGCTTTCGGGCTCTAGAGCACAGGCTCAGTAGTTGTGGTGCACGGGCTTAGTTGCTCCGCGGCATGTGGGATCTTCCCGGACCAGGGCTTGAACCAGTGTCCCCTGCATTGGCAGGCAGATTCCTAACCACTGCGCCACCAGGGAAGCCCGGAGTGTGAGATTTTAAGGATGAAATTAGGGATTGGAAATTTGAATTTAAACAATCACAAATGAAAATGTCTCAAATGTCATTTGAGTTAATAAGCCCTAAAACTTAAATCATAGTACCAAAGCACACATGTTTTTATCCTTCTACTGTCCCTTTTGTGCTTTGGAGTAGTAGAGTGGATTTATCATAATTTCCAACACATTAGGAAAGTGGGAGGAAGAAGTGCTTGCTACATGCTAGCCTCACAAAGGGAATGGTTCTCAAAAATAAACAAGCAGGTGTGTATTGCACATCTTTTTTTGTTGGGCACTGTGGGGAATATAGAGAAATATAACGAAAAGATGCATCTATCCAACATAAATCCAGCATAAATATATTGTGATTCTGAAAATTGATTATATATAAAAACTCAAAATGCTGTAAGTTTTTAGGGAGGAGGACCTTCTTTCCCTGGTAAACAGAAGCTCACTCATATCTCATCAGAATAGTTTAGGAAATAGAAGAAAAGCCTTTTGTGCGCATTTTGTGTAACCCTAATTCAGGTATCAGAAATTAAAATACAGATTCGCTTAATCTTGACTTTAAAAAAATATAGCTGTATGATTGCTGGATTTACCAATCAGTTTATAAAATTTATCTTGAGAAGATTTTTAATAGGATCGGATAACTTAGTCTTTTTATGATTTCTCTCATGAAAATGGAAGTTTAGTTCCTTTATAGGTTCAACAGCTACCTTTAGCTAAGTGGAAACAAAAGAACTTGTGTATTCCTTTTCTATGAGAAACAATAATTTATAGTTACTTGTTCTGCATTTTAAAACTTTCCTTAAGCTTTTAAGATTTACATACAAATATATTTTTAAAAATGGTTCTCATGTATTTTTATATACTCTAGGAAATTTATTAACTTTAGTCCAAATTATTTACAATAATGTTCAGGTAGTTTTAAAAAAATAAGTTCTTTTTCATAAACTGGCAGATAAAACTATAATAGGAAGTAAAACGAGTGACTGAAAAATGATTTTTCTTTCTTTGTTTTAGTCTGGATGTTCTAATTGTTTCTGCCTTGAACATTTATTACCTGAGTGACTAAATATAAATAAATACAAATAACTAGATTTTGATTGGCATAGATTTAGTGATTAATTTTCTTGTTTTCAATAATACAAATGTTCCAGTTTTTGAAAATTTGAATAAAATCTTTATGAACATTTAATAGCTACAGTTGATTTTAAATTTGCATTTTACTAATTTTTTGAATATTATTTTTGATTTTGTAAAGGACGTTCATGTATTTGCTTTGGAATACAAAGTGGGCGATGGACAACGTATTTACCTCGTAACAACGTATACTCAACTTTGGTTTTACTATAAATCCCGGTAAGTAGCTTTTAAAGCATAACACATTAAATTACATTTCCTTCATCTGGAAATGCTTGTGAAATTAAATCAGGCTGCCTTGGCTTTCATAGTTCTCAGTCACGCAGTTAGTTACTACTTTACTATTAGAATTGAATTCTGGAGTTTCCTTGTGATAGAAACACTGAATTATCTCACCAGGTGCTAGGAGAGAGAAATTGTGTGTGTTTTGAATTCCTGTACCACGTGATGACACAATTCCCACCATCACTTTTCCTTGTTCAAATTACTGTAAACCTTTTATTTGTATATGATGGCACTAAGCAGTTTATCATTTACTAATCAAGTCAGCATTTCTTCTTAATAACCCATCTTAAAGTCATACCTCTTGATACCAGTGAGAATGAAACTGCACATGTGAGCACTGAAAGCTCATTGAAGTCAGGTGATTCAGAGTGTATGTAACCAGTTTTTAAAACATTCCTAATGAAAATATGGAACTTAAAAATTCTCATTAAAAAATTCATGGAATCCCAAGAATATGTGATTGTGGGATCACAGTTTGAGAAAGTTCTTAAACAAAATTTGCTTCATGGTGATACCAAAAACAAATGCAGAAGTGTTACCTGATATCAAAATTATCTGTGAATAAATAGCAGTATGAAGTTGGCTATATTTTCCAGTTAAATAATGTTACAGAAAATGATTGTTAGATCTTGTTTGATGGAAACTCTTGATACTGTGTTCTGTAAACCTGTGGTAAGCAGTTGTTCACTTTATCTTGTCTTCATTATGTCATAGTTATCTGTCATTACATCACAGTTAATATACTATCTTGAGATACAAGAGCAACTTCTGTGATTTAAAAGGTATGAGATATAAACCTAACAATCTTGAATTATTCAATTCAGAAGAAATCTCTTACACTGCTATGAAGTCATTCCTGAAAATGCTGTGTGCAAGCTTTATTTTGATTTGGAATTTAACAGACTTGCCAATCCAGGAGCTGATGGGAAAAAGATGGTTGCATTACTCATTGAGGTAAATTACAGACTCAGGTTTTTCTCCTTATATCTACCTGTATGTCTTTTCATTCACTCATTCAGTCATTAAATGAATCCAACCTATGTAATATATAGGTTCTGTGTTTCTCCTCATTTTTCTTGTTACTCTTCCTTTTGACTTCGTTTCTTAATGCCACTTCTCTGAGTAAACTTCTGGAAGGGAGGAAGGTTCAGTTTATGTCCATATATTTTGTAATATTGCTGTATCAAAAAAAACTGAGAGGACTTCCTGGTGGCGAAGTGGTTAAGAATCCGCCTGCTAATGCAGGGGACATGGGTTCAATCCCTGGTCCGGGAAGATCCCACATGCCGCGGAGCAACTAAGCCTGTGCGCCACAGCTACTGAGCCTGCGCTCTAGAGCCCATGCGCTGCAAATACTGAAGCCCGTGTGCCTAGAGCCCGTGCTCCGCAACAAGAGAAGCCACTGCAATGAGAAGCCCGTGCACCGCAACAAAGAATAGCCCTGCTCGCCACAACTAGAGAAAGCCCGCGCACAGCAACGTAGACCCAATGCAGCCAAAAATAAATACATTAAAAAAACCCCAAAAAACTGAGAAAGGTGGCAGTTTGGGAATTTTCTGTTTCTTAATTATATATTCTTTTGCATTACAAATAGTGGATTCTGGTGAAGATTAGGTGAAGTAATTTTTACTGAAAAATTGAGTACTAAGATAAACTTTAAGAAAATTTTGATAAAAATAGTATCAGAAGTTTCGAGCTGGCAGAAATTTTGGAAACTCTTCTGTCTTACATTATCATAAATGAGGAGCTAAAGCCTAGAGAGACTTAATTCCAACTCCAGGTCCAACAACTAGTTACTGGCAAAACCTGGTCTAGAACTACAATTATCATTTCTCTTTGTTTTTCACAAAGAGAAAAAGTGTAGTTCTAGTATATATTTTTGATTTAGCAGTGTCAACCCATATTCCTTTTATTATTTAGTAATAAAAGGAATATGGGCTTGTGCAACTAAGCTCTATTAGGTTCGTTTATAAAATCTTTTAAGATTGTATTAGGGTGTACTAAAATTATATTGACTATTATTTGGACTCAAAGTAGGTATTAACATTAACTGTTTTTTGTTTTAGATGTTAGCTGTAGATGACTCATTTTATAATGTTAAAAATACATCCAAATTAGAATGTTTTTGATTAAAAATATCTGCTGATTTTGTCAGATCTCTATGTTTTATTTTAAATTTATTTGAAAAATGTATGCAAATACTGGTTTTTAAAAAAATCATAATGTCAGCTTTCTCCTGACTTTGAAGCAAAAGAAATATACATAAGTTCCCCCCAGCCCTCCCAAAAAACAACAGAAAAGTTATGTTTTTCTTAATATAGCCATTGAACCCTTAAAAATAAATTTAAATGTTTTATTTCATTATAGTTGGTAAGTTGTATTTAATTTTTAACCTTAATTACGTTTTTAATAATCCATAGATATTGACTCTTTTCTAGTGTATGATACACTTCTACAGTCTAAGGTAGGATTTGTTAAGTGGGCTCTGTGTGGCCACCAAGGAATTAAGGTTCAGAGATTTTCACTGGCACTTTAATATGGTGATACTGTTAAAAAAAGAAGTATTAGTACTTCATTGTATTAGAAACTAGAAACTTATCCCTAATGGAATCAACACTAGTGCAAATCCCATTTGTAACAAGAATAAACACTGGTACGGCAAAGATCATGTAGCTGTTTAAATTTTTTTCCTCCTAATTCTTTATACAATCTTATCCAAATTAGTCTTGAACAACTCATCTTTAACATCAACAAAAGTTGGAAAAAGTTGTAGAAATCTGAGTTTAAAATTACACAGCATTTTAATTTAACACACTCATGTTGGTAGAAAAGTTATTAGGATTATTTTACTTAATATAACCTTTACAAATGATTATATTGAAATTAATTTCACTTACTGGTTACTGTGTATGTAACAAGTATATAATACAAAGAGTACTTTTCCTTTAGCGTCTCTGTGTGAGGAGGCATAGGTTAGCTGTTATCATAACAGATGGTTAATAAATAACTGGCTAATAATAACTAGTGATAATATGTAATGACCTTTGATACTGACACTTTTTAACTGACAATTCCAGTAAGCCACTTCTGCCAGATGGAATGACTTCTGGTGCTAAAGCATTTTATAAAACTATGTTGACAGGTAACATTGCTCAAATAATCATATATTTTTAACTTCTGGATTTTACAACTTAAATATTTAAATAAATTAAAAACTTTTAAAGTTGAGGTATAATTGATTTACGATAATATATTAGTTTCAGGTGTACAATAGTGATTCAAAATTTACAGACTATACTCCATTTATAGTTATTATAAAATATTGGCTATATTCCCTGTAACTTAAAATTTTATTTAAAATTTAACTTGGAAAAAAGAACTTAATGGGACTACAATTACTTTTATTATCTACAGTTATTACATTTATTCTGTATAGCTCCAAAGTACATAACTAGACTTTATTCATTTATCAAAATTTTTTCAGCCTCTTAGTGTCAGTGTGCCTAGGCATTAACAATACAATGGCTAGCCCAAAAAGACATGATTTCTGCCTTCACAGAATTTATCATGTAATGGAGGATAATAAGTTAGGATAGATTTAGCTGCCATAATAAAGACCTAAAATTAAAGGGGCATAAACAAGATAGAAAGTTATTTCTCTCTCATGTTAACACCTGGATGTGACTCCATTGTATTAGGGAGCTAGGCCTATTGCTTTGCTCTTCCTAAGATGCCATTAATTACATTGTCCAAGATGGCTCAGCATTGCTGTGTCTACATTTTAGACAGTAGAAAATGGGGAAGGGGTGAGCATGCCCCTTTCCTTTAAGATTATAATGTAGAAGTGGAATATTTTCCTTCTGCTCACATCCTGTTGGCCAGAACTTAATCACATGGCCACACCTTACTGCAAGGGAGTCTGGGGAACATGGTCTTTATTCTCGATGATCTCATATCTAGCTAATAATCAGGTTTCTATTTACAGAAGCAGGAGAGAACAGATCCTGAGGGATATTCCCTATGATATAGAGGAAACCTATCAAAATAATCACAAAAATTGCAGCTGTGTAAGTACTACAACTAGAGGTAGAATATATATGGGGCAATTTGAGGTAGATAAGGAAATTGAGGAAGACTTCTCTGAGAAAGAATTTACTGAAGAAGAGTAGGATCAGAGAGCATGATGGGAGGTGGTATGCTATAATACCAAAATAACGTTAATAAACACAATTTTTACTGCATAACTATTCGGTATCTAAGTGTTTGGCAGTGTACAGACATTTTTGCTAATTCCAAGATAACCCTGTGTGGTGTTTCTTTTTTTTTTTTAAAACATCTTTATTGGAGTATAATTGCTTTACAATGGTGTGTTAGTTTCTGCCTTATAACAGAGTGAATCAGTTATACATATACATATGTCCCCATGTTTCCCCTCTTGCATCTCCCTCCCTCCCACCCTCCCTATTCCACCCCTCTAGGTGGTCACAAAGCACCGAGCTGATCTCCCGGTGCCATGTGGCTGCTTCCCACTAGTTATCTGTTTTACATTTGGTAGTGTATATATGTCCATGCCACTCTCTCACTTTGTCCCGGCTTACCTATCCCCCTCCCTGTATCCTCAAGTCCATTCTCTAGTACGTCTGCATCTTTATTCCCGTCTTGCCCCTAGGTTCTTCATGACCTTTTTTTTTTTTTAATATTCCATATATATGTGTTAGCATACTGTATTTGTTTTTCTCTTTCTGACTTACTTCACTCTGTATGACAGACTCTAGGTCCATCTACCTCACTACAAATAATTTCATTTGTTTTTATGGCTGAGTAATATTTCATTGTATATATGTGCCACATCTTCTTTATCCATTCATCTGTCAATGGACACTTAGGTTGCTTCCATGTCCTGGCTATTGTAAATAGAGCTGCAGTGAACATTTTGGTACATGACTCTTTGAATTATGGTTTTCTCAGGGTATATGCCCAGTAGTGGGATTGCTGGGTCGTATGGTAGTTCTATTTGTAGTTTTTTAAGGAACCTCCATACTGTTCTCCATAGTGGCTGTATCAATTTACATTCCCACCAACAGTGTAAGAGGGTTCCCTTTTCTCCACACCCTCTCCAGCATTTATTGTTTGTAGATTTTTTGATGATGGCCATTCTGACTCATGTGAGATGATATCTCATTGTAGTTTTGATTTGCATTTCTCTAATGATTAGTGATGTTGAGCATCCTTTCATGTGTTTGTTGGCCATCTGTATATCTTCTTTGGAGAAATGTCTATTTAGGTCTTCTGCCCGCTTTTGGATTGGGTTGTTTGTTTTTTTGATATTGAGCTGCATGAGCTGCTTGTAAATTTTGGAGATTAATCCTTTGTCAGTTGCTTCATTTGCAAATATTTTCTCCCATTCTGAGGGTTGTTTTTTCGTCTTGTTTATGGTTTCCTTTGCTGTGCAAAAGCTTTTAAGTTTCATTAGGTCCCATTTGTTTATTTTTGTTTTTATCTCCATTTCTCTAGGAGGTGGGTCAAAAGGGATCTTGCTGTGATTTATGTCATAGAGTGTTCTGCCTATGTTTTCTTCTAAGAGTTCGATAGTGGCTGGCCTTACATTTAGGTCTTGAATCCATTTTGAGTTTATTTTTGTGTATGGTGTTAGGGAGTGTTCTAGTTTCATTCTTTTACATGTACCTGTGCAGTTTTCCCAGCACCACTTACTGAAGAGGCTGTCTTTTCTCCACTGTATATTCTTGCCTCCTTTATCAAAGATAAGGTGACCATATGTGTGTGGGTTTATCTCTGGGCTTTCTGTCCTGTTCCATTGATCTATATTTCTGTTTTTGTGCCAGTGCCATACCTGTGTGGTGTTTCTTAGTACCTTCGTTTTGCAAAAGAGAAGACTGAGGCTTCAGAAGTGACTTGTTTTGTGGCTGCACAGCTGATGCTTTTGAGCAGTTACGTGTGCCAGCATTGGGCCAACTCTTTACTCCCATTTTCTCTTTGCTGCTCTTTGCTCCCTACAACAACCTGAAATGTTAGGTTCTATTATTATCCCATTTTGCAGTTGAGGAATGTTAGGTTTGGACTTGACTAAAGCGACAGAGCTGGTAAGTGGCAAAGCCAGAACTCAAACCTTTCTGACTCCTAATCGTGTGCTCCTAACCCTGTGCTCGCTACCTTCCTATGATGCGTAACTGCTTTCATTAGTAGCATCACCTAGCCCTGGAGGCCACATTCTCGGACGCAGATTTGGGCTTAGTGTGCATGAGCAACTTTCTGAAAACTAAAACTAGAAACAATGGAATTGTGACTTTTTAACTCATAGATAATATTTAAAGAGATGCTTAGGACTTCCCTGGTGGCACAGTGGATAAAGACTCTTGCTCCCAATGCAGGGGGCCTGGATTCGATCCCTGGTCAGGGAACTAGATGCCACATGCATGCCGCAGCTAAGGAGCCCACCTGCCGCAACTAAGACCTGGTGCAACCAAACAACAAATAAATAAATACATAAATAAAATTTATGAAAAGAGGTGCTTAAAAAGAAATATTTTTATTTTGATTTTAGAGATTAATGTATAAGATAAATTGAATTCTGAGAGGCCTTTAACCCTGAGAGCCTATGCATTTTTTTTTTTTTTTTTGGCGGTACGCGGGCCTCTCAATGTTGTGGCCTCTCCCGTTGTGGAGCACAGGCTCCGGACGCGCAGGCTCAGCGGCCATGGCTCACGGGCCCAGCCGCTCCGTGGCATGTGGGATCTTCCCGGACCGGGGCACGAACCCATGTCCCCTGCATCGGCAGGCGGACTCTCAACCACTGCGCCACCAGGGAAGCCCAAGCCTATGCATTTTTAACATAAACATGTATAATAATTTAAATATGTATATTTCAGTACGTAAGTAATTCAGTAAAATTGTTATGTAATAATCTGATATCAAAATAAAAAACAGATTAGACTTGTACCAAGATATTTGAATTTTGCTCATGGAAAAATTTTGAAACAAAAAACACTAATTATTGATGTTTTACTTGTGTTTTCAGCATGTTTGTAGAGCACTTCAACAGTTTTACAGGGTTAGTTGTTCAGCTGAAGATGTTCTCAACTTGGATTCTAGCACCAATGAAAAATTTAGCCGCCATTTAATATTTCAACTCCGTGATGTGGCATTTAAAGATAATATTCATGTTGGTGAGTGTACTGTTTTTTTTAAAAAGTCACAGTTATATTAAAAACGTATGCTTCCCTTTCCTCTTAAAGTTTTTTGTCAGGTTTTATGGTCATTAACCTGTCCTAAAAAAATGAATCATGATTTTTCATGTTTTCAGGATTGGCCTTTAGTTCTAGATCTATCTTCCTATTCTAGATACATTTTAGACACATTAATGTACTCAGGATATCCTTGGCATTAGTGCCTCTTGCTGTAGATACTGGGATGGCCATGCATGCCCTGGTCCTGGTTTCTGTTCCAACAAGAGTCCTTTCAGAAGTTTTCTGGGTAATGCAGGAGAGGCCTAATTCAAGTCTTATCTGTGATGCTGACTCAGATCTGGATTTCTGACCTTCGCTTTAGCCTTGCCTTAGCTTTTAGTACATGAGAACTGGGCTTGGGTTCCAGGCCACACTAACGAAGCCTTATTTATTGTTCCAGGCCAAATCTTAGGGTTGGAGAGAAGTGTAGATGTGTAAGCCTGAAAGTGTAACCAGAGGATTAATTCCAGGACTGGACATTTAGAGATATAGGCCCAGGTATAAAATGAAGTCAGTCCAAAGGGGAACAGATAGGCAGAAAGGGAACACTGAAAACCAAGGTCTGAATAAAAGCAAAAATCCTGAGTGTGTATCAGAGCAGGGGTAGGGCAAGCAGATGATTGACTGAAGTTTAGGTAACAGGTAATCCATTTCAGAACAAGTGTCTGACAGTTTCCAGAGTACCAAAGGCAAAAGGCATGAACATAGTCACTAAAAGACTGGCATAAAAGTCAACGTCTAATTGCTAGATTAGGGTAACACTAGGTCACAGTGGCCTAGTGTGCTGTATACCTAGGACTCCTTATTATCTCCCCATTTTCTGTTAGCTTAGTTGGACATTTCTTCTCTGTCTCTTTCTTTCATCCCTTGGATATTAGTAATTGTTGAATCTGTCCTTGTCCCTTTGTTCACTCCATCTGTAACCTTAATGATCATCCACGGTCATGGCTTCAGTTCCCATCTGTGTGTTGATGACTCAAGTCTTTATGTGCAGCCAAGAGAGTTCTCCCATTAAACATCCCCACACAGACACTTGAAACTCAGTGTGTCCTAGACCAGTCTCCTCATCTTTTCTCCCAAACTTGCTCCTTCTCCTGCGAGGTGTATATCCGAGTGGTACGACCATTCACCCAGTTACCCAAGTGGAAATGCTGTGTCTTGCTTACTTCTTTAGTCAGCTAGCTAGAGTGATCTGATCATACTACTGTGTGCCTCAAACCCTTCCAGGATTATTCCTTGCCTTCAGGGAAAAGTCCAGGTGTCTTAGTTTGCATGATGAGGCCCGTTGTGCACTGGCCTCATCTCTCACCACTTGGCACTTCTAACTGTCCTTCACTTAGCTCCCACGGGGGCCACATTTTCTCTAGTCCTTAGGCCTCTGCACTTTTTGACGCTGCTGTCTGACCAGTTCACCTGGTCTGTTAAGACTCAGTGTAGGTATTGTCATCTGAGAAGCCTTTTCTGTCACATCCCAAAACCCTAAGACTTAGGTTCATGTTCCCTCTGGGCTGCAGAGCGTGCCCAGTGCCTATCATGCCAAAGGGTTCACCACTTCCTGGGGTAATTTCTTGTTTTGTCTTCTCTATTCTACTTAATGTTTCTTTAGGGCATGGATTGTTTCTTATTCACTATTGTATTTCCAGAGCTTATCAGACAGTAATGTCTTTGTCAGTAATAATAATATAACAGTAGCAGCAGCAGCAGCAGCTACCATAAATACAAGAAGTCATTTAATATTTGCTGAATGAATGACTGAATGTTAGGTGGCTCTGCTGTCTGGTGCGGGGGTAGAGTCCTAAGCAGGTATTTCTTTGATTCCTATTTACTCCTTGTGGTCTGCTCTGGCTCCTAGCCACGAGGCTAAGCACGGAGATTTGCTGCTAGGCGGAAGAGGAGAGTGGAAATTTGACTGGTAATGAGCAGTGTCTCCTACTGACGTTGAAGCTGGGCTTTAAATCAGATTCCATCAGGCAAAGATAAGAAAGGCTTTACTGTCAGAACAGCGTAAGCAAAAGTATAGAGGTAAGAGTTCGTGACTAATTTGGGGAGCAGCTAGTGTGGCTGGAGTGGGAGACATGGTCAGACCTGGTAAACGGGATGCCATCTGCGGCTTCGGTCCTCCAGAATTACGAACTGTCAGAACCAGAGATGCAGAGGTTATGAAATAGTCCAGATTCACCACTTTGGTTCCCCTCCCTCAATGTATCTCTTGGTGACATTTCCACTTCCTTTTGTCAACCTTTCAGAAAGAGGAATTAGGAACTGTAAGATCATAGAATGTTAGCAAGATGTACAAATTTGATCTCCTTGAAATACTTTCCTACCAGCCTGCCATAGAACCTGAAATTTCTGTGATCGATACGTTCTTTTGAGTTATTCCCAGCCAATAAAATTGTCCCTGTATTAATGATGAGGTGAGGGTGATACTATTGGGAAGGGCAGCAGAAAGCAGAGTAGTTTGCTGGAGCCGGTGTTAGTATTAAGGTGGTTACACCGTCCATTGTCCTAGCCCGGCCTCCTAAGCACAGTCTTGGCAACTGGTTCTGCAGCCACGCCTTCTTGGTGTCAAGTAGGTGTAATTTTACATTTCCAGGAAAATTTACTTTATCAATTTATGTTTGGACTGCTTTATTGTCCTTTGATATATCATGATTTCTTTTTACTCAGTGTTTACCTTATTTCCCTCATTCCAGAGATAATCATGTCTGTGTATGATTGCAAGGATCAAATTCTTTTGCTTTCATTTTGATTTTTAGTTTTAGAAGATAGTGGATTTGTTTCTTTGAGGAGGGAAGTAATTAAGTCTAATTTGGAGAAAGAATTTTGAACTTAGAGCATGTGTATCTTATGATTTAAGGGTTCAAGCTGTCTGGTAAATAAAGTGACAAGCCCAGACTATACCAATTTTAAAGACTAAAGTTAAGTTTTTCTTACGGTAGTGCATTTCTCCAGTATTGTTATGCGTGAAGCAACTTAACCAGATGGTTATTTGATTTTATGATACAAATTATGAGAGTTGAAAGAAGCTCTGGATTGTCATACCATCTTTTCTATGTAAAGATAGCGCCACTCATATTTAGAGCTCTTAGAATAAATGTTGAAATACAATAGATGTATTTACTTGCTTTAGTTCTGGACTTTAGTTATTGGGCCACAACTTGCTCATGACCAGTTATCGGGAGAGGCAGGAGGAGCAAGAACCTTAAACTGATGGCTGTGAATGTCCAGGTTCTTGGGGTGCGTCATGCGAGTGAAGGAGAGAAGATATAAGTCCTGAGAAACTTGCTGACGTCCTGACATGGGGAGAGTGTGGCAGCACTGTTTACTTGTGTAAACCTTGCATTCTTTTTTTTTTTTTAACATTAAACACACTGAAGCTTTAATAGAAGACGTTATTCAGTAATAAAGAAAATATTCAGCTGGTATCCAATTCAAAATCCTTTTAAATCCTAATCAAAGTTTTTTTTTTTTTAACATCTTTATTGGAGTATAATTGCTTTACAATGGTGTGTTAGTTTCTGCTTTATAACAAAGTGAATCAGTTATACATATACATATGTTCCCATATCTCTTCCCTCTTGCGTCTCCCTCCCTCCCACCCTCCCTATCCCACCCCTCCAGTCGGAACCTTGCATTCTTTAATCATTGATTGTGATTGTAAATTCTACTCAATTTGTATTCATTAAAATGGTGCTTTTTTGGTGACAGAGCATTTGGCCCAGGCCCATACTAGCAACATTGACAAATTGTCTCACATTAACCTTCTCTTCTAAGATGATTTGTTTACAAGTTACACCAAACTCCCCTGTCAAAGGGAATTTAAAAAGTAAATGATTACACAAGAGGAAGGAAGTATAGGAGAGGTGCGTTACAGTTTATAATAACAACTCAGTTGTTTTTTTTGTTTTGTTTTTTTGTGTTACGCGGGCCTCTCACTGTTGTGGCCTCTCCTGTTGCGGAGCACAGGCTCCAGACCCGCAGGCTCAGGGGCCATGGCTCCCGGGCCCAGCCGCTCCGCAGCATGTGGGATCTTCCTGGATCGGGGCACGAACCTGTGTCCCCTGCATCGGCAGGTGGACTCTCAACCACTGCGCCACCATGGAAGACCAACAACTCAGTTTTAAAACCAGAAATTGAAAGTAGAAGCCTTACTGTGTAAAATTGTCCTGTGTAGATTTGTGCCTAGATCTTGTTATAGTTTGCAGAAAAGAATTAGATTAACCTTTTTATTTTTCCTTTAGGTAATTTTGTGAGAAAAATGTTAGAGCCTGCTTTTCACTTAATTGTTAGTGAAGATGATGATATGACTCCAGAGACAATGGGCCATGAATTTTCCCATTTTTCTGAAACACCAGTTAAACAAGGAATTTCCTTTAGCAAAAAGTCCACAGATAAGGATATGGGAGAGAGCTGGACAACGAATTCAAAGAAACTGGAGAGGCTGGGGTCAGCTAAGCAAAGCAGTCCTGATCTTTCATTTTTAATCGTGAAGAATAACGTAGGAGAAAAGCATCTTTTTGTAGATCTAGGTAAGTAGAATTGACAACTGTCTGTTGGACTTGTGTACTTCTGTGAGAGACCAGTCAGTGTCCACCTGTCACTTTGCTTAGGATTCTTACTACCACCACTGCTCCACAACGACTGGGGTCACTAGCAGAATGTGATCAGTGAGCTCAGGTGCAGGAAATCTAGTAGGTTTCTGTTAGGAGATCTTAAAGGGGTGCTGTGGGACCTAAGCAGCAGGCTGGCCTGAGCTCCAGAAAAGAATGGTTGTGGCTGGCTCCTGCTCTGAAATTTTCACAGGATTCATGACGGGACAGTTGGATAGCAGTCTCCAGTGCTGCTGACAGGTTTAATTAGATGAAATAAATTGTAAAAATAGGTACAATGTAAAAATGGAGCTATTAGGTGGCAAAGTAAGCCTGGTGTTTTCTGCACTGAAGAGCTTTGCAGGGTTATTTCATCAACTTCCTCCTATGATAAAACTGGTGGCTTCTTCAGCTGTGCTCTCTTCTGCCCTGCTTGCTTCTGGTCTCTGAATCTGAGGATGTATGAAGCACTGGCACAGGACCTCAGCCTGTTTAGGTAACACACAGGCCAATCAGGACCCCTAATTCAGCTGAGCTCCAATTTGGTGAACTAAACCTCATTTTTATGTTGAGTTCTAGCTTGTGATTTGAAAAACCATAAGAGCAGCATTTTTGCCATTGATGGTTAGAGCAACTCAGAGAGCTTCAGTGTCTACAAGTTGAAGAAAAGGAGGTTTAAGCTATAAGCAAGATTACCAGGCCAATCAGGCTGAGAATAGGAAGTGTTCCTGCTGTATTGCATATCTTTCTAGCACCCCTGACAACCAAGTATAAGAATTTGGAAATAAAACAGGCATTCCTTGTTTTATGACACTTCACAGATACTGTGTTTTTTACAAATTAAAGGTTTGTGACAGCCCTGAGTCAACCACTGATATTGCAATTTTTCCAACAGCATTTACTCACTTTGTGTCTCTGTTTCACATGTGGTAATTCTTGCAATATTTTATACTTTTTCATTATTATTTGTTTTGATGATCTATGATTAGTGATCTTTGTTGTTACTACGATGACTCGCTGAAGCGTCAGATGGTGGTTAGCACTTTTTTACTTACAAAGTATTTCTTAAGGTATGTATATTTTTAAAGACTGCTGTTATACCCTTAATAGACTATAATGTAATATAAACATAACTTTTATAAGCACTGGGAAGCGAAAAAATTCGTGTGACTTTATTCTGATATTTGCTTTTATTGTGGCGTTCTGGAACTGAACCCACAGTAGCTCTGAAGTATGCCTGTAGCTTTCAGTGTGCAGGTCTTTCACCTCTTTGGTTAAATTTATTCCTAGATACTTTATTCTTTTTGATGCAATTGTAAGTGGGATTGTTTTCTTATTTTCTCTTTCGATAGTTTGTTATTAGTGTATAGAAACACCACAGATTTCTGTATATTGATTTTGTATCCTGCAGCTTTACTGAATTCATTTATTCAAACATTTTTTTGGTAGAGTCTTTAGGGTTTTCTACATATAGATGATCCCTGACTTAATGATGGTTTGACCTACCACTTTTTTTTCCCCACTTAAAATTTTTTGATTTTACAGCGGTGTAAAAGTAATGTATTCAGTGGAAACCGTACTTCGAATTTTCAGTTTCACTGTCTTCCTGGTCTAGTGATATGTGCCCTCTTGTGATGCTGGGCAGTGACAGTTAGCTGCAGCTCACGGTCAGCCATGCAATCAGGTGATAAGATCAGTCACAATCATTTTGTATCCAGACAACCATTCTGTTCTTTTTACTTTCAATATACTATTCAATAAATTACATGAGGTATTCAGTGCTTTATTACAGAATAGGCTTTGTGTTAGATGATTTTGCCCAACTGTAGGCTAATGTAAGTGTTCTGAGCACATTTAATGTAGGCTAGGCTAAGCTATGATATTCAGTAGGTTAGGTGTATTAAATGCGTTTTCAACTTATTTGTTGGGATGTAACCAGTTGTTAGTTGAGGCAGACCTGTATAATATCAAGTATACAATATATCTGCAAACAATGATGGTTTTACTTCTTCCCTTACAATTTGGATGCTTTTTTTCTTTCTTTTCTTGCCCAAGTGCTGTGGCTAGGACTTCCAATACTACATTGAATAAAAATGGCGAGAGTGTGCGTCCTTGTCTTGTTCCTGATCTTAGAGGAAAAGCTTTCAGTTTTTCACTGCTGAGTATTTCTAATTGTGGACTTGTCATATGTGGCCTTTATGTTGAGGTATGTTTCCTCTGTATCCGCTTTATTGAAAGTTTTTATCATAAGCGGATGTCGAATTTTGTCAAATGCTTTTTCTGCATCTGTTGAGATGATCATATGATTTTTATCCTTCATTTGTTAATGTGTTGTTACATCACATTGATTGATTTGTGGATGTTGGACTGTCCTTGCATCCCTGGAATAAATCCCACTTGATCATGGTGTATGATCCTTTTAATGTAGTGTTCAAGTTGGTTTGCTAATTTGTTGAGGATTTTTTGATCTATGTTCATCAGTGATATTGGCCTGTAGTTTTCTTTTCTTATGGTATCCTTGTCTAGTTTTGCTCTCGGGGAATTTTGGTCTTGTAAAGTAAGTTTGGACATGTTCCCTCTTCTGTTTTTTGTAAGAGTTTGAGAAGGATTGGTATTCTTTGAATCTTTGATAGAATTCACATTTGAAGCCATCTGATCCTAGACTTTGCTTTGTTGGGAGGTTTTTGTTTACTGATTCAGTGTCCTTACTAGTGCTTGGTCCATTCAGATTTTCGATTTCTTCATGATTCAGTCTTGGCAGGTTGTATGCTTCTAGGAATTTATTTATTTACTCTAGGTTGTCCTATTTGTTGGCATATAATTATTCATGGTAGTCTCTTATGATCCTTTGTGTCAGTTGTAACGTCTCCTCTTTCATTTCTGATTTTATTTATATGAGTCCTCTCGTTTTCTTGGTGAATCTACCTAAGGTTTATCAATTTTGTTTATCTTTTCAAACAACCAGCGCTTGGTTTCATCTTTTTTTTTTTTTTTTTTAGTCTCTATTTGTTTCTGCTCTGATCTTTTATTTCTTTCTGTCTACTAACTTTGGGCTTCATTTGGTTTTATTTTTCTAGTTCCTTGATGTATAATTTTAGATTGTTTATTTGAGATTTTTCTTGTTTCTTGAGGTAGGCCTATATCACTGTTAACTTCCCTCTTAGAACTGCTTTTGTTGCATCCTGTACATTTTGGTATGTTGTGTTTCCATTTTCTTTTATCTCAAGGTATTTTTTTATTTCTCCTTTAATTTTTGTTGACCCATTGTTTACTCATTAGCATGTTATTTAATCTCCACATACAAGTGAATTTTCCAGTTTTCTTCTTGTAATTAATTTTTAGTTTCACACCACTGTGGTCAGAAAAGATGCTTGATGTGATTTCAGTCTTCTTAAATTTGTTAAGACTTGCTGTGGCCTAACATATGGTCTGTCCTGGAGACGGTTCCATGTGCATTTCAGAAGAATGTATATTCTGTTGCTTTTGAATGGAATGTTCTGTAAAGTCCATCTGATCTAATGTGTCCTTTAAGGCTAATATTTCCTTACTGATTTTCTTTCTGGATGCTCTATCCATTGAAGTAAGTGGGGTATTAAATTTTTCTACTGTTATTGTATTGCTGTCTATTTCTCCCTTTAGGTTTGTTAATATTTGCTTTATATATTTAGATGCTCCTATGTTGGGTGTATATAAGTATTTACAAATGTCCTTTTCTTGTATTGACCCCTTAATCAGTTATCATTATGTAATGCTCTTCTTTGTCTCTTATTACAGTCTTTGTTTTAAGTCTGTTTTGTCTGATACAAGTATAGCTATTCCAGCTTTCTTTTTGCTTCTCTTTGTTCGGAATATCTTTTTTTACCCCTTCACTTTCAGCCTGTGTGTATCCTTATGTCTGAAGTGCATCTCTTGTAGGCAGCATATAGATAGGTCTTGTTTTGCTTTTTTGTTTGTTTTTGTTTTTTAAAGGAAAGCCAACATTGGGCGAAGATGTGGAATCTCTTTTTTTTTTAATTTATTTTTATTTTTGGTTGTGTTGGGTCTTCGTTTCTGTGCGAGGGCTTTCTCTAGTTGCGGCAGGCGGGGGCCACTCTTCATCACGGTGCACGGGCCTTTCACTATCGCAGCCTCTCGTTGTGGAGCACAGGCTCCAGACGCACAGGCTCAGTAGTTATGGCTCACGGGCTTGGTTGCTCCGCGGCATGTGGGATCTTCCCAGACCAGGGCTCGAACCCGTGTTGCCTGCATTGGCAGGCAGATTCTCAACCACTGTGCCACCAGGGAAGCCCGCTCTTGTTTTTTTAATTCATTTAGCCACTCTGTATCTTTTGATTGGAGAATTTAGTCCATTTACACTTAATTATTGATAGGTATGTACTTATTGCCATATTGTTAATAGTTTTCTGCTGTTTTGTAGTTCCTCTGTTCCCTTCTACTTTTCTTGCTCTCTTCCTTTGTGGTTTGATGACTTTTCTAGTGGTATACTTAGTTTCCTTTTGTCATTTTTTGTATTATCTACTATAGGTTTTTACTTTGTGGTTACCATGAGGCTTGCATATAACTTATAACAGTCTATTTTAAGTTGATAACAATCATTTAATTTTTTTGGCTGCGTTGGGTCTTTGTTGCTGCGCGCGGGCTTCCTCTAGTTGCGGTGAGTGGGGGCTACTCTTTGTTATGGTGCGTGGGCTTCTCATTGCGGTGGCTTCTCTTGTTGTGGAGCATGGGCTCTAGGCGTGTGGGCTTCAGTAGCTGTGGCATGTGGGCTCAGTAGTTGTGGCTGATAGGCTCTAGAGTGCAGGCTCAGTAGTTGTGACGCATGGGCTTAGTTGCTCTGTGGCATGTGGGATCTTCCCAGAACAGGGCTTGAACCCATGTCCCTGCATTGGCAGGGGGATTCTTAACCACTGTGCCACCAGGGAAGTCCCTAGTTTTATAAGTCTTAATCCACTACCTTTACTATATATTTATCTTTACCAGTGAGATTTATACTTTCTTTTTTTTAAAAAAAGACTTATTTATTTATTTATGTTTGGCGTGTCAGGTCTTAGTTATGGCATGCAGGATCTTTGTTGAGGCATGTGGGATCTTTGATTGTGGTGTGCGGGCTTCTCTCTAGTTGTGGCGTGTGGGTTTTCTCTCTCTAGTTGTGGCGTGCAGGCTCCAGGGCACGTGGACTCTGTAGTTCTGGCGCTCGGGTTCCAGAGCGTGTAGGCTCTATAGTTTGCAGTACGCAGGCTCTCTGTTTGAGGTGTGTGAGCTCAGAAGTTGTAGCGCGTGTGGGCTTAGTTGCCCTGCGGCACGTGGGTCTTAGTTCCCTGACCAGGGAACCTGCATCCCCGGCATTGGAAGGTGAATTCTTGACCACTGGACTACCAGGGAAGTCCCTATATGTTTTCTTGTTACTAATTAACACCCCTTTTATTTTTTCAGTTTAAGGAAGTCCCTTTAATATTTTTACAAGGCTGGTTTAGTGGTGTGGTGGTGAACTCCTTTAGCCTTTATTTATCTGGGAAACTTTCTCTCTCCTTCAATTATAAATGATAACTTCAGGTAGAGTATTCTTGGTTGGAAATTTTTTTTTATGTCAGCCAGATTGAATATATCATACCACTCCCTTCTGGGGTAATAGTCTTATGGGGGTTCCCTTGTATGTAACAATTTTTTTTCTCTTGCTACTTTAAGATTCTCTCCCTTTGACTTTCGGCATTTTAATTATAATGTGTCTTGGTATGGGTCTCTTTGGATTGATCTTATTTGGAACTCTCTGGGCTTCCTGTATCTGTATGTCCATTTTCTTCCCCAGGTTAGGGATGTTTTCAGCCATTATTTCTTCAAATAAGTCTTCTGTTCCTTTCTGTCTCTGTCTCGTTTTTTTCCTCTAGGACTCCTTTAATGTGAATGTTAGTCTGCTTGATGTTGTCCCATAAATCCCTTAAGCAGTCTTCACTTTTTTTTTCCATTCTTTTCTTTTTTTGCTGCTCTGATTGGATGAGTTCCTCTGCCCTGTGTTCGAGTTCACTGATCCTCTCTTTTCCTTCATCTAGTCTGCCGTAGAACCCCTCTAGTGTATTTTTCAGTTCACTTACGGTATTCTTCAGTTCTTTGATTTATGTTTGGTACTTTCTTATATTTTCTCTTTGTTGAAGTTCTCATCGTGTTCCTCCATTCTTTCCTGAGTTCAGCAAGCATCTTTATGACCATTATTTTGAACTCTTTATCAGGTGAGTTACTTTTCTCTGTTTCATTAAGATTTTTTCCCCTGAGGTTTTATCTTGTTCTTTCATTTGGAATATATTCCTCTGTTTCTTCATTTTGCTTGACTCTCTGTGTTGGTTTCTACCCATTAGATGCAACAGCCACTTCTCCCAGTCTTGAAGCATTGGCCTTGTGTAGAAGATGAACTTTATTATTTAGTCGTGTCTTAGCTCATGTTGTCACAAACCTCTGTGCTTGTCCAAGCAGCCTATTTTTTATATATATATATATATATATATATATATATATATATATATATACACACTTTTTTTTTTTTTTTTTTTTGCGGTATGCGGACCTCTCACTGTTGTGGCCTCTCCCGTTGTGAAGCACAGGCTCCAGATGCACAGGCCCAGTGGCCATGGCTCATGGGCCTAGCCGCTCCACGGCATGTGGGATCTTCCCGGACCGGGGCATGAACCCATGTCCCCTGCATCGGCAGGTGGACTCTCAACCACTGCGCCACCAGGGAAGCCCCCTATTATATTTTTAATAGCTCCTAGTAACTGAGTGTGTGCCAAGAGCAGTCAGTGCCCCAAAGGGGAGGATCTCAGTCAGCACCTAGATTCAAGCTGATTGGAAGCCAGACCTTCAGGCAGCAGCTTTTAAAAAATGCAAATATATACACTCCTGTGGGACCACAAGCCTAAGCCCTGCTAGTCACCAGAGCCAGGCAGTCTGGCTGGGCAGGAGTCACAAAATTTGGGGCTCCAGATGAGTGTATAAGCTCCTTTCTGAGAGATACTGGTGAGCTGTAGTGAGGTGGAGGGAGAGTGCCAAGATGGTGTCCACTGGCCTCCATTCCCTAAGAGCCCCTAAGCTCCAGGACAAGCAAATAGGCCTCTTTGTTAGAAAGACTGGGGGTGTGTTTAAGTCTGCTGTCTGTGCAGTACTCTGGGAGTGGTAGTCTACCAAGAGCTGTCTCTCTGATTGTTACAGCTCCATGGGACCCAGGATCACAAGCTTCCCTAACCTCTAGAGCCAGGAGATCAAGGGGTGTCTGGATGGTAGCCACAGAAAGTGTGTCACCAGCTGTGAAAACCAGGGCAGCAGATGTGTGTAGAAGCTCCCCTCTGGGAGCTACTGGCACTCTGGATCATGGCAGAGGGAGAGCACAAAGATGGTACCCACTGCTGGAGCAAGGCAGAGGGGTGGTATGAAGACGGCACCTGCTGATAAAGTAAAAAAGAAAGATGGCTCCCTCCAGCTTTAGCAAGGCAGAAGGAGAGCAGGAAGGAGGTACCCAGCAGCCTCCATCCTTAGAGAATATCCCAACAGGACCTTGCCCCTCAGACCAGTGCTTTAAAATTAGTAAATGAGTCTCTTTCACATAACGAATGGGCGCTTTTCAATGGGCTGCTTCTGCACTTGACCCTGGGGCAGGTGAGTCTGCACGTGAGCCCTTTAAGAGCCGTTTTCAGTTTTCATGGCCCTGTGGGTCTCGTGGGTGTGAGCCAAGTTGGTCTTCAAATCCAGGTGTTTGGAGGGCTCATCTCTCAGGTGCTGGTCTTAAAAGTTGGGGTGCCTGATGTGGGGGTATGAACCCTGTACGCCTTGGGGAGAAGTTCCGGGTTTGCGTTCCCTTCTGACTGTGTGCTGCTGTGCCTGGGGTGGGGTTTATGGTGAGAGTGCCTCTCAGCCTTTCCTATCTGCTTCCGTGTGAGTTCTCTCTCGTTTGTCTGATGTGAAGGGGCCATTCCGGTTTTCAGATTTTTTTCCACAGGAAATTGTTGCATGTATAGCTGTAGATTCAGTGTGTCCCTGGGAGAAGGTGAGTTCAGGATCTTCCTACGTCACTATCTTGAACCACAACCAGGTGTTTTTTCTAATAATACTATACAGAATTAACTTAATATTTGCTGACTATAAAAACAAATCACTGAAAACATGCATTCATATTGTTTTATTAATTTTTGATATAGGAGTTTATACAAGAAATAGAAACTTTCGACTGTATAAATCATCAAAAATAGGAAAGTATGTGCCTTTGGAGGTTGCTGAAGATAACAAATTTTATCCTGTACAATCGGAGAATATTTCCAAAGAAAATCAATATTTCCTCTCTGCTTTGGTCAGCAATGTCAGGTATACAGGACCAGAATTAAATCATTGTGTGTTCATGAATATTTATTAAGCAGTGAATGGCACTGTATATTACTAAAATGTGAATTGTATAAATTTTTTATACCTTGAGTAAAAGAAAGTCATTTCTTAAAATTCTACGTTAACTGTTCTTTTTTGTCCAGTAAATAATAATAGTAAAAGTTATTTTTTAACCATTTTTCTCTTTATATCCTTTTATGATTATATTTGATATATTTTCCAGTTTTTAAAAGTGATTCTATAAAAATGAAAAATGACTTGTATTGCATTTGGAAATGTAATTACTGTTAACATTTAATTTTCTTTTTATATATGCACATACAGAAATATAATTTACATAGCTCCTTCATTTAAAACATATTTCTTGAGATCATTATTTATATTGTTATGTCACCTGTTTTATCCACTCAACATTATGTCATGAATATTTGTCAAGTTAATAATTACCAACAGTAAATTGTAAATAAAATTGTTGATGTGTATATAATTTTCCATTATACTGATATACTCTATTGTCAGTTCTGTTACTGAACATTTAAATTCCCATGTTTTGGTCATTTTTAAAAAGTGTGAAAGACATCTTTCAACAGAAATATATGCCTTTATTCCCCTTCACTCTGGGCTGGCAATTTTTGTTAGTGTAGGACATGTGGTTAAAGATCAGGCTGAATTGCCTCGCTGAATTAACTTGTTCTGATTCTTCTCCTTTTTGCCTTTCCTACATATAAGTTTAAAGAGAAATTCCATAGAGATAAATTTTAATAAAAATACTTAAAATACACTGCTATAGGGCAAGTTGTGTCCAAATGTTGATTTGATAGCAGTTACTCAGGAGGGTGGGAAGATATGTTGTTTTTCTCTATGTATTTATGGACTATTTGAGTTTTCATAACAAATCTTAGAAGTAACATCAAAGTCTTAGTTTCCTTACCTTTAAAATGGAAGTAATATTAACATCTATTTCATGGAGTTGTGAGGATTAAATAAGAGCTGTATGTATGTGCTTACAACAGTGCCTGGCACATGGTCTCTGCTCAATAAATGTTAATTATTCGTCATATCTGAGATTCTAGAGGTAGCATAGTCCTAAAAATTACATGATTCTTGCCTCCCCACTGTTGCTGGCACCAGAATAAGGTCACATTCTGTCATGTATGGGAAAAGCAACAGTTGGTCTCTAATAACAGCCTGAAGTACAGGTAATCTCCTGATTACCAAATCTCATTTCTTTTGTAGTTTCAATGTTAATTTTACAGAAGTGGAGAGTTCTTCTGAGTAGAGTTATCTTAATTGTCATTTGTGTATCCAACTAAATATCAGGTATTTTTCTTCCTGAAATAAAGGCTAAATTCTTTATGGTTATGAATGTATTTTTGCTTTCAGTTAATTTTAATCTATTTTCCCTTTAATTTCATCCCTCTCTTTTTCTTCCTATTATCCAGACTTTGTTAACATAAATTTCAAAGGCTCTGTATGTTTGGGGAATAGTTCATTCTGCAGCTTCAGCAGTCCTAGTGTCTTCTGATTTACTCTGTAGTAGAGGAAAGCATCAGTTTCAAATGATCACCAAACTACTCTTTTTTTGTATGGGTTGGATTGGTGCTTTTGTAGGCAAATGTGGCATAAATATCCTAGAACAGTTATCTGTTGAACAAAGGGTTTTATTATGAAATTATTTGAAATTGTGTCCTTTCGGTAGTCACGTCTCTTTAATTCTAATATATATTGTTACTTTTTGTTGTACATATTTTCTTCTTCAGATTCTCAGATACTTTACGAATTCTGACATGTGACATGTCTCAAAATAAACAACGAGTTGAGAATTTTAACCATACCAGTACTTCAGGTAATTTTAAGAAAACAATTTCCTATGAAAATTTAAGGATGCAAAATTTATTTTGCTTATAAATCTTAAATCTTAAGTATTCATATGTACTGATCCTTCAGAACAACTGGGTTTCTATCCAAAATGGAAAAAGTATAAAAATTGATGTATTTTAAGCTTCTTTACTAATTTTCATTTTATGGTATTTTGGGGGAAAATATGAAAATGTAGATTGTTTATATAAAAAACACATTAAAATGAAAAAACAAAGTTCTCTTCACCCCTCTGTCCACAATCAAAGATGGGTAACCACTGTTAATAACTGCCTGTTTAACCCAGCAGAGCTTTTCCTGTATTTCCTGTATATGGAGAGCTTCTGCATTCTTTTTTTTTTTCTGCGGTATGCGGGCCTCTCACTGTTGTGGCCTCTCCCATTGCGGAGCACAGGCTCCGGACGCGCAGGCTCAGTGGCCATGGCTCACGGGCCCAGCCGCTCCGTGGCATGTGGGATCTTCCCAGACCAGGGCACGAACCCGTGTCCCCTGCATCGGCAGGCGGACTCTCAACCACTGCGCCACCAGGGAAGCCCTGCATTCTTTTAATGGCCATATAATTTTTCACAAAATCTGTGTGTTCTTCATTCCTATACTGAAGAAAATATAGATCTTTTTCTAAGATATATATAAACTCTCCAGTAAATATTTTTATACACATATTTTGGGCTATCATTATTTATAGTAGTGGAACTGAAAATTTAAATGTACAACGAAATGGTTACATACTGTAAAATTGGTTACATACTGTAAAATACTCTGTAGCCATTTGATTTAAATTTATAAAGCCTATATAATACGAAAAATGCCCATTTATGACGTTAAGACTCAAAATTATATGTGAGGTATGATCACAGGTTTATTTTTAAAATATGGATAACATTTTCTTATGTTTATTTTCCTCTGGTTGTTTAACAGTTATTTCTAGACATTCCTCTCATTTCTGCTGTAATATATTTTCCAAAATTTCTTAAATTATGTGTACTATTTTTGTAAGTGAAATTGGGCTTTATTTTAAGAGTATTCTGTCTTTAAATTTAATTATTTTAAATAAATTATTTTTAATTATTCCATTAGAGTCTTAGAAAATACAATGAATGTCAGTGCTCTACAGCTAAAGAGCACTGGAGAACACACCTGTGGTAAGCTGAGTTTATTACTGGTCACCACGGTGGAGAATGCACACCATAGGAAACTGAGGGCATCTCAGTAAAAGGGTGTTAGAAAGGACTTATAGGATTCAGGCTTGAGTTAGATGCTTTTGAAGTCTCCAAGGAAGTGTGTTTGTTTTGAATTGGGTGCTGTCAGTGACAATTTTATGATTAAATATCTTGATAAATCTTATCTAGAAGGAAGGCCGACTACAGAGAGACTAAAGCTACAATTGGCAAAGAAGGAGCAGCTACTTACATTAGACAAGATAGGTGGGCACTTGGTCATTTTTGTGGTGTAGAAAATGTTCATATTTTGTCTGTGTTCATACATGATTACAGAGTGGTGTTCATTTATGTCTTGAATCATCATGGTCACAGAGTGACCTTATCTGATGTTGAAGTTCTGTGAAATAGTTTATGATTAATAGGAGAACACCAGGGCTGAGCTGTGAGTCCCCAGCCAGCTTGTAGCAACACCAAGGCCTCAATGATAATACTAGGACAGCTCCTGGATGCAAGGGAATGCTTTTCTCTTTATCAGAGTGAAGCAAGCAACTGAAGTGATACTAAATGCTTTTTATGCAAATTAGCTAAAATTTGATTTAATTGAGAGGTCTGAATTTTACCTGCTTCCTTGTAAGAATCCATGACTGACTAAAAGACAAATTGCAGAGAAGGCCAAAAAAAACCAAAACGAACTGGCAGGGGCGGGTTGCAAAACCCCTGGTTGTACTAAACAACTTAAAATGTAACTCCTCATGTTTTAGCCGTTATGATTTATAATTAATTTTTCTTTTTGTTGCAGTAGAAACCATTGAAGGTTTTCAGTGTTCACCTTACCCTGAAATTGATCAATTTGTTCTCTCGTTGGTGAATAAAAATGGCATTAAAGGAGGTAAACAGTCTTATTCTTAATTAACTGTTATATGATACAATAATAATATCTTTAGAAACATTATTTGTGGTTCAGGAATTCGGCGCTGGAACTACTTTTTCTCAGAAGAATTATTGGTTTATGATATTTGTAAATACCGCTGGTGTGAAAACATTGGAAGAGCCCACAAGAGTAATAATATCATGTAAGTAATATTGTTTGAGTTCTGTGTGTTTAACCAGTATTATATTTTAAACGTTTATAATTTTTAAAGATGAGAATATAAAAGTGATCTTGTTATAATAGATTTAGTTGTAATTCAATTTATATTTTATTTGGTTTGTGTTTATTTTTTTTTAGGAGTTTATTAATTTACTTTTGGCTGTGTTGGGTCTTCGTTTCTGTGCGAGGGCTTTTTCTAGTTGTGGCAAGCGGGGGCCACTCTTCATCGCGGTGCGCGGGCTTCTCACTATCGTGGCCTCTCTTGCTGCGGAGCACAGGCTCCAGACGCGCAGGCTCAGTAGTTGTGGCTCATGGGCCTAGTTGCTCTGCGGCATATGGGATCCTCCCAGACCATGGCTCGAACCCGTGTCCCCTGCATTAGCAGGCAGATTCCCAACCACTGCGCCACCAGGGAAGCCCTGGTTTGTGTTTTTTAATATTTGAGTTTCTTATTACCTTGCCTCTACCACATATCTTTATTTGTCCTTTATTTGGTAAAATAATCCCTTAAATAGTAAAATTTTGAGGAAACTAAAGTAGAATTAAGTGGGGCTAGAAAGAAATGAGAGGTAGTAGCCATTGGCCCTTGACACCTATGGAGTCTAAATCAAAAGTGAGCAAATTTGGACCAGAAGGAAACTACTCCCTCAGTGTTTAAGAATTGCAGTTAAGGTTATGTTAACATGTTCAAGACAAAGAATGGTATAGAAGGGAACCAGTATTTATTGGGTGCTTGCTGTATATGCCACGCCCTGTTTTTAGAGTTTTCTTTTAAATGCCCCTGGCAAAAGGAGAGGACGTAAAGGAAGAAGTAAAACCATAAGAATTTTAAATCATATGAGGAAATATTTAGAATAGGGATAAAATAGAAACCCAGTAGTTATCATTTATGATGTGAGAAATTTTGCTATGTTTTAATACATAATGTCAAAGCTCAGACTTTGATATATCAAGCTTTTATAGCACATGGGCCAGATATGAGAAAATGATCATGAAGCTTTTGTTAGAAAGCCGGAAAACATCTTCGATATTATTATTCAGTGCTATATTATATATGTAGATTAATTCAGTAAAGAAAAAAAAACTTTAAAAACTATATGCTCAGTGCAGAAAGCTGTAACAGAAAAACACAAAAGACAAGACCACCCATAGTCCCAGAACCAGTAATATCTATGGTTAAGATTTTGGTGTATCTTTCTAGTCTTTTTTCTATGCAGGAAAGTTTTCCAGAAAATCATTATCATACAATGATCATCTTTTAACTTCTTGAGATACTTAGGTTGCTGTATGTTTCTTTCTGAAAAATTACCAGGTTGTATTATGTATCCACAGTATATTCTTTCTCTTAACTGTGAGATACATAATATATGTAAAAGTGTGTATATAATGTATTGATATATGTACATTTTAAGAACTAATACTAAAATGATAACTTGCCATATCTGTCACTCACCATAAGAAACAAAATTTATCCAAACCTCAGAAGTACCTTGTGGGCCCAGCCCCAGTTTGTTTAGAGATTATAGCTATCATCCTGGATTTTGTGTTAATCTTTCCCTTGCTTCTCTTTATGGTTTTTCCATATATATTTGTATCTCCAAACAGTGTATTATTTCATTTTACATTTTTTTGAATCTTAGGTAAATTGCATCCTTTGACTTGCTTTTTTGGTCAACATTGTATTTGTGAGGTTCATCCATACTATACTGCAGCATGTAGCTGTTGCTTATTCTTGTTTTCATCATTGTATATGATGTCATTATACAAATATAAATATACCAGGTCATCTGTTGTCCTACGATTTGGCTTGCTGCTATAAACAGTGAAGCTACAAATAGTCTTGTATATATCACTTAGTGCACATATGCAAGTTTTTCAAAATATTTCTAAAACTAGAACTGCTGTGTCATAGATATGCACATATTTAATTTTATTAGATAATAAATTATTAAATTTATTATTATTAAATTATTAATTTTATTAGATAATAAATTATTTTTCCACATGGTCACATACTTTACACTCCCACCAGCAGTGTTTTCAGATTTTGTACTGATCCATATTCTTACCAAAACCTTATTATTGTTAGATTTAAAAAATTTGTTTTGCTAATCTGGTGAGTTTAAAATGATATTGTAGTTTTCAGCTGAATTTCCCTGATTACTAACAAATTTGAGGATTGGATTGTCAAACCTCACTCATACGAATCAGAGATCTTACCCAATGATAAGCTTTACTAGTAGCTTTAAAGATATAAGGAAGCAAAGGCACAGGTGAAGCAGAGTGAGGCCTGGGACATCTGGCACGGTGACCCGGCTCCTTCCTGCACTGGATGCTTTTCTCTAACTCAAGTTGAAAGCTGAGGCAGAAGTGAGCAGTCACTGTACACAGCAGGCAGCTTTGAGGTTATGAAACATCTGTGTTTTATATTCATAGTTACATAGCATGTGTGACATGTCCAGGGAGCCATGCCTTATAAATCCAGACTCTAGGTTTACCATATGCAGAAACATCCTGCGAAGAACATTCTACGTAGATAAGAACTCTCAACTTAGCAAATTGCCATTGGTCCCCAGACTTTCTCAGTTATGTTGCCCTTAGTATTGTAATAATTTTTTCACATTGCTCCAAGGACAAAAGAAATACCTAACAGTTTGTTTATTAATCAGTTTCAAGCAACTTAGTATTTGTCCTAATAATTTAGTAGCTCTTTGAAAAAAAATGTTTATCAATTGAAAGAAAATATTTGTATTTCATTTTTTTAAATTGAGGTATAATTGACATTAGCTTCAGGTGTACAACATGATTGCAAAATGATCTCCACAATAAGTCTAGTTAAATAGTTAACATCCATCACCATGGATAGATGCAGTTACAATTTTTTTTTGTGTGATGAGAACTTAAGATTTACTCTTAACAATTTCCAAATATGTAATACAGTAGTATTAACTATAGTCACCATGTGTACATTATATCCCAATGACTGACTGATTTATACCTGGAAGTTGGACCTTTTGAACCTCCTTAAATGTAATTATTAATGGGATGTGTGTTCTTTTGAGCACTGCATAAACTCTTAAACCTTGGAATTAGGCTGGACACTGCCACCCGCACTGTCACGTCTCATTCCACATTTATGGTACTTTTCATCACAGCCACCACCAAAAAACCCAGCTCTACAAAGATAGGACATCACTGAAAGGAATGAAGAAAGGTGATATATTGAAGCTATGAATTACAAGCAAGTAGTTTGTGGGGTGCTTGACAGATGTGGTATCACCGTTTCCCTAGAAAGATAAATATCCTACGTCACTCTGGGGCACTTTGGTGTACAGTTTGGGAACTGTAGCATTAGTCTGTTTATTAGGAAGTCTATTGGAATGTTTATGGGGCCATTAGACTGGGTTGCCAGCATTTTTCTCTCCTTGGTAAATGTCCCAATACCACACAGACTGTTAACAATTGTTTCCTTACTAGTTAAATTAAAAAAAAAATTTTTAGTGGTTATAGCATTGTTCGCATTTTCTTTAAGTTTGCTTGCTTTGGTTTATTCTTATCTAGTACTTTGTCTCTTCTACCAAAATTTTCAGCATTACTGGAAAAAGTTCACAATAGTACATTTTTAATATATTTTGCATTTGTAGTTATATCTCAGTTTCTAATAATATTTGTCTTTACCTCTTTTTGTTTAATCTTGAAAGAATTTTATTCTTTAGTCTTCACATTTTGTCCTTGATTTTTCTAAATTTTTGCTCTTTATTACTTCCTGACTTTTAATTTATTAAGGTTTATTCTGTTACTTCTGTAAGTTGTGTTTAGCCATTTTTTTTGTAAATAAGCTTTTAGGATTCTAAATTTCTTTCTAAAGATCACTTTGGCTCTGTTTCACATATTTTATTTTTTATTTATTTTGGGGGGGGGTGCCCACCATGCGTCTTGTGGGATCGTAGTTCCCTGACCAGGGATTGAACCTGGGCCCTCGGCAGTGACAGAGTGGAATCCTAACCACTAGACTGCCAGGGAATTCCCCTCACATATTTTAATATGTAATTTCAGTTCCATTCAGTTCTAAGCATATTCTTATTTCCATCATGGTTTTTCCTTGAGTCATTTGGTTATTAAGAAAAATGTTTTAGGGCTTCCCTCGTGGCGCAGTGGTTGAGAGTCTGCCTGCCGATGCAGGGGACATGGGTTCGTGACCGGGTCCAGGAGGATCCCACGTGCTGTGGAGCGGCTAGGCCTGTGAGCCATGGCGGCTGAGCCTGCGCGTCCGGAGCCTGTGCTCCGCAACGGGAGAGGCCACAACAGTGAGAGGCCCGCATACTGCAAAAAAAAAAAAAACAAAAAAACCCTTTAAATTTCTGAGTTTTAGTTAGCTATCTTTTTGTTGCTTATTTCTAAATAATTTGCTTTGTGGTCAGAGAATGTGTTGTGTGAATGAATACTTTTAAACTTGATGATTCATGTTGTACCTAGCATAGTCAATTTTTATAATTGTTTTAAATTCTCAAATTTTTGATATCCTGAGTTTTGGGGAGTTGTTTGGTATCAATTATCAAAAGAATAGTTTTTAAAAATCTTTATTTATGGTTGAAGATTTGTTTACCCTTGAAATTGTCAGTTTTGCTCACATATTTAGAGATTCTCTTATTTGGTGGATAGAAGTTGGGAATTGTATATTCCTCGGAGGAACTTTTGTCAGTATGTAATTTTTGCCCTGAAGTTCATTTTGTGTCATACTTTTGGCAACCATGGTTTGCCAAGTTAATGTCTATTTTCATCCTTTTACTTTTTAACTTTTCTCCATCTCTAAGTCTTAGGCATATCTCTTGTAAATGGCATGTAGCTGAATTTTGTTTTCTATCAAGTCTAGATAGTAAATAATTTTTTCTTCTTTTTTTAATGTAAAGGATTTTGGTTGACCTGAAAAATGAAGTTTGGTATCAAAAATGTCACGACCCTATGTGTAAAGCAGAAAACTTCAAATCTGACTGTGAGTTACTAATTTTTACATTTACCACAAAGTAAAAATTAGATATTTATATAATAGTTCTGTTTTTCTGATTCAGGTTTCCCATTACCTGCTGAAGTGCGTCTCCTGTTTCTTCTCAAAGAGGTAAGTGCAGTTTTTAGTTTCCTTCTCATTACTAACTAGTTCTTGGTATAATGGCAAATGAGCTAATGGTGTCCAGGTGTGTCCAGATACTGTTTAAACACCCTATTCTGTACCTTGTTTTCACTTAGGAATATGTTGTAGTGATTGTCTCATCTCAGCACGAATCTCATAATATGAACCTCATTTTTTCCCACTGCTACATAAGAAATTAATGGAGCTAGATAGCTATTTAACCAGTTTCAGACATTTAATAAATTTCTCATTTTTTGCTTTACAAAGTATAACAAAATATATTGTTTCTTTAAACTATAAGAAGAATTTCTAGAAGTAGAACTGTGTCAAAGGGTATAGATTGCCAAACCAATGTTTTTCTTTTTAAAACTTTTATTTACCCAAGTAATTCACATTCATTGTACACAAACATTAGAAAATACATAAAGCACAAAAGGAAAAAAGCATCGTCACTTATAATTTGACCATGCAGATAACTGATGTAAATGTTGTGGTCTGTATCTTCCAGAATTTGTTACCTGTGTACCCTCATGTTTTTTAGTCATAGTATATGTACTATATTGTAGGCTTTTTTTCCTACTTAAACTATCACAGATATTTTCCATACATATCACCAATTGCTCTCCAAAAACGACAGGAAATTAGATTTCAGTTTATGGGAGTACCTATTACCCTACCCTTGCCAACACTGCTTGTTTTTGCCTTTTGATCTTTACCAACCTGGTAGGCATAAAGTGGTATTTCAGGTGTTTTAATTTACTTATTAATGCAGATTAACTTTCATCAGATTTACTATGTGTTTCTATTATGGATTGCCTGTAACTGCCCTCTACTTTTATATGGGGTCTTATTAATATTTTACAAGAACTTTTCATTAAGTATTCTTTTGTCATGTTATTTTCTAGACTTTTTTAGTGTTTTTTTCCCCACATCAATCAGCCTTTTTGTTTATAGTGTTACGGTTAGAATGAAAGTTACCTGCTACAAGCTGAATTAGTGCTTGAGTTTACAGTCTAGATAATTGACTGGTACCTATTAAATTTGATTTTAAAAAGTCTCCTGAAAAAATTCATACTGAAATGGTAGAAATCTCATTCTTGATCTGTAGGAGCTGGATATAAAATAGCTGATAGCCAGATTCTCTGGTGAACTAAAGAGATAACCAAAAAAAGATTTTAAAAATTGTGCCTCTAAGAAGAATATTTTATCCTTGTTCATTTTGAGTGTTATTTTGATGCATGTTTGTGGTTTCTGATTTTTTTCCTGCCTATCCAGTAATACCTCAGAAACGCCAAGTTGAAAGTATTTTTGGTGTACAGTATTACCACTGCTTGGATTTAATTTATCTTTTTATTTAAAATAAGAAACCTATCACTTAGTTTTAACAGTTAATATTTTGTTATTTCTGCTTGTCATTTCTTGCTTCATCTGGTTTTAAAAGAAGTTCCAACCTACAAAAATGTTGCAGCAGAACAAGGAACCCTCCTGTATGCCCTTCCTCTAGACTTGTTAAACATTTGGCCACACTTGTTTTCTCCCTCTACTGTACACATTACACATCATCATTTTTGATAAATTTTGTCTAGGCATTTCAGGCTGCGATAACAGAGTACCTTAGACTGAGTGACTTAAAAACAACAAATTTCTCAGTCAGTCCCAGATCAAGGTGCTGGCGGACTCAAGTCAGCTTCCTGGGTCATTGAGAGCTGTCTTCTCACTGTGTCCCTCCCTGGTAGAAGGGATCACAGAGCACTCTGTGGTCTTTTATAAGGGGGCACTAATCCCATTCATGAGGGTTCTGTCCTCATGATCTAATTACCTGCCAAAGACCTCACCCTCCTAATACCATCACATTGAGGATTAGGATTTCAACCTCATGAGGATGGGGGTACATAAACATTCAGTTCATAACAAATCTCTTCAGAATAAGTTGCAGACATCAAAATCCTTCTTATTCTCCAGCTACATACTTAAGAGATAAAGAACATTCTTATATACTTATAGTGAAATTATTAAATTCTGGAAATTTCATGTTGATACAATATTATTTAATATACAAATCCACACTCGTACTTTTGACAGTTGTCTCAAAACTGTTCTTCATAACTTTTTTCAATCCATGTTAGTTTTTAAAATACTTTAAAGATAGAGAAATATGTTAAGATAGCAGATACATTTTAAAAACCAGTTTGCCTTCAGATAGACTATCCACTTTTTAAAAAAATCAGTCTTACCTTTGCTGTAGCCCCATCTGTGTACACTGAAAAGAATGTACCACAGGAACTGCAGGCATTTCTAAATTTGGAGTTTCAAGAGTGTGCCACAAAGGCAGCAACAGTGAGCCCATCCCCATGGTGACTGTATTGGAGACAATATCATCCAGTGTTTTCAATTTAATATCTGTTGAACTGAATACTTTAATTCAGTAGAGATCGACTGTATGGTGAAATCATACATTCTGTCTGAATAAGCAGTATTTTCTTCCTACTCTACTCTCCCTCCCCTTTGGAACTAAAGGAAGAGGAGTTTACAACAGATGAAACAAGGGACAGTGAAACCAAGAATCCTCATGAACCGTCATCTAGTGCATCGTCAAAAGGTACATTTTCTGATGCTGACTGGGATAATGGCATTGATGATGCTTATATTTTGGAGGCCACAGAAGATGCTGAATTGGCAGAAGCTGCAGAGAACAGTCTTCTCGGTTATAATGCAATTGATGAAATTCCTGATGAACTAATTATAGAAGTATTACAAGAGTAGCTAATTATGGACACTTACATAACTAGGCTGTAATCTGCTTGAAAACATTTAATAACAAACTAGTAACTTATAAAGCCTGTTGTATCAGCTAAGTTTTATTACTTTGCTTCCAAATCTTATTTATTGAAGTAAACCAGTTTTATTGAAAATTAGCTCCAGTGTGCTTAAATTCAGTATAAGTCTCCTTATTTGATTAACCAAAGTTATTAGTCTTCGTTCATATCAGCTTAATTTTGCATGTTTATTTTTACAGTAAAACTTTTGTATGTCTAGGGCTAGGTGTCAACATTTTAAAACATTTTGAAACTCATCACTTGACATTAACCAGAAAAATTAACTATGGCCTCTAAAACTACTATATCTAGCCATTTAATTTTAATGACAAAGTAATATTAAATTCTGGTGACAAGACCATACAACCAGCCTGAACAATTAGACAAGTTTACTTTTTTAAAATGTACCTGGGAATGTTGCTATAACATAACAAAAGAAATATTCAATTCAAATTAATAGTAATAAAGTTTGGGTTTTTTTTTCCCCATCTCCTTTATGGAAAAATACATACAGTTTCAGAAGGTAACAGGCAGTAGCATGAGACAATCTTTATATGTGCACACTTTAGTAGACTGGTCTCATTTCTGGTCAAGGAGCTTCTCTAATTGATAGTTGATATTTTGCAGATGGTTTTCAGCTCCCAAAAGGGGTCTTGCTTTGAATAGCAGAGCTGGAAGGCTGGATGAATCATACTGTTGAGGGAAAAATATTCAGAATAACAAATACCGAAAACTTTTAGAACCCTATCCATTTTACATAGCTCAATGTTATGACCAAATGCCAATTTTTTTTTTTTTTTTTTTTTTGCGGTACGCGGGCCTCTCACTGCTGCGACCTCTTCCGTTGCGGAGCACAGGCTCCGGACGCGCAGGCTCAGCGGCCATGGCTCACGGGCCAAGCCACTCCGCGGCACGTGGGGATCTTCCCGGACCGGGGCACGAACCCGTGTCCCCTGCATCGGCAGGCAGACTCTCAACCACTGCGCCACCAGGGAGGCCCCCAAATACCAATATTAATAGAGGTTTCTCTGATCACTTTTCCTCTCATTTTTTTGATAAAATTGGTTTTAATTCATTGCCTTAGGACAATTTGATAAGTAAGGTTGCAAGGGAACTGCTCTGCAAAGCTTGAGCTAATCATCCTGGGAGATAAATTGGCTCAAAGAACTGTGGCATCTGAATTATTTAAAACAAAATCATCCCTGGGACAGGGTATGACCTGGTTTGGGCAAGTCAGCTAGAGCTCTGTGGGGTCGGCTTGATCTCATGCTATTTTAAACACAGGAAACCATATGGAAGATTTACTTTTACTATAAGAACTGATGGAACGAGAACAGCAGGTCCCTAAAATTCATCATCTGGAAAAATTACTTACTGGGAAGATCAGTAAAGTGTCTTAAAAGTTGCCAATCCAAACTGTCCTTAATGATTAAAGACAAAATTAAATACAAACCCAATGTAAAATAGAAAACAAAGCTCAACTCATGATTTTGAAATAATTAACAAAGCCAAATATCATGGTGCAATTTGTATCTAAGGGTGAGTGACTAAAATCACCCGACAGCTGTATCATACTTATGATAGTTTGTTGCTTATATTTTCAAGGTGATTTTCTTGGAAGTGAAATTAAGCAGAAAAGCTGTCAGACTGACTACCACCCAATAATAATGGAATTTTTTCTAGAATATCACTTAACCTTATTACTAGGCAATTCAGTTTTAACAAGTATTTGAGAGCCTAATGTGTTCAAGCTACCATGGGGCACCTCCTCTCAGGGAGGGTGGGCAAGGGGAAGAACTAACATTTGGTGCTAGATTCTTAGTTTAGGAGAAGAGGTAAGACAATATACCCCAGTATCTACACTCTGAAAGCATAACGCACAGCTGCTACAACGGAAGTCCAGAACGCCTGAAGGCTTGCACAGAACAAGATGTTAGTAAGATGTATTCCAAACAAGGCAGTCACTAAGTTTCAGTTCTCATCCAAGTTACGATGTTCAAATTCAACCAATGTCATTGTTAATTTCTTCTACTAACCAAAATCCCCAACTCCAAATAAGCTTTAGACCAGTTGGGTACTGTCAAAAAAAATTAAAAACATTCTATTTCCAGATCTCTAATATCCTGAATATAAACAAATCTTTATTCTCCTGAACCTAACTTTTAGATCAGTATCAAAACTTTGAAGTTGAATTTGGAAGTGAAGAATAAGATGTATGTATACATTATATTTGTATATCATAATTTTATATAAAATATACAAATTTCTCCTATAATTTAAATATTTCTATTAATCTGAGTTGGTTATCATAACAGTAGCAAAGTCTGCAGCAAAAATCAGAACCAACTACAAAGTTTACTAAAACTGAACCAAGCAAGAAACAGGAAATATGAACAGACCAATTACTAGTTACCGAAATTGAATCAGTAATTTAAAATCCCCCAACAACCAAAAGTCCAGGACCAGATGGCTTCACAGGTGAATTTTACCAAACATTTAGAGATGAGTTAAACTATCTGCAGAGGAAGGAATACTTCCGAACTCATCATTCTGTGAGGCCACCATCACCCTGATACCAAAACCAAAGATATCTCAAAAAAGTACACGCCAGTATCACTGATGAACACAGATGCAAAAATCCTCAATAAAATCTAGCAAACCAAATCCAACAATACATTATTCAAAGAATCACACACCATGATCAAGTGGGACTCATTTCACAGATATAAGGATTTTTCACACACCATGATCAAGTGGGACTCATTTCAGGGATATAAGGATTTTTCACACACCATGATCAAGTGGGACTCATTTCACAGATATAAGGATTTTTCAATATCTACAAATTAATGTGATATACCTCACTAACAAACTGAAGAATAAAAATAGTATCACCTCAGTAGATGCAAAAGAGCTTTTGATAAAATTCAACATCCATTTATGATAAAAACTCTCCAGAAAGTGGACATAGAGGGAACTTCCCTCAACATAATAGAGGCCATATATGACAAACCCAAATCTAATGCCATACTCAATGGTGAAAAGCTGAAAGCATTCCCTCTAAGATCAAGAACAAGACAAGGATGCCCACTCTTGCCACTTCTATTCAGAAGTCCTAGTTACAGCAATCAGAGAAGAAAAAAGAAAAGGAATCCAAACTGGAACAGAAGTAAAACTGTCACTGTTTGCAAATGACATACTATACATAGAAAATCCTAAAGATGCTACCAGGAAACTACTAGAGCTCATCAATGAATTTGGTAAAGTTGCAGGATACAAAATTAATATACAGAAATCTGCTGCATTTCTATACACTATGAAATATAAAGAGAAATTAAGGAAAAAATCCCATTTATCATCACATCAAGAAGAATAAAATACCTAGGAATAAACTTACCTAAGGAGACAAAAGACCTGTACTCTGAAAATTAAGATGCTGATAAAAGAAACTGAAGAGGACACAGATGGAAAGATATACCCGGTTCTATACCGGATACTATAAAACTCTTTATTAGTGTAGTATTTATAGAGGAGAATGTAGGCAGAACACTCTTTGACATAAATTGCAGTGACATCTTTTTGAATCCACCTCCTAGAGTAATGAAAATTTTAAAAATAAACAAATGCGATGTAATTAAACTGAAAAGGTTTTGCACAACAAAGGAAATCATGAACAAAACGAAAAGACAACCCACAGAATGGGAGAAAATATTTGCAAACAAAGCAACCAACAAGGTATTAATTTCCAAAATATACAAATAGCTCATGCAGCTCAATATCAAAAAAAAAACCCAATCAAAAAATGGGCAGAAGATCTAAATAGACATTTCTCCAAAGAAGACATACAGATATGGTCAAAAAGCACATGCAAAGATACTCAACATTGCTAATTATAGAAATGCAAATTAAAACTACAATGAGGTGTCCCCTCACACCGGTCAGAATGCATCATCAAATTGTCTACAAACAACAAATGCTGCAGAGAGTGTGGACAAAAGGGAACCTTCCTACATGTTTGGTGGGAATGTAAATTGGTACAGCCACTATGGAGAACAGTACGGAGGTTCCTTCAAAAACTAAAAATAGAACTACCAAGTTATCCAGCAATTTCACTCCTGGGCATGTATCTGAAGAAAACCATAGGGCTTCCCTGGTGGCACAGTGGTTAAGAATCGCCTGCCAATGCAGAGGACACAGGTTCAAGCCCTGATCTGGGAAGATCCCACATGCTGCAGAGCAACTAAGCCCGTGTGCCACAACTACTGAGCCTGCGTGCCACAACTACTGAAGCCCGCACGCCTAGAGCCCGTGCTCTGCAACAAGAGAAGCCACAGCAATGAGAAGCCCGCTCACCACAACTAGAGAAAGCCCGCGTGCAGCAGTGAAGACCCAGTGCAGCCAAAAATTAATTAATTTTTAAAAAACACCATAATTTGAAAAGATACCCCAGTGTTCACTGCAGCACTATTTACAATAGCCAAGACATGGAAGCAACCTAAATGTCCATCCACAGATGAATGGATAAAGATGTGGTATATATATATACAAAGGAATATTACTCAGCCATAAAAAAGAATGAAATAATGCCATTTGCAGCAATGTGGATGGACCCAGAGATTATCATACTAAGCGAAGTAAGTCAGACAGAGAAAGACAAATGTCATATAAATATATCACTTACATGTGGAATCTAGAAAAGTTATACAAATGAACTTATTAACAAAACAGACTCACAGACTTCAAAAACAAACACGGTACGAAAGGGGAAAGATGCGGTGGGAAGGGATAAATTAGGAGTTTGGGATTAACATATACATACTACTATATATAAAATAAACAACAAGGACCTACTTATATAGCACAGGGAACTATATTCAATATTTTGTAATAACACATAATAGAAAACAATATGAAAAAGATTCTTATATACATATATGTATATAACTGAATCACTTTGCTGTACACCTGAATCATTGTAAATCAACTATACTTCAATAAAAAAAATCTACATTTTTCCCTACTACATGCCTTTTTAATATTTCTCAACTTCTAAAATTACACCTACCATTTATAATGGGATAATGGCTAGTTTTTCAGATACAAAAGATACTAAAGTATGGGGTGAACAAAGAACAAGAGGTTGGTCTTTATAACATGTATGAGTGGTCTTATGTTGACGACAATTCCAGTAATAAAGCATAGCTGTTCACTTAAGATTTGTACGCAGAGGATACACTTCCCTTAAAGAAATTCAGTTCTCTGAAGCTTAAGTATAACATCTTAGTAAAATCAATGTTTCTGGATTTTTCTTTACTCCTCTGGCCTTAATTAATTAGCTAAAGAAGTGGTGATAACAAATTTTCACCAATTTATAGTGATGCTTTTTGGGTAGACACCAACACCCACGCTGCCTCTCCATAGCTCTTGTACTGTAGCATGTAAATGCCCTGTATCTTCTGAAGCATAGTGAAAAGTGAAAACTGAAGTTACCGTTTCCTTTACATTTGGTTCTTCCTCTTGAATATCTGAATAATCTTGATGAAGCTGTTTTAAATTAGACAAGAAATATGCTGCATTCCTAAGGGAAGCTTTTCTCTCCTTAAGTTCATCATACTTTATTTGTAGTTGTTTCAGCTCTGGTTCTAACCTAAAACAAACAAAAAATTTTCCCGAAAATAAATGACATAAAGTGTAACAACAGCCTAATAAGGTAGATGAGATGGAGTATGTCAGGGTGCTGAGTGAAGCTTTTTAAGCAGGGAAGGTGGCCTAGGTGGTCCGAGGTATCTTTGGCTCTGAAATTACAAACGTGAACAACTCTGGACTCAACACACAGAAAAGACTCTGAGTGCTCAGCATTGAAGCCCACAGACGAGTATGCCTGTTATGTCCTAAAATTCATCGAGTCATTTTTAAAGTCTTGGGAACTACTGAATTAAAACATATACTTGGGTAAAGATTTTAGCGCCCCAGGCGGAAGTAGACAGGCATTGCAGTTTAACAGTAAAAGTATGGACAAAAAGCCTTCCCTCTGCCCCTTCCTCTTGCTGAAATTTTGTCCATTTCCAAGGTCTAATAAAACCAGTGGAAAAACTCTCTCAGTGCCTGGATGAAATGTGTGACCTTGGGCAACCTGCTTTCTCTCTCTCAGTAGATTATTAGTTTCTTAACCTATAAAATAAAAAGGTATAACTTGGATTTTGTGGACCAATTTATAAAAGGATGGGGAGAGGCTACCATCTTTTATTCTCACAAATGAAGATATAAAAAAAATATGCTCTGATACCACTTTACAAAAGAAAAGTCCTCATAACAGTTCCGTACACTGAACAAGTGCTGCATTCTGGAAAACTCACTGTGCCATCTGGGTTGTGGGCAGGAGTGCTTGATTTGGAGCCAGTCGGCAGACACCAGACCGTGGCTCCCTCACTTCCTAGGCGGGTGGCTGAGGGTCAGTTACTGCTTTGTGCCTTAGGTCTTTCACATGTAAAGTTACAATAATGACATACATTTTTCTCTGCGCCTTTTCAAAATACTATACTTCTCAACTTTTAAAATTCTATTTAGAAAAGGAACAGTAGATCTCAAAGACAGATGAGTCTTCTGTAGTTGTCTTATATGGCCAAATAACCTACCTCACAGGGTTACAGCGATGAGTTAGTATGTAAAGCATTTAAAGGACAGTGCCCAACACACACAGCTAACACCTTAAAAAGCTTCCTCCTCTCATTATCTTTCTTATTTTGGCCTGGGCCAATGAAAGCTTTAGCATGGGCCAGCAGCACCTGTCCATACACTAGATTTGGAAACCAAAGGCCTAGACAACCAATTTTTCCCACTTCTAAACTTCTGTGGCCATCTCATCTTTAAAACTTAGTACTTAATTATAGGTTGTCTTTTCTGATAAGACCACTTTTTCAAGCTATTTTAAACTCCTTAAGAGCAGAGAGCATATCTGATATGCTTATTCTTCTACTGCTTTACTACCAACCCTCCAGCTCACACAGCAGCCCTGTCTGTATGGAAGACCACCAAAAAATACTAGTTGGTTGACCAGCTGATAGATTGTGCTCCAGTCTTCCTAATCAGACTATGGAGACAGCCCTGGTGGAAACTGTCCTGGCCCAACACTTGGGAATGGACTCACACGAGTGCCATGCCAAGCTATACCTTTCAACAAGATTGACAAAAACTGTTAACACTTAATACAAAACTTACTGTATCCCAGTCTCCGTGAGGCACTTTCTGTATATTTATTCATTTAAACCTCACAACACCCTGTGAGGTATAGTTATCATTGTGCTCACCTACAAATGAGGGAACTGAGGCATTGAGAGGTTAAGTAACCTGCCCAAGGTTGCACAGCCAGTAAGTGGCAGAGCCTAGATTCAAAGCCAGGCAGTCTGGTTCTAGATAGAGTCTGTGCATGCACTAACTCTCTAATTCAGCTGCCTCGGGCCAGAACTGAGAGCTCTCATGGGGGGACGGGCCACTGCTGAACCCCCCTCTGCTCACAGCTTCTCCACTTGGCAGCAAAGCCTGCCTTCACTGAGCTTCCAAGCTCAGAGAAGCCTGGGGTTTAAACGCAGCACAACAGCAAGTTTTACAACAAAGCCTCGCATGACATACCGTGATTAAATCCTTCTTGTAGGTTCTCAAAGAGGATTTTGATATTATCTTACCGAAGCAGTTCATCCTGGACTTCAATCAAACGTTGCCTTTTCTTTTCGATATCTGAGATCATCTAAGTAACACAACAGTTAAATTAATTTTGTAAATATTGAGCACTGTCTTGTACACTGTATTGGAAATATAGTGGGAAACAAGACAAACCCCATTCTTACCATCATGGAACTTTGGTCTAATAGGGAAGCTAGATATTACAACTTGTGATACATGCTGTGAAGGGAAAGAACAGGGGTATCCACTTGAGGACAACTTTAAAGAGGAACTGGGGTCAGATCTTTACCACCCTGTGAGCTATAAAGGAAGCAGTCTCCATTTTATCTAGGACACTAGAAAAATATTGAAGCAGGGGAGTGTCATGACACAGTTTGTATTTTAAAAAGGACATTTCAATATAATACGCTGTATTATCTCAACTATCACTTTTAGTGACTACCTCATATTCCACTGCTGGACATTCAGACTACTCCTGCTTGCTTATAAGAAATGCAGAATTGACCAACAGGAGACTAAAACTGAAAAACAACAAAGGCTTATAATCACCAGAAGGAAAACGTATACATTTCAAATCCATTTCTGTTATAAGTGTAGAGGGGGAGCTGTGCTTCTACACGTAGGTTCATGCAAGTTTGGAGCTAGAACATCGGATGTCAAGTGGTCCAACTACAAACAGATGGGCAAGGAGGGCCTCGTGTTTCCTTGCAAACCTAGTGGCACACAGTGCATTGAAGGGGCAGAACCAGGACAAGAATGGAGGTCTCCTAACCCTTAACCCAGGATTCTTCCCAGGCTGCCCTTTTATCTGAGACATAAGACAAATCTTTAGTCTAAAAGGTTTTTGACATACACAGCAGTGATAAATATACATTATGTAATACTTATCCACATAAGTGGCCATTTTGGGCTTGAGAGCCATTCAGCTTGCAGGATACTTATCTGATCAATCGAAGAAAAGCCTGACTAAAAAGATAAAAGATCTTATACAAACTCTCAAGGTCGTAAAACCCAGAGTCAGGTCTTTACTTAACTCTACATACGTGCACGTTCTACAGGACTGTGTTTCTAATCACATAAGTGAGTTACCTTAGTGTTCTTCCTTTTCAGAGTTTTCAACATCTGGACTTCTTTAAGCTACACAAAACAAAAAATAAATATTCGCCTGCATTTTCCACAGTTAACTGTGTATCAGTTTACAATATAACCACATCTAGTTTAAAAACAGCATGTGAAATGTGTATAGTTCTAATGAGTTCTTTACCACATTGCCAGCAAATGCAAGCTTTTCTAAGATAACAGTATGCTGCTCAGGATTAGTAAAAAATATCTAGACCAACAAATTTGTCAATGAACTTACCATTTTGATGAGTTCTTCTTTCAAATTAGAATGAAATTTGTTGATGGCTTCCTTACAAATTCTAGAGTCTGTTTTTTGTCTATAGCAGAATAAAGGAAGTTAAACTTAGGTTTACGTAAAGGATTTTGAAAGGTGTGTTGCATTTGTTTAGCACACCCATAGACACACACACAGTTTGGTATGTGCCCTTTTGAATATCTAAGATGGCATGGTCAGCTTGCAGCCCTTTCTCAGATTTAAAAAAATACTGGAAACATCTCAACAAACAAAAAGAACAGGAAATATTTCCCCCGAACCCTCATGTATGTAGTCAGCACTCCCTGACACCGGCCACATCCACAGGTGACACTAAGCCATGTAGAAAGCAATGTTTACAGCCAATCCCTCTCTTTTTCTGCTGCCTGATCCAGTGACCAGCAGACTTTAGCCCCTTCCTTCCTCCCTCCCTGCTATAACTGGAGAAATAATTGTATAACACATCTGGACTAACCAATGAGTAAGTAGCCAGAAGCCAGCCATTCAGTTCTGCAAAAACTATAAAGCTGACCCAAAACTGGCTCAGGTCCCTGTCATCAGGGACAAAAGAGCCCAGTCTCCCGTCTGGCTCACTCTGGCTGGACACAGACCCACAGTGACTGTGCAGGAGCAGTGCACACACTGCCAGGGCGGCAGCCAGCCCTACTCTGCCTCGGCACAGTGTGCCACTATGAACTGTACTGTGCTTTTAATCAAAAATAAATCTCGTGTGACAGTTTATCTTATAGTTATTTTTTTCTTGGGGCAAATCCATGAGGAAAAGTCACCCAGCATAAGAGGACTAAACCCATGGCCTAATTCTTCAGAAGCGAAGCATAACATTAGAGAAGGCCTACACATCTGAATACAGATTTTTGAAGTTTTCATAAAAAAAAAATGGAGTATTTCTAGTGATATCAGAAGACGGTGGAATAGGAAACCCCACAGGGAAACCAACTTAACAACTACCTACAGCCCGAAAAGCCTTTATGAAAACTCCAGAAACCAGTTGAGAAGTTGCAGTACCCTGGCAAGTTCAAAGTCAAGAACCCACGTTGAAACAGGTAAGAGAAGCCATTTCACATCAACTGTGATAGCCCTTCTCCCAGAATTAAAGTCTCTAAGTATTATAAACATGATGGGTTTTGGGGTGGGGTAAGGGTGAGAAGACTAAGACATGAGAGCTTGCCAAAATTCTAACCTTATTGGTGGGGAGTTGTAAATTCTATTTTTTTAAAAAAAAAAGTTATACAGGATTTTAAAACATCAAAAAGTAAAAATTTTTTTAAGTAAAAACAGTGGATCAGTACATTCTTCTAAATATATGGATAATTAAAATAAATGTAAATGGGCTAAAGTCAACAGGTGGAATTCAAAGATGGACACTTTGGATTTTAAAAAGATTTTATAAGAAATAATAAAGTTTAAGGTGAGACAAAGGTTGGAAATAAAAGTTAAAAGAATATAAAATCTGGCAAATATTAGCAAAAGAAATCTATGACATATTAGTATCAGATAAAATAGATTTTAAGACAAAAAGCATTTTTAGGAATGGAAGCGGTCACTACATAAGGATAAAATGTTTAATCTAAAAGAGCATTTTTAAGGCTTCCCTGGTGGCGCAGTGGTTAAGAATCCACCTGCCAATGCAGGGGACACGGGTTTGAGCCCTGGTCCAGGAAGATCCCACATGCCACGGAGCAACTAAGCCCGTGCACCACAACTACTGAGCCTGTGCTCTATAGCCCGCGAGCCACAACTACTGAGCCCATGTGCCACAACTACTGAAGCCCGCGTGCCTAGAGCCCACGCACCGCAACGAAGAGTAGCCCCCACCTGCTGCAACCAGAGGAAGCCCACATGCAGCAACAAAGACCCAATACAGCCAAAAATAAAATAATAAAATAATAAATAAAAGAGCAATTTTAAACATGATATCTTAATAAAATAATCTCTCTATATAAATAGCATAAATTGATAGAAGTACCAGGAAAAACTGAGTAATACTGATTCTACATAGATACAATAATTAGAGATTCTACATAGAACCACTAATTACAGCTTTCCCACAGATTATGTGCCAGGCCATAAAGGAAGCCTCAATATTTCAAAAATAGGTATCACCAGAGTCCATGAAATTTGACTGTAACTATTTAAGATGGAAGGTTAATACAAAAATATAAATTAAAAAGTCACATATTTGGACATACAAAAACGTACTACTTAATAATTCACAGGCTTAAAGAAAAAAATCATAATGGAAGTTTAAAAATATGCAAAACAGTGATAATGAAAATTCTACATACCAGAAGCTGTGGAGTGAGTAGAAGTGCTATTTCCAGGGAAATTTATTAGGTACATATATCACAATATCAAAAGACTTACTTATACTCTAGGAGGATGTTCTCAAATGCAGACAAAACGACATCTAACTCCATGATGTCACTGGTTTTCTTTTCTTTTAAACACCAAATAGGTACACAGTCGGAAGTATCTACAACATTAGGATAAGTCAATTTAATATACTAATTATCAACAGTTTAGCTCTAGGTCCAGGGTTCTAAAAGCCTACAATGAAAGTAGTTCCACCAAATTGCTAAAAATAGCGAGAACTTCTGAAGAAGCAGATGGGAGGAGACATGCTCACTTCTTCCTCTCCCGGTCAGTCTCACAAACCCCCGTCTGTACCTCACCCTCTAACTGCCGTCTGCTTGATTCTCCCATTTCTGCTGAAGCAGCCTAAAGCACTGCTGCCTTTTAATTACCTTGCTGCGTCTTTACTTAACAGTCTGCTCTTATCTAACACTACTGGTGATTGAGATCTTTGTTAACTGTATTTTCATAGTTTTAATCTACCCGATAGGCCACTTCTAGGACACATAAAGGTTACTGAGTGTATTGATTCAGATAGCTGTAGGAATATAATAAGAGATTAACTAAACTATGGTACATTTGTGAACAAAATATTATACATTCATTAAAATGGTATTGTAGACTATTTAATGACAAGGACTTGAGCCCACTTAGTGTGAGAAAAGCTCAGTAAAAGAATTGAAGAGTAAAGACCAAAACACATGGTAGTTATTTTGTGGTGATGGAATTATAGGCGATTTTATCTTCCTTTCCATACCTTTGAAATTTTCTAAAATATTTTTATAATAAGAAAAATATAAAGCTTATCTTTTAAAAGAACTGAAGAGAGAAAATGCTTTATTTTCCTCCCATTTTTCAATAAACTGTGTCAATAAAAAATGATGTAAAATAACAGGGATGAATCTCAAAGTTATGCTGAGTGAGAGAAGCCTTCTATAAAAGAGTACATACTATGTTGTATGAAGAGTATATACTGTGTTATGAAAAATTAAAATAGATTAATGAATAGGCGCTAAAGCAAGTATAATAAATTTTGACAGTAAAATCTAGGTAGTGGGTTTATGAATATATATTGTAAAATTCTTTGTCCTTTGTTGTATGTTGAAAGTTTTCATGATGTTGGGAAAATCAGTTACTCCAAAGTCACATATTTTTAACTTTTTAAAGTAACAATTTTATATACTTAAATTTACTACTTTATCAAATTAAGAAATATATTTTTAAAAAATTCTTGAATGATTGACTATGTATAAAACACTATTATATACCCAAGTCTGTGGCTTCACTTCTTGGTTTCTTCCTTTTGCCACGAAACATCTTCTTTTTCTGAGTTTTCTTAAAAAAACAAAAAAAACCACAGCAAAGATTTTTATTTAAGAGGAGTTTCTCTTAAAACCAGAATTAAGACAGTATTATCAGACATTGTCAGTATTTTAGCTACAATTCTCATTTTGTTCTAAGTTAATAGTTAATTATATAAATTATCTAAATTAATATAAGGAAATCCTGAAAAAAATTAAACCACCTCAAGATAAAAAGTAATTAAAACTTTCAGTGGGTGCCTTGGAGGAAACTGAACTTTTATTATTTAAGATAATAATGTGTGGAATCAGCTCAGTTTCTACTCCAAGCTAAGAGGAAGTAACAGCTTCTGAACTAGCCCTCTTGCCATAAACAGCCATAAAGTGGGGAGAGGTGTGGCACCTTCATTCAGGCATTGGACAACAGGCAAAACAAGCCTGAGAGACTCAGAAGGTGGACTCTGGCTGCCGGCCTTCCCGCACGCCTGGGGACAGCTGAGACAGCAGCACAGCAGGCCCAGTCCCAGCAGAGAGTGGTAACCCTCATCCGCAGGAGGCAGAGACCTGCAGTAAGCTGCTCAGGGAGAAGGGCACAGGTCTGGGTGCGGGTCCCCGACAGCCCCTGACCGCCTACTCCACATGCGCGTGAGGCTACAGAGAGTATACTGGGACGTGGCTATCGTGGGATTAAGAACATAACAGGTAGTAACAAACAAGAAATTCTGGGGGAGATCAGATGGAGAAAATGCAGAGACCTCATTAACAACTAGTTAACAACTAGTTAACAGCTGTCTATCCAGCTGAGCTTGGGGAAAGACCACAACTTAGGGGTAAGAACGGTACCCTAGATCATGCAATATCAAACAGGGTGAAACTGTTCCCAAGGGGGAAAACTGTTCCCAAGGCCAGAAACTCTCAGATAGTACAATGGTTTGTGACCCTCCGAAGTACCTAGTATATACACAGATACACAGTATATTTATGATATTAAAATTTAACTGCGGGGGATGGTTAGGAAAAATGTCTAAAAAGGCTTCTTAGGGAGGACAACAATGGAAGAGCGTTGAGAAGCACTGCTCTAGAGTAAGGCCTACCCTAGACTCACCCTAACAAAGCCTAAAACCAATCTCTGGCCAGGTTCACCAGGGAGACAGACGGGAGGTGTGGTAAGCAAGATCCCCAATGACTTGGACAAGTCCCTCCCCTTGAGTGTGGGTGGCTCCTGTGACTATGATGGGATGGTCACTCCCTCGATTAGGTTACGTTTCATAAAAGGCCACTGCAGCAGACTGGAAAGATTCTCTGGCTAGCTCTGAAGATGTCAGCTGCCATGTTGTGAGAGGGCCACGTGACCAGGACCTAAGGGCAGAGAGTGACCCTGCTTTAACCAGAGAGAAAACAAGAACCTCAGGCCTACAACGGCAAGGATCAGAATTCTACCAATAGCTGCATGATCTTAGATGGGGACCCTGGGCCTCAGGTGAGATTTCAGTCCTGGCTGGCACCTTGACTCCAGCCTCTGAGACCCCGAGCAGGGAATCCAGCTAAGGTGAGCCTGGACTTCTGACCTATAGAAACTGTGAGGTATAAATGTATGTTGTTTGAAGTCACAAAATTTGTGGTATTTTGTTATGCAGCTACTGAGAACTATTACAGAGGTTGAGTCCCACTGAGTTAGAGAGGCTTGGAAGACACCTTAGGCTTTCCACAGATTGGCCCTAATGAAGGATAAACCACACTACAGCAGTTCAAGATGATCAGCCAATAGTTAAGATACCTATTAGAATGAAAGTCAGCATTCAGAAGAAGACACAACTCAAAACCTCAACAACCTACCAACAATGTGCAATACACAAAAAGTGTCAGATTAAAAATGTTACACAAAAGATGTAACCTATAGTCCAGACAGAAAAAGTACTCAAAAGAAGCTGACCCTGAGACAGCCCAGATACAGTCATCCCTCAATATCCAAGGAAGATGGTTCCCGGATCCCCCATGGGGATCCGCTGATGTTCAAAGTCTCTTTTCTAAAATGGTGTAGTATTTGCATGTAACCTATATACATCCTCCTGTAAACTTTACATCATCTCTAGATCGCTTATAATACCTAATATGATGGAAATACTATGAAAAGAGTTGCTGGTGCCTGGCAAATCCAACTTTTGCTTTTCTGGAACTTTATGGAATTTTTTGTCAAATATTTCCAATCAGCAGTTGGTTGAATCTATGGATGTGGAACCTGCAGATACAGAGGACTGACTCTACCTGACTTAGAAAACAAAGACCTTAAAGCAGCTGTTATAAATATGTCCAAAGAAGGAAATGATGGTCTTAATGATTATGCAGATAGGGAATCTCAGCCAAGAAGTAGAAACTATGGGGAAAAAAAAAAAAGGAAATTCTGGAAATTCTAGAACCCAAAAGCATGCTACTGAAAAGGGAAAGTCACTGGGTGATGTTTTATTTCCTGTGGCTGCTATAATAAACGACCACAGCTTCGTGGCTTAAAACAACAGAAATTTCTTCTCCCACAATTCTGGAGTTCAGAAGCCTGAAATCCATTTCAATGGGCCAAAATGACGGTGCTGGCATATTATGACATATTAAAAGCTTGATTAAAAGATATTATATATTGATATGTGACGAATCTTAAAATAGGGGCTTCCTTGGTGGTGCAGCGGTTGAGGGTCCGCCTGCCAGTGCAGGGGACACAGATTTGAGCCCTGGTCTGGGAGGGTCCCACGTGCCGCGGAGCAGCTGAGCCCGTGCACCACGACTGCTGGGCCTGCACTCTGGAGCCCACGAGCCACAACTGCTGGGCCTGCGCTCCATAACTATTGAGGCCCGCGTGCCTGGAGCCTGTGCTCTGCAACGGGAGAGGCCGCCACAGTGAGAAGCCCGAGTACTGCAATGAAGAGTAGCCCCCGCTCACCACAACTGGAGAAAGCCCGCGCGCAGCAACGAAGACCCAATGCAGCCAGTAAATAAATAAATAAAATTAAAAAAAAAAGAATCTTAAAGTAGAATACATATGACCCAGAAATCTTATCATAGCAATTTCTTCTAAGGAAGTGATCAAGGATGTGCATGAAGATTTAGCTAGAAAAGAAAATCATCAAAGCACTTACATTTTAAAAATTACAATTGCTTATTAGTAAGAGATTAAACTATGGCACGTTCATGAATGAAATGTCATGCATTTATTAAAATGGTATGTAGAATACTTAATGACAAGGATATGGTTCCACTTAGGGTGAGAAAAGCTCAATAAAGAATTGAAGAGTATAGACCAAAAAATGTGGTGGTTATTTTATATTTGGGGTGATGGAATTATAGGTGATTTTATCTGCCCGTCCATACCTTCCAAATTTTCTAAAATAAACTTATTTTTATAATAAGAAAAGTGTAAAACTTATCTTTTAAAAGAAGTGAAGGAAAAAGAGAAAATGCTTTGTTTTCCTCCTAGACATTTTCTATCAACTTTTTTTCTTTCCAAGGGGATAGCAGACACTCTCCTACCAGTTGACTTTCTGTTTCCAGGGTCTCTTTTTCAACAGAGGGCTTGGCACCAAGGGGTCCCACCTTTTTAAGCGTGACCGATTCAGCTGGTTTCTCTGAAGGTTCTGAAGATGCTGTAGCTGAAACAGCTTCACGTTGTGTACTTAAGTTCTCTGCTGGTTTAACTTTTCTTCTTATATCACTTTCTTCAGTGCTTTCAGATTCATCACTAATGGGCTTGAGTTTTCTTCTTGGCTATGTCAAGAAAACAGCATTACTGTTTTGAAAGTACAGATGCTTATCATTCCTATTGTATTAGATAACCATAAAGTCCACATTTCTTATCTCTAAACTTCAAGACTGAACGCAATAGGAAGATGGCAACATGATGAGCGGATAGGACGAGAAACCTTGACTAAAGGGCTCCAAGCAGACGCTCCCAACAAATCACTCTGCCTTTGTAAACCACCATCTAAACACATTACACGAACACTATGAAAACTGACAAGGTACACAGAGATTTGAGATCTCTGTAATGAAAAACACTTCAGATATAAAAATATTTCATTTTTATTAAAAAATCTTCTAAAACATTATATACTCTTTATGAAAAATGTTGCTACAGAACATTTTCTCTATTTGCATCCAACTTAACTGGATATGAAATATCTTACAATTTAAGATAGGAGAACACGCCTACATACCTTTTTTGCACTAATTTTTACAGACTCATTTTCACTTGCTTCAACGTCAGAAGTGTCCGAACTGTACCAAAGAACAAACCATCAATATCTTGCACACATTTCATTTTTATTGACATATGTCTTCTAAATGCTGCTCCTCCAACACAAAAACAAGCTCGATTTATAAGGAGATTTCCCACCTGTCACGGGTGGGCCTGCCACCTTCCCAGATTTACTGGTCATCTCCCACACCTTCCCACACCCAGGCCACATCAGTTTAGTGCTGGCAGGCAAGTAAGTGTCCCGTAACTGCAGTACCTCATGGTCCTGTCTGAGAACCGCTCTTTTCTCCCCGTCACCACTCCCAGGTGTACGGGCCATCATCTGTACTAATCCACAGACACTAGGCCCATGCTCAGGGGATAGAAAAGGGAATACCTTCTTTCATCCTTTGAAAAGGAAAAAATAACCCTAAACTTCTGGTGAGAGTTCATTTTTTTCATTCAATTCAACAAACATTTATTTAACACCAACCTCAAAATGCAAGTACAAGGAATAAAATTACTTGAAAAATGAGGAGCCTTCCTTTAATGGGTTCACTGACTAGTAGGAAGGCCAAAGACAGTGAGTGCAGAGGAGATGTGGAGAAATGGCTGGGGAATCAGGAAACACATCACGGTTATGAGACTTGAGATGACTTTTGAGAACACTTTTCCAGGCCAAGAAACAAAGGGAAGGGGATTTAAGGAAGAAGGAAAAGTAAACATAAAAGCACAGGGGTGTAAAACAGCCCGGCCCGTTCGACGTACGGGAAGCAGAGTACAGAGCGAGTGTCTTGCTAAAGAGAAGCTAACACTATGGAAGAAGCCCAAGGCCAGGGCTGGGGAGGCTCCGAGGCGGCCAGAAGCGTCCTGCTCAGACTTGCCTGTGCTCGGCTGCTGCGCCAGGGCGACCCTCGCGTGGCAGCCACTGCTGCCCGGCCTTCCCTTCAGAGCTGCCCACCACCTGGGGTCGGCCAGAGCTGTGAGAGCTGCGCTGCAGTCTGGGGCCATCTCTGCTCAATCCGGATTCTTCCACCTGTAACTTTCCCTGATGTTGCTAATAAATCTCGTCAATTCTCACTCTGCCTCAGGGTCTACTTACCCGAGGAGCCAGACAGACACAGGGGGCCCCCATACCACGCCTACAGGTTGGGGGTGAGGGAGCTAAGGCCCCCATGCTAGACACACGCACTGGAAGCGGGGGCGGGTGGTGGTGGTGGTGGTCGCACAGACGAAGGGACCAGCAGCAGGTGCCTGAGCCGTGGCCACAGGGAGGCGGAGGGTGTACGGAGAGAAGAAAAGCAGATTCTCAGGGAGTCACAGGCCAGAACAAAGGAGGCCGGTCAGAGAACAGAAGGTACCGGGAACGGTTCCCAGACAGCTCTGTGGGGTGACTGGGTGACAGCAGGACCATCAAGCTAGAGAACACCAAAGGAGCTTGTTGACACCAGACGAGGGAGGAACGATGGAGCTTGGTTTTGGCTTTGTTGAGCCCGAGGTGCCTATAGGCATCTAGGGAAACGTGGCCAAGGTGCAGGACAGCTGGGGCCTCGGGAGAGGCTGGGCAAGAGGGAGACCTGGGGTCAGCAGCTTATGGGTTGTTAAAGCCACGAGAGGAAGACGGGGGAGGGTGGAGAGGAGAGGGTGAGAGCAGACTCGCGGACACAGAAAGAGGAGAGGAGATCTGGGAACAAAGAACCCGACAGCCCTGAACAGGCCCGGGGGCCTGGCTGCTGATGCCGCGTGAATCCTGGGGAACGCTGCCGTGTGCTCCCTCTCTCCCCACCCGCGCCCCTCCCCGTGTATCCCTTCTGCCCGGACTTCCTTCTGTATTCATATATAAGCCCGGTCTAACCTACCCAAATAAAGTTTTTTGTCTGGACGTATCACACCACCAAAACCAAGATTACCAAGGACATCCACACTGTTAAACCGACCCATGTGTTCAGCCTTTCCCCGACTGGCGTTTGGTCCTCCTGAGGACACACACTTACTCACCACCTGCCCCGCCTCTCCTGAGCACAAACCCTCTCCTGGCTTCCTCCTTCCCCCTCTGGCCACTGGTCCTCTCTCTGCTTTGCAAGCTCCTTCTCCACCTGGACAGATGCCAGGCTTTCTTGCAGGGTGGTCCCAGGTCCCCGCCTCCTCTCGGCCCACTGTCTCTCCCTGGGAGCGCTCACCCGTGCCTACACCTCCTGTACCAAACCACTTCAGTCTGAACTCCAGCTCAGCCCCTCCTGGGAACACCAGACCCAAGTACACAGCAGTCTCTCTAACATCTCCACACCAAGTTCATGACCGCCTCACGATGACAGGAGTACTCAATCTCCTAGGTAGCCCTGTCCTACTCAATGGCACAATCTCAATCCACTTACACGACAGAAAGCCAGGAGTTGTCCATGACAAATAGGATTAATTTCACCCATGTTCAGATGAAGTCACAGAAGTCAAGAAGAAAAGACCAACACTAGGAAAATGGAAAAAGGATATAAAGAGTGTGAAGAAATTCAAGGACCTGTGAAACATATAAGAGATGCTATTTAACTCAGTCATGAGAAAAACTAGAACTAGACTGAGACAGCATATCACACTGGCAAAACTCCAAGTCTGATACCACGCTGGTGGGAACGTGGCAGTAACTATGAAAACTGCTAACATATTTCATTTGACTGAGGATTTCCCTTATGAACACATCCCACAGAAATATAGGCACATATGTGAAAAATACAGGCACGTGTGTGAAACGGCATATGTGCCAGGTTACTGACTACAGCACTGCTGGTGACAGCAGAAGACTGGAAACAACCCAACTGCCTGTCGATCCAGGACTGGGGAAACAAACTATGCAAGATCCAAACTGTGGAAAACCTGCGACTGTGAACAGAAGAACGAGGAAGCTCCATATGCACTGATACGGAAAGATTTCCAAGATACAGAGAGCGGAAAAAGCCAGGTAGCAAGGTATCCTGCCTTTTCGAAAAAGGTTAAAACTCTGTATTCTTACTTTGATGTGCACAAAGAAACTGTGAAAAGACATATAAGAAATTAATAGTGGAGGAGAAGGAAGAAGTGGATGCAGGAGCTGGGTGATGGTGGAGAGGACGTAAAGACTATTATTAACCTTTTAATATTTTTAAACCATGTGAATGTGTCACCTATTCAAAAATTCTTCTTGAAAAATTACATTCACCACCATTTAAAATGAACTGTGCGGTTTTCCAAATATTTGGCTTTTGTTACCAATTTCCAAAAACAGCTCATAGAAAAACTGGAGTCTCCGAAATAACCAAGTACCATAAGGTTTCCCCAGTGCAGAGAACCTCAGAAAGATGTCCTCATCTAGATTTCTGCCCAAGTGGGATATTTGTTTTAAAAATACAGTTTTGTTACTTTCAAAATATAGTAACTAGAACTGACCTATTACCTAACAGAGGTCCTTAAGTGAAGGATTTGCTCTAACTAATAATTTTTAGTTAGTACTGCAGCTACTGAAGACTTCTTCATTGTATGTGCTCTCGAGTTGCCTCTGGTGTCATTTTTACAGATTTTCCTGACTCAGGCCTCCACATAAATCTGAAAACTCAAATCAATGCAGCTTAGGGACCATGCAGCTGAAATTTACAACAGACTGCGTTTCCTTTGGGATTATCAGCTTCTCTTCCCTATTCCCACCCTGAACTAGAAAACATATCTTTTGTGACAATTGAGCATATTTGTAAATTAAAGGGACCTCTCAAAATCATCTAAAATTCTACGCTCCTGAAACCTTTCCCCTCCTTCTTTGTTTTACCTCAAAGCTAAACCACCTTCACTGGTATGTTTTCTAGGATAATCAGGTGTCAGTTACAGTTATTATAAGTAATGTCAATTACTGAAAAACTGCCTTTTCACGTCCCAGTCTTCTCGAGGGAAAACATAAGTTGGCTCAAAAGATCTTTAAACAGTTTTGGTTTTATAAGCTTCTATCTTAAAGAACGCCTCAGAAATCCCATTAACCATGAGTAAACAGTTGCTTGAGATCCACCCGTACCTTCTTTTTGCTTCTTTTCCTTGAGGAGTTGAGGGGAGAGATGACCCGCAGTGCTTGGAGAATTCTTCCTCATCAGCATATATAGCAGTGCTGTGTAAAGGAGGGTCTACAAAAGATTTTTTTAAAAAGGGCATTCAGAAGTCTGGCTGTCTGAGCAGTATTCAAGTTTGTTCCTTCACACTGGAGTATAAAGCAACCTGTGTTTAAATGGCTAACAAAATCAAAACCAATTACACATGCTACTTATGATCTCACACCTCAACAAGAAAAAATGTAAACCACTTCACCAATAAATACATGGATAGTTAAGCTATAACCTTACTGTCCTTATATATTATATGGAAACTTTTAAATGAGCTAAAAGATAAACAGGAGGTCTGACATTCTTTCCTCACCTGATGGAGCATCACACATCTACCTGGGAGACACAGCATGAACCATAAACTCAGGTCTGGAGTGCTTGCCCCACTCCTGCAACTCCATTACCCCACCGAGTGCCTGGCGCAGGGTGGGCACTCGACATCTGTGGACGACTAGCCCTTTGGGGAGGGACACCAGTCCTTCCGCACTTCCCCTCCTCTCTCCTTTACTCTAGAGCCTTGAGCTAAGCGTAAAAAGTTAACTGGAATGGGGACTTGCCTGGTGGCACAGTGGTTAAGAATCCGCCTGCTGATGCAGGGGACACGGGTTCGAGCCCTGGTCCTGGAAGATCCCACATGCCGTGGAGCAACTAAGCCCGTGCGCCACAACCACTGAGCCTGCACTCCAGAGCCCACGAGCCACAACTACTGAGCCCACGAGCCACAACTACTGAAGCCCGCGCACCTAGAGCCCGTGTTCCGCAACAAGAGAAGCCACCGCAGTGAGAAGCCCGTGCACCGCAACGAGAAGCCCGTGCACCGCAACAAAGAGTAGCCCCAACTAGAGAAAGTCTGTGCAGCAACAAAGACCCAACACAGCCAAAACTAAAAAAAAAAAAAAAAATAAGTTAACTGGAATGAAGATAAAGGAGATAATGGAGAAACGGAGATAAAGGAGAGGAGACCACATGGCCTTGGTGGGAGGATGCTCCTACCTGCTGAGGAAGAGGGGGGTCACAGGAGAGGCCTCGGCAGCCTGGCCTGGGCTTGTGGCGGGGGAAGGAGGAGGCCACCAGAGTGGAGTGAATGGCTGCAGGGGCGCCTGGTAACGGCCAAGCACCCATCTCTTCACTCTCAGGCTTTAGCGTGCTGCACACATTTAAACGTTCTCAGATTTAAACGTTTCAGCTGCTTATATAATGAACATAACAACTGCACAATTTTAAAGTTAGTAATATACTTTGTATTGGCCTCAACTAGGCAAAGGGCTTTATTTACTTTACTACTGGGAATTACAAGGGAAAAAAAGAAAACCAGACCAATTTTTAATCTCCATATGTAACCAGTCACACAAGCTGTACTCCTACTACTCAACAATAAAAAGTTAAATAACCTGATTTAAACCCAAGTAAAGGATGTGAACAGACACTTCTTCGAAGAAGATACAGGCGTACCTCGTTTTACTGCACTTTGCTTTATTGCGCTTTGCAGACGCTGTGTTTTTTACAAATTGAAGGCTTGTGGCAACCCTGCATTGTCAGATGATGATTAGCAATAAAGTACTTTTTAATTAAGGAATGTATATTGTTTTTTTACACATAATGCTATTGCACACTTAATAGATTACAGTGTAGTGTAAACATAACTTTTACACGCACTGGAAACCAAAGAATTCGTGACTCACTGTATTGCAATATTTGCTTTATTGCAGTGGTCTGGAACCGAACCCGCAGTATCTCCCAAGGTGTGCCTGCATACAAATGGCCAATAAGCGCACTGAAAAGATGCTCAACGTTAGTCATTAGGGGAATCCAACTCAAGACCACACTGAGATACTACCGCACATCCATGTGAATAGGTATTATTGAAAAAAACAGAGAGGGCTTCCCTGGTGGCGCAGTGGTTGAGAGTCCGCCTGCCGATGCAGGGCACACGGGTTCGTGGCCCGGTCCGGGAAGATCCCACATGCCGCGGAGCGGCTGGGCCCGTGAGCCATGGCCGCTGAGCCTGCGCGTCCGGAGCCTGTGCTCCGCAACGGGAGAGGCTACAACAGTGAGAGGCCCGAGTACCGCAAAAAAAAAAAAAAAAAAAAAAAAAAGGAACTTCTGACACATGCTACAACATGGATGAACTTTAAAGACATAATGCTACATGAGAAAAAGGATACAAAAGTACAAATACTGTATGATTCCTCTCACACGAGTGGTCAAATTCATAGAAACAGAAAGCTAGAAGAGGGAGAGGGGAGCGAGGTGCCGTCGGCTATTGGGCAGAGAGTTTCATTCAGGGGAAGGAAAGGACAAAGTCCTGAGGACGGATGGGGTGATGGCTGCACGACGACATACACACTTAACGCCACAGAACCAGACACCAAAATGATTAAAATGGTTAATTTTGTTGTGTATATTTTACCACACAAACACAATGAGATACCATTTCATACCCATTAGGATGGCTAGAATCAAAAAGTCAGATAATAACAAGATTTGATGAAGATGTGGAGAAACTGGAACCCTCATACATAGCTGGTGGGAATGCAAAGTGGTACAGCTGCCGTGTAAACACTTCCTCAAAACGCTGAAGCAGAATCACCACATGACTGAGGTGTACAGTTGGCCCTCCATATCCATGGGTTCTGCATCCACAGATTCAACCAACCAGGGATTGAAAATATTTGGGGAAAAAAAAATTCCAGAGAGTTCCAAAAAGCAAAACTTGAATTTGCTGCACACAGGCAACTACTTACATAGCATTTCTATCGTATTAGGTATTATAAGTAACCCAGAGATGATTGATAGTGAACAGGAGGATGTGCATAGGTTATATGCAAACACTATGCCATCTTCTGTTTGTTTTTTGTTTTTTTTCCTGGCCACACCACGCACCATGTGGGATCTTAGTTCCCTGACCAGGGATTAAACCTGCACCTCCTGCGTCGGCAGTGTGGAGTCTTAACCACTGGACCACCAGGCAAGTCCCCACTATGCCATTTTATATAAGGAACTTTAGCATCCTCGGACTATGGTATCCACGGCGGGTCCTGGAACCAATCTCACATGGATACTGAGGGACGACTACATTCTCAAGAGACATAGAAACACATGTCCATACAAAAAACCGGTACATGAATGTTCACAGAGGATAACTCATAATGGCCACAAAGTGAAAACAGTGCAAATGTACATCAACTGATGAATGGATAAAAAAATGAGGTCTATCCACACAATGGATTATCGAACTATAAAAATTTTTAAGAATGAAGTACTGATACTACCACATAGATGAACCTTGCAAATACTACACTAAATGAAAGAAGCAAGTCACATATGACCACATACATAGTGTATGATTCTATTTAAATGAAATGTCCAGGATAGGCAGATCCATACAGACAGGAAGTAGATTTACGGTTGCCAAGGTCTGAGAAGAATAGGGAGTGATTACTCCTGGGCATGGAGTTTCTTTCTGGGGTGATTAAAACGTTCTGGAATAGAAAATGGTGATGGTTGTACAATTTTGTGACTATACTAAAAGTGAACTGAATTGTATACTTTAAAAGGGTGAATTTTATGGCAAGTGAATTACATCTCAATTTTTTAAAATTATTTCTTTTAGATGAGTAATTAAAACATTTTTATCAAGTCATAATAAAAGGGGTATTCTGGTAATGATTACTTTTCACCGTACAAAATGTACAATATTTTCTTTTATTAACAAAAATTAGACTAGAAATATTAGATGCCAAGTTAAAAATACGTGAGAAGTTGTATGTTTTCAAAATTCCCTTAAAACTTATTCTGGCAAAAAATGTCTGACTACTGCTGTTCTAGATGTGGGCGCACATGGCACATTCTGTATCATTTCTGGCCTCTAGAGTGGCCAGTGACACACTGACAGAAGCTGTCCCATCTGGACAACTCACCCCTGGTCAGCAGGTACCAGTCCTGTCTTCCTAACACTCCAAGGAACACAGGTGAAGCTCTCCTGAAGCATCCTCTGCCTCAGTGTGTTTAAGAAAAGGGAAAATTATCCCTCTGCTCCTTCCTAAATTAAAGCCCCTTACCGAATGACTGCTGGAGGTATGAAGTGAGAAATATATTTTATATTCCTCTTGTTATAAAGGTCTACAACAGGTGTCCTAATGTGGCTGGCTTGTTGACAAATGCTACTAGGAGAGCTCCACTTTGACAACACTTAACAGAGTTCTTAGTTCCAACGTACCTAGAAGTGAGAAAAATTAATTCAAATTACCAAATACTCCCCAGAACATTGTATTCATGTGCAGACAACCTCGCTTTTGTATTTGAAGGCATTTGTATATTTTTATTAGTAACTAGCCTAAACACTGTTGCCTGAACCACTTTAAAGATTTTAGGATAAAGATTTAAAATACTAACCAAATGTTTCATAGGGTTCTTCATCTTTCTCATTTTCACCCAGCCTGCCAATGCTTGAGATCCCAGAATTATCAGGAAAATCAAATACATCGCTAGGCTTGTGCTTTTGGCCAGCTTCCTAAAAGTGAATAAAGTTCAAAGTCATTGAATTGGCCCTCCCAAAATGAACATTACAAAGCTGATTTACGTGGCAAGGATCCTCCCGCTATCACCACTGCCTAAGAAGTGAGCCTTCACACTCTTGGGGGGCAGAGGCTCTTCTGATCATCTGAGGCAGGGGTTGGGAAGCTTTTCTATGAAGGAACAGGGGGTAAGCACAGCTGACCACTGAACAACGCAGGGCTCAGCGGCGCCCACCCTCTGCGCAGCCGAAAACCCCCGTGTGACTTTGCAGTCGGCCCTCCCGATCCGGGGTTCCACATCTGCGGTTTCAACTGCAGATAGTGTAGAACCTACTACTGAAAATAATCCGGGTAGAAGTGGACCCTCCCAGTTCAAGGGTCACCTGTATATTAGACTTTGCGGGCCGTGGGGACTGGTGCCACTACACAGCGCAGCCGTCGCAGTGTGAAAGCAGACAGTGGCAACGCAGAAAGAAGCAGCACGGCTGGGCTGCAATCCAGCTTTGTGTGGATACTGAAATCTGACTTTCATATTTTCACATGGCATGAGACACTCTTGACTTTGCTTCAGTCTTGTAAAAATATAAAAACCACCCTTAGCTCGCAGGGCTTTACAAAACCAGCAGGCAGGCTAGATCCGGCCCACAGGCCACAGCCTGCCAACTCCTGAGCCCGTGTGGGCCTCACCCCAGACACATGCCCATGAAAGTTCCTAAACACAGAGGTTAAAAACTCCTGATTGCAGGAGAGAGACGAGGGCTTACAGGGCAATATACTAATAAGCCCCAGAAAGACTGTCCCTCAAATCCCAATGAAAGATAACATACAGAAATGGAGAAACATCCACAGTAGCTCTGGAAAATGTGGAGGGCTGCGATTAACAGACAGGGAAATATGAGAAATCCTGGAAGATATGCAGGAGATGGAATAAAACTGAGAGACAAAACAGACACTCACAGAAATCCTGGAAGATATACAGGAGACGGAATAAAACTGAGAGACAAAACAGACACTACCACTCACAGACCCTCAGGGAAAAATGTTTCACGGAGTGTGTGTGGGTAGAACGAAGGCCAAAGAGGAGCTGACACCCTCCATCCTCCCCAAGCAGATGGGCCCGTGTAAGGCAGCTGCCTTCCCGAGGAGGGAAGAGGACCGGAAAGCTGAAGAAACCCTTCCAGAGAGGAAAAGGGCCCCCTCCAAACGGGGAGGGGGTTAGGGGAGCAGAGGGGAGAGACCGTGCAAAAGAGAAAACCAGGGGAAGGGCACAGAGCAGGGAGAGCTCCCGACGCCCGGGCACCCCCAAGCAGGCACTATCAGAGGTCGTTCATGTGAATTTCCAAGGCCAGTTGGACAAGCCGCTGGAAAATACTCTGAAGTGAGCTAGCCAGAGGGTTAAACAAATGCACCTGCCTTCCACAGACATTTACTCTAAGACTCCACCCTGAAGTAAAAATACCATGCGAATGTGAAACTAAATGGAATATTACGAAATCAAACTGTGGAAAACTGTAACAACATGGAGAAATGGCTACAAGTGACAAAAGCAAAACACAGAACATTGTACAATTGTTCAACGATGTCGAAATGTCGAAATTATCCAAATGAAAATGAAACCAGCCTAGGCCCAGAAAAAGATTCAAAACATTAGCAATGGCCATTTTCTCCATTATACTGGAAAGAGTAGGAGGAAAAGGAATATGCTTTTTCACAAGAAAACACTGAGCTTACCAAGTCTACGAAACTCTGAGTCTCCTATAAAACGTTATTTTGTATTGTCAATTACGAGAAAAATTATATTAAAATATAAAAAAGATAACTTACATCTTTCGTGGAATGTGTTCTTCCTACAGTGTTCTTTGAATATCTCGTACTAGGAAACAGCAAAAACACACACAAGAGTTAGGAAATACTTAAAAATAACTTGGGGAAACACCAGAATTACACCTCATCCAAGCATTTTCTTTCCAAACTACATTCCTTGTTAGCTGCACTAACAATGTGCACATGATGAATTCAGGTAATGGCAAAATCCTTTTAGAAAGTAGAACCCATATCTCACACACTGAGTTAAATTTTTTATAGGGCAACTCATAACACCTACGTATAAACAGCATAGCTCTGCCCTCAGGGACACAGAAAACTAACGCTGTCGTCATCCTTGTCCCTCAAGTCGCAATCAACAGCAATGGCTGGCGTTCTGCAGCAACGAGCAAGAGAGCTATCTCTCTTTCTCAGGCACTGGACCCCCGTTCCATCCGTGCCTGGCTCTCTTACACACATTTTCTCATTTAGCTCTGAAACAGTCCTCAAGGTAGAAGTGAATCCCACGTTCCAGATGTGTATTTGCCCAAAGCCACACGCGGCCAGGAAGGAGGGAAGCCTGCGTTAGCATCTGCATCAGTTCAAACCCAGAGCTGCCCTCTTTCCGCCCTTCAGGCTCCCTCCAGTGGGCATTAGGATAAAAGGATAAAGTTGCGTACCTTCAACGGAGCTTAAAGTAAACAAGATATGACAATAGTGACCAGAAGAAAAAGTGGAAATATGTAAGGCAGGAAATAATCCCGCCAGGAACTATGCTTTGAGTATCCTCTGTGGTCCAGGCATGGTGCCAGGGCTGGGGGGATGCCCTACACCACCACGCACAGGCCCTGACTTTCAAAAGTGCCCTGCAGGCACCCGTTAGCGGAGAGCAAAGTCCGTTTACTGTCTGAACGAGTATTTCTTTGTGGAACAAGTATTTATTTGATATAATTCCAAACTTAGAGAAAAACTTAGAATACTCTAAGAAACTTCTGTATACCCTTTACCGGCTTCACCAACTGTTTACATTTTGTCTCACCTGCTTCCTGTGTGTCTGTGTATGGTAAACTGGGGACACTGCAGTGTGTCTTTCCTAAGAGGGTGTTACCTTGTGTAGTCACAGTACAACTTCCGAATCAGGAAATTTAACACTGACATCATTATCTAATCTACAGTCCATATCCAAGTTTCATCAACTGCCCCATCATGTCCTTTAAGGTTTTCCCCCAGCATTTAAAAAAAATACATACAAGAGAATATAAAACATAAGATTTCTTAAACCTTCGGTTTTATTATGTGTGTGCCTACATGCACGTTTGTGTACCCATTGTGATGTAAAACATCATTACTGTGAATTACAGTAAAAAAAAAAAAAAAAAGTTGGAAAACTGTTAGAGCAGTGGTTCTCAATCCTCAGGTATAGAATCACCTGGAGGGCTGGTAAAAACAAGACTGCTTGGCCCCAACTCCAGAGCTGCTGATTCAGGAAACCTGGGGTGGCCACTGGGCGTCTGCATGTCCAACAAGTTCCCGGTGGAACCACATTTGAAAACCACTGCTCTATTTGATTCTCAGACCCAAAAAAGAAGGTAGAGCAGATACTAGTTTTATGGCCTTTACGATTCTGGGGTTCAGAAAAGTTAAGCGACATCAGTGGTCACACAGCCAAGTGATAGGGCGAGAAACCAGATCATACAACTTCTTAACCCACTCTTTCCACCCTTTCTTGTCTTGTCTGTGCTCAAAAAAGTGGTCAAGTTCCCTCCTCACCTTAGGCTAGGAGCAAGGTGAGGCTCCCAAAAGATGGAAACCTCGGTGATAACATACGTAAAATATTTTGATGTATGCGCATTAGTGCGTTTTAGGGGGAGGGATAAACAGATTTCAGGAGTCTCAAAGGCAAAAATGTTAATATGTACGTGTATACGTGTGTGGGGGGCGGAGGGAGGGAGGGAGAGAGAAAGAGAAAAAACCCCACTGGCCTATCAGATAAAGTTTCACTCTTGTCTGCTGAGTTTCAGGCCCCTTATTCTTTCCCAACCCTCCTCCCCACTGGCCACGGGAGCCTAGTCTCGTTTACTTAACTGCCCTGCTTCGTCCTGCTCCAGCCTGGCCCCTACGCTGTTTGGCTGCCTGCACCCTCACCCGCATCTACAAATGCACCTTCTCCAGACCGCCTTCCCACGGCCCAGGTGGAACTCCTAAGGCCTTGAGTACCAGCCGGAGCGCGAGGCACGCCGAGGCCCCTCCAGCCAGGACAACACAGGGCCTTGGATGCACTCCAGACGCCGCCAGCGAGACACGTGCCCATGAGTCCATGAAGAATAACATTTTAGAGAGCAGTTCTGTAACCTATTTTAAAATGCAAGCCCTTTTTGATTAAAAAAAAAAAAATGCTTGACTCATCCCGGCTGGAGGCCCTCTTTAAGAAAAACAAGCGGCAGCTGGGGCCCCCGCGGCGGGAGATTTAGTTTAGCTTTACAGTCTGTGGTTTGTGTTACAAAAACAAGCAGGGTCTTGAAAATAAGAATACTGACTACCAGCCAGAGTGTAAGCGTCACTAGAACGTAATGTCTGGCAAGTAGTAGGCACTCATTATTTGTTAGTTTCAAAATATCTGGAGTCTACTTTAGGCTACACTCACCCACACAAAGTAATGCTGACACTAGCCAACGTTCTCTCCTCCCCGCCGGCCACGGTTTTAAACTGACTCCTTTAAACCTCACCGTAATCCTTCCAAGGTGGGAATATTATTATTCCCATTTTACCGATGGGGAAACCAAGGCCCTGAGAGGTTAGTCACTAGGACAAGTTGCACAGTGGCAGAGCCAGGGAGCACGAACAGCTCCGAGAGGCCTAACCCCCAGCCCGGCGCCCCGAGACGCCACAGCACTTACCCCGAGCGCCGCACTTGCCGCGGCGGGGCCATCTCAGCCTACCGCTCACTGCGCCGGCGCAGCTCCGAAGTTCCCGCCAAACCCCGCGCTGCTTCCAGCGGCCAATCCGGGCCGAGCACGCGGGCACGCCCCCTCCCGAGCTTGCTTCCTACAGGGCCAGGGCTCCTCCCCATCCTAGAGCGCGAGAGAAAACTCGGCCTGGTACAGCGCGAAAGCGGAGCTGGAGTTTACGCCTTACAAGCAGTTCCTGACGGGTCCACGAGACGCCAAAGGTTTCCCGGGTTTTCCCTCACCCCACGTCTGCCGCGCACGTTTTCCGCGCTCCTGAGCCGCCAGGGCCCGCCCCAGGGGGCGAGGAAGGGGAGGAGCGAGTGCCGGAAAGTCTGAGGGCGCTCTCCCGCGAGGGGCGGATCCAAACCCAGGGCAGGGCGCGCTGGGTGCTTAGGCGCCTGCGCAGTTGTCTAGTGTAATGCATTGGAAATAGGCTTTGACTTTTACCCTGCTGCTGCCCTGAAGCAGTGGTGTGAGCTTGGCTTATTATTTCTACCCCAGTTTCTTCATTCGTAAATGCGGAGGGCCCCTTTTAATATTCTCTGATTCTTTGCTTTGTGTTTAAAAATGAATGATGTTGGACCTTTATCACACCATAAATAAAAATGAACTTAAAATGGATCAAAGACCTAATTGTAAGAGCTAAAACTCTTAGAAGAAAACATAGGGCAAAAGCTTCACGACATTGGACTTGGCAATGATTTCTTGGATGTGACAGCCAAAAGCACAGTTTGGGATGATGAAAAAGTTCTAGGTGGTTAATGGTGGATGGTTGCACAGCAGTGTGAATTACATAAGTAACTACACTAAGTTGTACAGTTAAAAATGGTTAAAATGCTGAACTTTATGTCATGTACAGTTACCACAATAAAAATTATGATATTTCATGCGTACTAAAGAATATAACATATATAACGTAAAGATAAAAAGGAGCACCTATGTGCTCACCACTGGGTTAGGAAAGTAATAACGGTCATTCCTTCCACGGATAACCACTCTTCTGATTTTGTGTTTCTCATTCCCATGTTTTTCTACCTTGATATATCCCTAAATGATGTATTAATTATTGTATGTTTTGTTTTGTTTTGTTTTTTTGCGGTACATGGGCCTCTCACTGTTGTGGCCTCTCCCGTGGCAGAGCACAGGCTCCGGACGCGCAGGCTCAGCGGCCATGGCTCACGGGCCTAGCCGCCCCGCGGCATGTGGGATCTTCCCGCACCAGGGCACGAACCCGTGTCTCCTGCCTCGGCAGGCGGACTCTCAACCACTGCGCCACCAGGGAAGCCTTATTGTATGTTTTTAAACTTTATATAAATGATATTTGGTATGTATTTTGGAAGTGCTGTTTCTTCCTCATGATTTTTAGGTTTTATCCACATTGATGCATGTAGCTGTCATTTATTCATTTTCACTGTCTTTGGAAGGCATTAAGTAAATACACCACATTTTATTAATCCATTCTCCCGTGTATGGAAACATCAGTTGTTTTCAGTCATTTTGCTGTTTGTTACCAGCAATGCCATGCTAAACATTCCTGTAAGTGTCTTGCAGGGCACATATCTAAGAGACAAGGATAGACTTAGTAGTACTGTTCCTGCCTCATGGGATAAAGACATTTTCAGCTTTATATGAGAATGCCAAGTTCTACGCACCGTTTTACAGACGGTACAACTTACAGCCCCATCAGCAGTGTATAAAAGCCCTATTGGCTCCACATACTTGTCAATACTTAGAATTTTCAAGACTTAAATATTTTTCCCTGACTAGCAAGTTGAAATGGTATCCTATTGTGTTTTTGATTTGCATTTCCCTTAAGTTGATCATCTCTTCCTTGTTTATAGGTCCTTCCTGATTCCTCTTCAGTGAAATACCTGTTCACCCCATCCAGGAATCATTTGGGCAACTGCCACGGAAAAGTAAATCACCTGTGAGGATTTGAAGGTAGTTCCCCTCTGATGCATAGAAATAGGGTTCCTGGAATCACTGAAAGTTGTCACCGGTAAGAGTGTGGAAATATAGCTCCATTTCCCAGGAAAGGGGTTACAGTCAAACCTTTTGTGCTTGTACTTCTTGTCTTTCTGTTAAGACAAGAAGAGGTTCAGCACCCTGGATGGAAGTAAAATCTCAGCCCAAGTAGGTTTAAATGATAAAGGAATTTATGAGCTCGTGTCCCTGAAAAGTCCAGCGGTAGGATGGCTGTCCAGCTCAATTGGATCTAGAGGCTGGAGAAGCCATCAGGGCTCTGAATCCATTTCCCTGCTCCTCTTGGGCCTCAGCTTTTTCCTCAGCCTGGGTCCTGCCATCATCATCCCCATCCCCATCATCATTGCCTGGACTTACTGAGCATTCACCATGATCCAGGCATCGTTCCAAGTGTTTAGTATAATGAAGCCATTTAACCCTCTCAATAACCCTCTGTGGTAGGCGCCAGAATCCCACCGCGCATATGGGGAAACTAAGGAGCAGCCCCACAGGGGGTAAGTGACTGCGGCTACACAAGATCTGAGGATTCTGGCCCAGAGCCTGCACCTGGCACTCTTCCAAGTCTCCCTCGGAATTCCACCCTTCAGAGAAAGAGAGCAGCTATGTCCCAGCACTCCTTCTCCAGAAAAAGGCCTGAGATTTACTCTAACTGGACCAGCTTTTGTGACATGCCTACCTGTATTAGTCAGGGTCCCAGAGAGCTAGAACTAATAGGACGTGCCACTGGGGTTGTGAAGAAGTAGGGACAGTGCTCAGGACGGGGCGGATGGGGGCAGAAAACACAGGAGTGGAGCCAGCGGGTCTGGAGCCTCGGGGGAACCCGGAGCGGCGCGGGGAAGCTCAGAGGGACTGCAGGACCTACGAGGCAGGTCGTTAAGTTATGGAATATACTTTCATGTTTGGGAAATGAAAAAAAAAACAAACTACTGCTTTTATAATACAAATACAGAAAATAAAGAACTACAAGACATCCTGGATCCTTGGGGTAAACTGAATGGTTAGGTATGGACACTTCCCTGCGGAAATATATCTTCCCTGTGGAGTAGGTTGATCTATATATTAGTTCTGTATTTTGGAATTATTAGCTTGATGTTTAATGAAAATATAAATGAGAATATTATTATTTATCTTATAGGATTACCATGAAGATAAGAGATAAAGAATCTGGGGCTTCCCTGATGGCGCAGTGGTTGAGAGTCTGCCTGCCGATGCAGGGGACACGGGTTCGTGCCCTGGTCCGGGAAGATCCCACATGCCACGGAGCGGCTGGGCCCGTGAGCCATGTCCACTGGGCCTGCGCGTCTGGAGCCTGTGCTCCGCAACGGGAGAGGCCACAACAGTGAGAGGCCCGCGTACCGCAAAAAAAAAAAAAAAAAAGAGATAAAGAATCTGGAGGTTCCTAGACAGATAGAAGGGCTTATCATTTCTTTCTGTGCCTCTTTGCTTTTTTTTCTAGCAAGCTCCTTCTGTTACATGTTCTGTTCAGCGCTGTGTCCACTAGGGGGCAGAGGAAGAATGGGCTGGAGATTGGAAAACGTAACCAGAGACCAGAGCTATTACCCATGTTCAGACATTGTCAATAATGTTTACCGTCAGTTCAAAGTGGGTTCAAGATTAATAGGACTAGACATCTTAACTGCCTTTGCTCAACTCATTTTCCCCTTCATGTGCAGAATCCTCTTCCATAATTTATCAAATCCATTCCTGTAAGTTTCCCTTAAGGCAAAGAGTGTAATTTTCTATCGTGGGAAAGAAAATCATTTATTTCTTCAATTTTCCGACTTTCTTTTGTAACTTCTTACAGCACCTGCGAATTACTGGGTACACAGTTATAACCCAGTAAACTTGGCAGTTCTCATTGGGAAGAAACTAAAGTCGTTATCTGTTTCAAACAGACCAACGGCTTGACATCTACAACTACAACACTGCAAAACAAACTTGAAACATCCCAGGAGGGCGAGCCGGGGCGGGTGGGGGCGGCCAGGAGGAAAGAGACCTTCCCTTGGATGCCCCCCTTTAAGAAAAAGGGGAAATAAAAAATCAGAAAGGAAGTACTATTCGGTGTCCTTTAAGTTGGAGGGCAGAAAGATTTTTCCATCGGAGCAAACTGCAATGACATTAGCTCCCTCCCCAGGTCATGTGCTTTCCAACACTGCCCTGGCTCTGATACCCGGCTACTAAACTTGTTTGCTCTGTAACTAATGTTCTACTTTTTCCAGACCTAATTGGCACTTCTCCTACCCAAGTTGAGATCACATGGCTAAGTAGGTCGGATCACTACATCCTGACGATGCTGTGTCTCATGTTTCAGATTCCGTTCCCAGCTCCCTGCAGGACTCAGAGGGTCTGGTGCAGGAACCCTGGCAGGAACATTCTAGCAAAATCCAGGATTTCACTAGCCAAAAAAACCCAACTTCCAATCTGTGAAGGGAATAACTTTATAACTTGTACAAGGATCAAAGGAGCACATAAGCGGAGAAAGAGAAAAGAAAATGGAAGAACACCTCAAAGAAAAAGATTTTCTTAAGGAAAAAAGGGACATAAAATTTCTACAGTAGAAACTTGTCTCCATGATTCACTTTCAAGCTCTGGTCAAAAAAGAACTTTCTGGAAAAAGTTTTCATCCTTGTGATGACCTTGCTCACTCGGACATGACTTTCGGGTGGCCTGAGGACACACACAGTTGTGAGGCTGACCTTGTTCAGAACGTTCCCAGCAAGCAGGGTCCTTTCCTCAGGGATCCTTTCTGCTCAGCGAGCAGGTAGGAGGGGGCAGTGGAAGAGCCAAGGACACTTCAGACAAGCTCAGGTCAGACAGGCTTCCCTCTAACCCCAGGTGACACAAAAATCTTCTTCCTAGAGCCTTCTGTAGAAGGAAACGGCTCCCCCCGCCCTCTGGCTGCCACCCTGTACCTCATGATCTAGCTCACTCACCCCGTTGACCTTGTGCCCTGGCATGAAAAGATCGTTATCACCCTACCCCTCCACTTCACACCACTGCCAGCCACAAACATGCTCGACAACTTGTTTCCTGGGCTTGGAGAATCAGAGAAGTCTTCCTAGAGGAAGTGACACCTATAATCTCACTGAAATAAAGGACAGGAGCCAGCCACGGGGGGGAGTAAGAGAGTGCTCGAGGCAGGGTACATGTGCAAAGGCCCAGGGGCGAGTGAGAGCATCATGCATTCTGGGAGCTAGAATGAGCCCCATATGGTTGAACGAGTCGGGGAGGTGGCCAGAGATGAGGCAGGTGCCCTCCAGTTCCTTGCCCCTCAAAGTGCAATGCACAGGCCAGCAGCGCTGGCTTCAGCCGGGAGCTTATTAGAAATGCAGAAGTTCAGGCCTGATTCCAGATTTACTCTCCCCCAGGGGATCTGATGCGCAATCACATTTGCCAAGCCTTCTTCTAAGTACATTCAGCAGTTCAGGCTTGAGAGCAATAGGCAACATCGACATGATTAAGCAGGTGAATCACATGATTAAGGCACATGACTTAGAGAAATCATTCTTGCTGCAAAGTGGAGGGAAAGTGGGTGAGTTAGTAGAGACCAAAATCGAAGGCAAGGAGGTTGTCCTGGCAGGAGAGGCGGCCGCCCTGCTTGGGTGGGAGGACTAAGGGATGCAGGGAACTGGGTGGATCTGATGCACAGCTGGGGACGCAGCAGCAGGGGCAGTGGCCGAGCTGCCTGGGGCTGCCCTGGAGTTTCTCCCAAACGCAGGGCCTGGTGACAGCTCCGCCCAGGCAGGGCCGGGCAGCCGGCAGGAGCCCATGGGGTAGGGGCAGCAGTGTCGTGGGTGCGGGGAAGCAATAGACTCGAAAACAAGAGTCCCTCTGTGTCCGAGCACGTGGCCCGACGCAGCACGTGAGCCAACTGGTTCCGCACCCGTGCCAGGAGTGTCGCAGCCGAGCAGGGACTCCAGCGCCCCTGGGCAGCACTGCTGTTGCGCCCGTGATTCACCGTCCAGCTCAGCAAGCCCCGTGCAAAGCAGGAAGCCTGCTCAGGGCTCTTGGGGGAAAATCCAGCAGCCTTCGTATTTAGCAAGGACGATTTGTGTTAGAGAAATGTGACAGCCCAAACGGTCCCCTCCCTAAAAATCTCAGCAAAAGAAAGTGGCTAAGAACTTACATGCAAAATACATTTGTGGAAAAAAACCCTGCTTCCAGGCAAGAGCAGAATCTCTCTGTACCTGAAGAATGGTGCCAAGAAGCAGAATTCACCCAGCAAGACTGCCACCATTCGAGCAAATCAACAGCAAAGGAGTTAAAAGTCAAAAGGAAAATTCTAGATCTCTTTTTATGCCAAATGTATGGATAATAAGGAAGGTGGGTCAGTCTTCCAATTCCTCTTGCTGGGTGAAGGGGTGAGATCAAGATGAACACAGGTCTGAGCACCCACTGTGGGATACAGGAGTGAAAGGCGGCTGGGCAAGGGGGTGGGTGGAGGCGGGCTCGCTCTGCTCAGAGAGGACACAGAGCTCATCCTCAGTGCTGTGAGCCACAGGAGAGTCCCCTTCAGTCACACGCACAGCTGTGGCCACCGTCCAAAATAACCGCGGAGGGGGTGGAGGCTGGAGGACGGGAGGGATGCTCGGGGCCTGACTGGCTAACAGATCCATCCCTCACCTGTCACGGTGCTGCCAGAGCCTTCTGCCCTCTGTCCACCTGCTCTGCCCAGCAGTTGGGGACAGACAGGCAGCTTCTCTTCTGCTGCCATGAAAAGCAACAATCACTGGGAATATGGATGAAACACAAAAAGGAAGGTCCGGAGTCCCTGGCATTCACCCTGCCCCTCCTCATAGCCGGACTCAAAGTGCACTGGAGACTGTAACTGCACCCGAGGCGCTAATTAAGAAAACTCATCCAACATGACGACTGGGCCCCTGAGACGCTCAGGGCAGTGGGCATCACGCCATGCAGGGGGAGGGTCAGGAGGGAGGTGGCCCAGACACAGAGGCCCTGGAGTCAGAAAATCCAGTTCAGCCACTTGCTAGGACAAGTCAGCCGATCTCTCCAAGCCTCAGTTTTCTCACGCATAAAAAGGAGATGATACTTCAATGAAAAAAAAAGAAGAAGAGGAAATATTCAGATAGGAGCTCCCTAATTGTTCTGCGTCAATCACCTTGGATCTACCTGTATCTACCCCCGCATTCCCTAGCCCCCTTCCTGTTGCAAGGCAAGAATCATCCTATTGAAATATCCCACCGATCTCTGCACTTGACTGTGGGCTCTAACCCCTCCCGCTCTCCGGACAGCCTTGTTCTCCCCTAGTTTCTGCATCATCATTTTCTGTGATGATGGGTCATCATCATCACATCACATCATAACGCTCTGTATCTCTCATCTTCAAAACCACCACCACCAGCAAAGAAGAGCCAACCTCTCCACCTCCCCTTCTTCTCCAGTTACCATCCATCCACTCATCTGACTTCCTTCACGGCAAAACTTCAAGACAGAGCTGTCCATCCTTCTTCCTGGCTCCTAGGAGTTCAGGCCTCAGCCCACTCCAGCAGGCTGCTGGCTTCCCCACTCCGCTGGACACTCATTGCCAAGGTGGACGCCATCCCCTGCTACAGCAGCACACCACATAACTGGCCCGCCCCTCCCTCCCTTTCTGAAACACTTCTCCCTCTGGGCTTCAGGGATGCCACGTGCTTGGTTCCTACCTTCCTCATGGCAGGTGACTCTCAACCCCCGTTGCTGGCTCCTTCATCAACGCCCCACTGTGGAGGTCCCCAGGGCTCCGTGTGGGGCCGCCTCGATTTCCTATCCAGGTTTCCCGGTCCCCAGGTTGCCCGATTAAAGCCCCTCAGCCTGAAATACCTTTCGTGTGCTGCGGACTTTGCAATCTGTTGTCTCCTGACTCGTCTTCTGAGGCAGTGGCCCCCAACCTTTTTGGCACCAGGGACCGGTGTCCTGGAAGCCGATTTTTCCGTGGACGGGGGAGGGGAGGGGGATGGTTCAGGCTGTAACACGAGCGATGGGGCGTGGCAGATGGAGCTCCGCCCTCCCCCCCACCCGCCGCTCACCTCCTGCTGTGCGGCCCCGCCCCTAACAGGCTGCGGACTGGTGCCGGGGCTTGGGGACCCCTATTCCGAGGTGCAGACTCGTATCTATCTTTATGTGGTTGTCCAGCAGGAACCTCAGATGGAAATTGCCCAAACCCAACCTCTTGATTCCCTTCCCAAAACCAACGCCCCGGGGTCTTCCCGTCTCGGTAGGTAGGGCTCCACCATCCATCCAACGGTGCTCACCCCCGAACTCTCCCTTTTCCTGATTCCCCACGTGACGGGTACCACCTCCAGCTGCTTTCGACTGTCTTCTATCTCCACTGCCACCAACCTGGTTCAGGCTGCCTTACACTAAGCCTGTCCTGACTGGGTTTCCGTGCTTCTCCTCTGATCCCTCTGCAGCCACCAGGAGGGGTTCATTCAGGGAGCGAACTCCTTGTCTCAAAACCCTTCACTGGTTTCCTCCCGAGAAAAATCCAGGTTCCATTCTGGGCTGCAAGGCCTGGTAACCCGCCCTCCTTCTTCTCTAACTGCTTTCGGTTCCACTCTTCCCTGTGCTCACGATGCCACAGCCGCACTGGCTTCCTTTCAGGGCCTGGACTAGAGTGAGCTTTTTCTCACCTCAGGGCCTTTGCACTCACTGCTTCTGCTATTTGAAACCTCTTTCTCCAAAGCTTTGCAAGGCTGGTTCCTCCTCATTCTTCAGGTTATCACCTCAAGTGTCACCTCCTCAAAGAGACCTTCTCTGACCCCAACACTTAAAATTGGCCCTTGTGGCCCCTCGCCAAGACTCTACGCGTTGTTTTCAAGGCACCCATTGCAATCTGAAGTTGTTCATTTGCTTTCCTGTTTACTGTCCATCTCTCTCGGCTAGAGTCAGCTGCCCCAGGGCAAGGATCTTGTCTGCTGTGCTCATTGCTGCGTCCCCATAGCACAGAACTGTGTCTGGCACTTAGCTCATGTTAGACACAGAACTCTGGGTGGATCACCCGCCTCACAGGGGTTTTGTGAGCATTAAATGAGAACGTAAGTCAGAGTCCAGAATGCTAACCATCACACCATGTAACCCCTCTGAGAATTTAAGAGCGCAGCATAGCTCACCACCCACAGTGAGCCCACAGCCCTTTAGAGCTGTTACTACCTCCGTAGCTGGTGATTCCTAGGCTGTCCAAGGAACCTCATGAACACGCCACAGGTCTGTGACCCAGCTCTACACTTACTTTCCTCCTGAAATAGAGCGGCAGGTTCTACCTAACTTTTGGTCCTTGATGGATTTGGGGTTTCCAACATCACAGAGAGCAACCATATTTAATTTTTGATGACCCATGAACCAGTATAAAACTGGGAAGTGGTACTAGCCTCTGCTATGACAAAGAACCATCATTAGGTAGGAATCAAAACCGTTTGGACCAAAGCTTAGAGGCATAACTGCTGGCACCAAGAAACAATCCAATGACACGTTTTGTCAGGAGGTTACGGGCACAGGCAGACAAGAAACCTCCATGGTGTGAAGCTGAAAGCTCAGTGTCCTGAGGCAGACTGCCCAGCTCCAACTCTGTTCAGTGTATGACCCTGACCCACGTCGTGTGCTTCAATTTCCTCACTGTATGATGGGGACACCAGGGGCATTTGGCTCAGAGGGTTGCAAACATGAAAAGGTCACCTGTGTAAGATGCTCAGAAGAGTGCCTGGTACGTGGCAACACTCAACACATTTTAGTTCTTCTTCGTTTTCTTCTTACTCCAAGTAATCTAAAAAGCAGAAGTGAGGCAAAAATACTTTAACTACCAAATGCCAAATATACTTAAAAACAAACTGTTTTTCTGAGTCTAGACATAGAGTGAGGGTGTGTCAGAGCTGGACCTGCGGGGAGGGCAAGGTGAACTCTCAGGGCAGCAGGGTCACTGCTGCCGGATTGAGACAGAAACCCCTGGGCTTGAGGTGTGGTTCTGATTTGGGGGATGGAGTGCCACTGTATACAGTGCACCATGAAAGTTAAGAATTGGAAACAGTGTTTAGGGGTTAATATCCAGAATATATAAAGAACTACTACTGCTCGATAGCAAAAACCAATTTTTAAAATGGGCAAAGGACACATCTCCAAGGAAGATACACAAGTGACCAATAAGCACACGCAAGGATGCTCGATCTCATCAGCATTAGGGAAATGCAAATCTAAACCACAATGGGATACCACTTCACACCCATTAGGATGGGCGTTGTCAAAAAAAAAAAGAAAACAGAAAGTAAAGTGAGGATGTGGGGCAACGAAGATCCAATGCAGCCAAAAATAATTAATTAATTAAAAAAAAATGACTTCACCTTCCAATGCAGGGGGTGCAGGTTCGATCTCTGGTTGGGGAGCTAAGATCCCACATGCCTTGTGGCCAAAACCAAACATAAAAACAGAAGCACTATTGTAACAAATTCAATAAAGACTTTAAAAATGGTCCACATCAAAAAAAAAAAATCTAAAAAAAACAAAACAGGGTCTTCCTTGGTGACGCAGTGGTTAAGAATCCACCTGCCAATGCAGGGGACACAGGTTCAAGCCCTGGTCCGGGAAGATCCCACATGCCGTGGAGCAACTAAGCCCGTGCGCCACAACTACTGAGCCTGCGCTCTAGAGCCCGCGAACCACAACTACTGAAGCCCACATGCCTAGAGCCCGTGCACTGCAACAAGAGAAGCCACCGCAATGAGAAGCCCGCGCACCGCAACAAAGAGTAGCACCCGCTCGCCGCAACTAGAGAAAGACCACGCGCAACAACAAAGACCCAACGCAGCCAAAAATAAAAAGATAAACAAATTTATTAAAAAAAACCCAAAAAACAAAACAAATAAACAAAATGTGGTGTAATTTTTTTTTTTTTTTTTTCGGTACGCGGGCCTCTCACTGTTGTGGCCTCTCCCGTTGAAGAGCACAGGCTCCGGACATACGGGCCCAGCCGCTCCGCGACATGTGGGATCTTCCCGGACCAGGGCACGAACCCGTGTCCCCTGCATCGGCAGGCAGACTCTCAACCACTGCGCCACCAGGGAAGCCCAAAGTGGTGTAATTGTACAAATATTATTCAGCTATAAAAAGAGAGAGACAACTCGAATGGACCTCGAGGGCATTATGCTAAGTGAAATAAGCCAGACACAGAAGGACAAACACTGTATGATTCACACATATGCGGCACCTAAAGTAGTCAAATTCAGAGACAGCAGAATGGCGGTGGCCAGGGGCTGGGGCGAGGAGGGAATGGGAGTTATTACTTAATGGGCAGAGTTTCAGTTTTGCAACATGAAAAGTTCTGGAGATGGATGGCGGTGACGGTTGCACAACAGTGTGAATGCACTTAATGCCGCTGAACTGTATGCTTAATAATGATGAAGATGATAAATCTTATGTGTATTTTACCAGAATTGTTTTTAAAAAGAAAACAATACAGTGTTTCTATCAACCTCATTACAGAAGCTTGGTTCAAAATTTCAAATATTTGTTCAAATGAGAGTAATTTAACAAACACCCACCAGTTGCTAAGTCCTGTGCTGGGAGCCCAGGGAGGAGACAGAAAGGTCACAGTTCCCGTGAGGGAATGAGAGCAAGAGGGCGCAGGGCAGAAAAAGACACGAGGAACTTGATAACCTAACTAAAGAGGCAGACTGGATGAGGAGGTTTTTTTTTTTTTTTAAGTTTTTTTGATGTGGACCATTTTTTTTTGAAGTCTTTATTGAATTTGTTACAATATTGCTTCCGTTTTTTAAAAAATTTATTTATTTTTGGCTGTGTTGGGTCTTCGTTGCTGCACGCAGGCTTTCTCTAGTTGTGGCGAGTGGGGGCTACTCTTTGTTGCGGTGTGCGGGCTTCTCACTGAGGTGGCTTCTCTTGTTGTGGAGCACGGGCTCTAGAGTGCAGGCTCAGTAGTTGTGGCAAGCGGGCTTCAGTAGTTATGGCTCAGGGGCTCTAGAGCACAGGCTCAGTAGTTGTGGCACACAGGCTTAGTTGCTCCGCGGCATGTGGGATCTTCCCGGACCAGGGCTCGAACCCCTGTCCCCTGCGTTGGCAGGCAGATTCTTAACCACTGCACCACCAGAGAAGCCCTGCTTCTGTTTTATGTTTTGGTTTTTTGGCCCTGAGGCATGTAGGATCTCAGCTCCCCGACCGGGGCTTGAACCCAAACCCCCTGCACTGGAAGGTGGACCGCCAGGGAAGTCCCGTGTATGAGGAATCTTACCAGAGAGGGGTGCACAGGGCTTGAGCTTTAGAGGAAGAAGGCAGACATCAGCACCCCAAACCCAAGACTGCAGGGAAAGAGGACTGAAAACAGGCTACAGAAAAACTTAGGGGGTGATTAACCAAGACCTCTGGAAAAGAAAATCTTTAAAATGACAGCATAGGGTAGTGATAGAAGAAAAGAAACAGTTGGCTGCTGTCAATGGGGCACCTTCTCCGACAGTTCCACAGGGAGAGAATGACTCCAGCGAGGCCGAATGAAATCCACCCCAGGACCACCAACTGCAGCGATGCCTCCTGCACTGTCGCTTTCCCCCTGAGAATTTGCACTTTCAAGAATATCCATGTTATTCACACCAAGACTTTCTTCTCTGCAACACAGCAGGGCCGTTGCTGGGAGCTGGCCAGGGCCCCGGCGTCAGCAACTGGAAGTGTCAGGATGACTGCGTCCTAGGAAGCAGACCTGGGAGGGAGGAAAGAACTGGGAGGCTGAGGTCATTCTTGCTCTTCGCTTGTGCACATCAGAGGCCACGCCGAACACGACACCTGATGCAAAAAGGGAGGCTTCACTCACTTGAAATGCAGAAATATTTATTTTGGTTTCCTTCATTGTTTTTGGAAATTCTGTTTTGGTTTATAAAACATAGAAATAGCCAACACTTAAAGCAAACATTCAAAACCCCATTGTGACAAATTATTGACTTCTTGTGCAATTAAGAATGCACATATGAAGCTAGGCTACCAAATAGCGTTATTACAACGACAACTCTTTAGGGCAAACCCTGTTGTGCTTGTATAATACAGGTAGTCACATATCCACAAACAACTGCTTTCAACATATAAATGACAACTAAATTCAGTCACATGTGGCAAAGACTTGCAGTAAAGTGAAATGCTGTTAATTACCCAAATTAACTTAAAAAAAAAATCCCTTGAGAAGTTAATCCCAGGAAATGAGTTTTCCAGATTCCTATGTCTTAGAATTTTGGCTTGTCAAATACATTTCATAGAAATCAGGTAGCATTATGATAGAAGAGCATTTATTAATTACCATCCATTTCAGTAAGTACCCAAGTGTATCTACTCCCTTAATTTTTTTTTTTTTTTTTTTGCGGTACGCGGGCCTCTCACTGCTGTGGCTTCTCCCGTTGCAGAGCACAGGTTCCGGACGCACAGGCTCAGGGGCCATGGCTCACGGGCCCAGCCGCTCCGCGGCATGTGGGATCCTCCTGGACCAGGATACGAACCCGCGTCCCCTGCATCGGCAGGCGAACTCTCAACCACTGCGCCACCAGGGAAGCCCCCTTAATATTTTTAAAGACATGCCTTGCCTGAGAGTTTATTCTGGGGAAAAAAAGCCACTTAATCACAACATACTCTTCTGATATGAAAACCACATTAAAAACCATCACAGGCAGAGCGACGGGTTCAGTGAAGATAAAGTGGACAGTTCTTCAGGCGTCACAGTTGAACATGGCTGATCCAGGTCATTGTTTCCTTGTTGAAATGCTTGTCTTCACTGCAGAGTCTAAGGCAGATTTTTTTAATAACCCCTGGGAAGGGATGGAGGGAGGGAATCGGGTCTCGAGAAGAGGGTCGGCGAATATTCTGCTCTGTGGACGCCAGAATCCACCCGCTCTGGTGAGCGGCCATCCATCCATACCTGCGTTGTTCTGAGTTAGGTCCATCCTCTGCTCCAACAGGAGTGACAGGGGTTAATCAGAAGGGTCACATGAGATGGGGAGGGGACGGTGGCAGGGATTAAAAAAAAACCTCTGGTCCACTTGCAACCTCCTGCAGCTGGGACAGTTCTTGTTTATAAGGGACGGTTCCCTCCAGTGCACGGTACTCTTCAGAGCAGCAGACACCTGCAGAATTTGCAGCAAGTAGCAGACATCTCAGAAATAGCAAAGTCCTAACCACTTGGTTAGCAAAAAAGGGAGACAAGTTTTCACCCTCTTTTTAAACTGAGGAAGTCGTAAATAACTTAGCACATTTATAGTTTCCCCTTTACAATTTTTTTAAGGCTCATTTTGGAAATTATGTATCACCGTGAACATGGTCTGCAATGCGACGTGACCATAAGGCAGTGTTCCATTCCCTCTAAGCTTCCTGTGATGAGAATCTGAACGCACGAGGCAGATAAAGACGCTCCTTCCCTACTTGCTGTTGTCAAAACTACCCACTGAGGCCACGGGTGGGAGAAGACCGCGGAGGCATGCGGCCTCTTCCCAACTTCCTTCCTCGCATTAGATTTTGATGGTGGAATAAAGTTCATCGATCTGTGACCTGAAATACTTCCGAAGCTCTGGCCTTTTAGCCTTCATCGTTGGGGTCAGAAGGCCGTTGTCGACAGAGAATAATTCAGGGTGGAGACTAATACCTTTGACCTGCAAAGAAACCAGGCAGTCAAAGGAGGAAAGGGGCACGGAGGCCACCTGAGTCTAAAAAGCACTTAAGCTTCCCAAGGGATAAAGACCCTTCTGGGCGACTCAAGCCAGCCTCTCAGGCCAGGTCCCACTGCACTGTCTCAACAAAGGGCAGTGGCCTGTTGTCAGTACAGAATCAGGACTGTAGCCTGACCTCCAGGAAGAGAATTCACACCCTTGGTTACAAAAATCCCCTCCCCTACCAAACCACTCCACTATCCCTTCCGCACAGATGTCTTTACGTCACCTCATCCTCTTCTATAATATATTCACAAAAAGCATCCTCCAGTCAAAACCCCGTTTTGCAGGAATTCATACACTTGGATGCAAGTCTTACCTGTTCAAATGGTTTTAGGCCAGCATCCTTCCCAAGTCTCACCATGTCTTCCAGAACAGCTTTTTGGACACCCTAATAAGGCAAGAAAAGTAAGATCCTTACTCCCGTGGCGGGAGTCCCTGAACTTTGCACTTAATGCAAAGGGCGGGTCAGAAGTAGGCTGCACACTTCAGAACCTACCTTGCTTCTGCACAGCTCTTCAAAGGAGCCTTCAAAGCCTCGCTTCCGGGCCCAGGGACCTAGCGTCTCAATATCTGGTACCACAATTGCTATGAGAAATGCCTTTAACGGAGACAAGTAAGTTATTAACGGGCTTGATCCAGATGCTCTAAAATTGTGGTTCTTTATTATCTGCAGCCTGGGCCCCTGGGAGAATCTGATGGGAGTTACAGATCCTCTTTTCAGAGCATGTTACCAGCCCCAGAGTCTGTGGGGCCCAGGTTAACTCCTGACTCTGAAATATAGACAGCATTGGGGATTTTGCAATAAATGTTTTAAAACAACCACTGGAAATCAAAACCTAATAAAACCCTAATTTTTACTTACTCATATATATTTTAAAAAATAAAACAGGGTCAAATAAGCAAACAAGGGGATAGATATCAGATAACTGCTTTATAAAAAGAGAAAATGTATGCAGATTCATTTAGAAAAAACTCTAATCCCTCATTCTTTACAATTTAGAGACAACGAAACTGAATAAAAATTAGAGGCATGGGTATGATTCCAGGTCGAAGAAAAATAGGTTCACTTTCTTGTAAGAAAATATTCTTCCAAAATTATTTGAAAATTTCAAGATTTGTAGAAATATTAACCCTCAGGAAACCAGACACCCTTCTCTTCCTTCCCACCATCTGTCCAAAATTTTAGCAAATGATGTCTCATTGCAATACTGATGTTGGTTTTCGACTTTAAGATATGTTGGCTCACAACCACCATTTGCTCAAAAATGACGTAGGAGACATATCATAACAAGTTGGCTTTAATATGTTTGAAAATTCTAAACTTTCCTATAACCTGTGTATCAATATTTCCCCTCATAATTAAATTAGAAGCTTATTTTACCCACTCCCTTGGTATCCTTATCCAACTTCCCTTGGTAATATGAAATTAAAGAGAAAAAAACTTTTCTGGATAAGAATTGCCAAGAATAAGAGGTACAAATTTCCAGTTACAAAATAGATGAGAAAAGAAAGAAACGCCAAGCAGTAAAAACCAGTAACGTGTTGATAACATTCCAGCACATCAGACATGAAAGTCAACTCACACCCATCGCAAACTTCCCATCACACTGAAAGGCCCTGGACTTCTAGGCCCGGGCCACGCCGGCCACAGAATTCACGGCTGGGGCAGTGCGTACCTGCAAGCTCTCTCCGTGGACAAACACCTGAGCGACAGGTTCACTTCGCTGGTAGATGTTTTCAATCTTCTCCGGAGCTATGTACTCTCCTTGTGCCAGTTTAAAGATGTGCTTTTTCCTGTCGATGATCTTCAAGGTGCCATTCTGTTTGGAGGGCGGGGAGCGGCCTGTGAGCAGGTCTGGCAGCTGCATTCCCCCCAGCAGCAGGCATTTCCTATACACTATCATTTAATCCTAATAACCTCTGGCAAGGGTCAGCTGTTAACCCATTTTGCAGAGAGGCAAACTGAGGCTTAGAGAGATTATGTAACCTCCCCCAGGCCACTGAGCAGAGTAGAGAGACAGAGAAGGGACTTGGGAGCCCCCCTCACTCCCAGCCAACCAGAGCACCCCACTTGCTCCCTTCAGCTCAGCAAGTTTCACTTTGTCTCATATCTGAATCGGCCGCTCGATGGGGTAAAGGTCCTCGAGAGCTGAGACGCGCTCATCCTCCCACAGGGCTCTGCGCAGAGCAGGGGCTGCAGAGGCAGCAGCTCACTTCCCTCTGTCCCTGTTCCAGGGCGGGGGCAGGAGGGGGCTGTCAGCTGCCCCCATGATGACTGTGGGGATGCGAGAATCTCCAGACCAGACTCGCCAAATGCCAGTAGCTCCCACCTCCCCATCTCCCGTAAACAAAACCCCATCCCCACCCGAGGCCACTCTCTCGCTTCGGAGGGTCATCCACTGGAAAGTTCTCTCAGCCCACATCAGTTTTCCTCCGTTTCTAAAGGGAGCCGACTGAGGTCCAGGGAGATTATGAGATGTGCTCCTTAGAGCCATAGTCAGAATTAGAACGGATACTTCATCCCTCCTGAGTCTGGAAAGAGGGACTTAATTTATTTCTAAATAGCCTGGGTGGACTTGCTTGCTGCTCCAGTGGGTAAGATTCCAAGCTCCCAATGTAGGGGTTCTGGGTTCAATCCCTGGTGGGGGAACTAAATCCTGTATGCATGCCACAACTGAGAGTCCACATGCTGCAACTAAAGATCCCACATGCTGCAACTAAGACCCAGTGTAGCCAAAATAAATCAATAATAAATAAATAAATAAATATTAAGAAAAAGAAAAAAAGAACCACGGTGAAGTACCATAATGTCTATGAAAAAAATAAATAGCTTGGGTACTCTGAAATTAATTGGGGGGGTATTCTTCAAAACAATAAAAATTTCGGAGTATAAAGCACCATAAAAGAGGGCAGACAGCAGAAGCAAGAAGAACTACAATCCTGCAACTGGTGGAACAAAAACCACATTCACAGAAAGACAGACAAGATGAAAAGGCAGAGGGCTATGTATCAGATGAAGGAACAAGATAAAACCCCAGAAAAACAACTAAATGAAGTGGAGACAGGCAACCTTCCAGAAAAAGAATTCAGAATAATGATAGTGAAGATGATCCAGGACCTCGGAAAAAGAACGGAGGCAAAGATCGAGAAGATGCAAGAAATGTTTAACAAAGACCTAGAAGAATTAAAGAACAAACACCTAGAAGAATTAAAGAACAAACAGAGATGAACAATACAATAACTGAAATGAAAAATATACTAGAAGGAATCAACAGCAGAATAACTGAGGCAGAAGAACAGATAAGTGACCTGGAAGACAGAATGGTGGAATTCACTGCTGCAGAACAGAATAAAGAAAAAAGAATGAAAAGAAATGAAGACAGCCTAAGAGACCTCTGGGACAACATTAAACGCAAAAACATTTGCATTACAGGGGTCCCAGAAGGAGAAGAGAGAGAGAAAGGACCAGAGAAAATATTTGCAGAGATTATAGTCGAAAACTTCCCTAACATGGGAAAGGAAATAGCCACCCAAGTCCAGGAAGGGCAGCGAGTCCCATACGGGATAAACCCAAGGAGAAACACGCCAAGACACATAGTAATCAAATTGGCAAAAATTAAAGACAGAGAAAAATTTTTGAAAGCAGCAAGGGAAAAACGACAAATAACATACAAGGGAACTCCCATAAGGTTAACAGATGTTTTCTCAGCAGAAATTCTATAAGCCAGAAGGGAGTGGCATGATATACTTAAAGTGATGAAAGGGAAGAACCTACAACCAAGATTACTCTACCTGGCAAGGATCTCATTGCGATTTGATGGAGAAATCAAAAGCTTTACAGACAAGCAAAAGCTAAGAGAATTCAGCACCACCAAACCAGCTCTACAACAAACGCTAAAGAAACTTCTCTAAGTGGGAAACACAAGAGAAGAAAAGGACCTACAAAAACAAACCCAAAACAATTAAGAAAATGCTCATAGGAACATACATATCGATAATTACCTTAAACGTGAATGGATTAAATGCTCCAACCAAAAGACTCAGGCTCGCTGAATGGATACAAAAACAAGACCAGTATATATGTTGTGTACAAGAGACCCACTTCAGACCTAGGGACACATACAGACTGAAAGTGAGGGGATGGAAAAAGATATTCCATGCAAATGGAAATCAAAAGAAAGCTGGAGGGCTTCCCTGGTGGTGAAGTGGTTGAGAGTCGGCCTGCTGATGCAGGGGACATGGGTTCGTGACCCGGTCTGAGAAGATCCCACATGCCGCGGAGCGGCTAGGCCCGTGAGTCATGGCCACTGAGCCTGCGTGTCCGGAGCCTGTGCTCTGCAACGGGAGAGGCCACAACAGTGAGAGGCCCGCGTACAACAACAACAACAACAAAAAAGAAAGCTGGAATAGCAATACTCATATCGGATAAAATAGACTTTAAAATAAAGAATGTTACAAGAGACAAGAAAGGACACTACATAATGATAAAGGGATCAATCCAAGAAGAAGATATAACAATTATAAATATATATGCACCCAACAAAGGAGCACCTCAATACATAAGGCAACTGCTAACAGCTGAAAAAGAGGAAATCGACAGCAACACAATAATAGTGGGGGACTTTAACACCTTACTTACACCAATGGACAGATCATTCAAAATGAAAATTAATAAGGAAACAAAAGCTTTAAATGACACAGTAGACCGGATAGATTTAATTGATATTTATAGGACATTCCATCCAAAAACAGCAGATTACATGTTCTTCTCAAGTGCGCACAGAACATTCTCCAGGATAGATCACATCTTGGGTCACAAATCAAGCCTCAGTAAATTTAAGAAAACTGAAATCATATTAAGCACCTTTTCAGACCACAATGCTATGAGATTAGAAATGAATTACAGGGAAAAAAACGTAAAATACACAAACATATGGAGGCTAAACACTCCGTTACTAAATAACAAAGAGATCACTGAAGAAATCAAAGAGGAAATCAAAAAATACCTAGACACAAATGACAATGAAAACATGACCATCCAAAACCTGTGGGATGCAGCAAAAGCAGTTCTAAGAGGGAAGTTTACAGCTATACTAGCCTACCTCAAGAAACAAGAAAAATCTCAAATAAACAATCTAACCTTACACCTAAAGGAACCAGAGAAAGAAGAACAGTCAAAACCCAAAGTTAGCAGAAGGAAAGAAATCATAAAGATCAGAGCAGAAATAAATGAAATAGAAACAAAGAAAACAATAGCAAAGATCAATAAAACTAAAAGCTGGTTCTTTGAGAAGATAAACAGAATTGATAAACCATTAGCCAGACTCATCAGGAAAAAGAGGGAGAGGACTCAAATAAATAAAATTAGAAATGAAAAAGGAGAAGTTACAACAGACACCACAGAAATACAAAGCATCCTAAGAGACTACTACAAGCAACTCTATGCCAATAAAATAGACAACCTGGAAGAAAATGGACAAATTCTTAGAAAGGTATAAGCTTCTAAGACTGAACCAGGAAGAAAAAGAAAATATGAACAGACCAATCACAAGTAATGAAATTGAAACTGTGATTATAAATCTTCCAAACAAAAGTCCAGGACCAGATGGCTTCACAGGTGAATTCTACCAAACATTTAGAGAAGAGCTAACACCCATCCTTCTCAAACTCTTCCAAAAAATTGCAGAGGAAGGAACACTCCCAAACTCATTCTATGGGGCCACCATCACCCTGATACCAAAACCAGACAAAGATACTACCAAAAAAGAAAATTACAGACCAATATCACTGATGAATATAGATGCAAAAATCGTCAACAAAATACTAGCAAACAGAATCCAACAACACATTAAAAGGATCATACACCATGATCAAGTGGGATTTATCCCAGGGATGCAAGGATTCTTCAATATACGCAAATCAATCAATGTGATAAACCATATGAACAAGATGAAGAAGAAAAACCACATGATCATCTCAATCGATGCATAAAAAGCTTTTGACAAAATTCAACACCCATTTATGATAAAAACTCTCCAGGAAGTGGGCATAGAGGGAACCTACCTCAACACAATAAAGGCCATATATGACAAACCCACAGCAACATCATTCTCAATGGTGAAAAACTGAAATAATTTCCTCTAAGATCAGGAACAAGGCAAGGATGTCCACTCTCACCACTACTCTTCAACATGGTTTGGGAAGTCCTAGCCACGGCAAGCAGAGAAGAAAAAGAAATAAAAGGAATACAAATTGGAAAAGGAGAAGTAAAACTGTGACTGTTTGCAGATGACATGATACTATACATAGAGAATCCTAAAGATGCCACCAGAAAACTACTAGAGCTAATCAATGAGTTTGGTAAAGCTGCAGGATACAAAATTAATGCACAGAAATCTCTTGCATACCTATATACTAATGATGAAAAATCTGAAAGAGAAATTAAGGAAACACTCCCATTTACCACTGCAACAAAGAGAATAAAATACCTAGGAATAAACCTACTTAGGGAGACAAAAGACCTGTATGCAGAAAACTATAAGACACTGATGAAAGAAATTAAAAATGGTACCAACAGATGGAGAGATATACCATGTTCTGGGACTGGAAGAATCAATACTGTGAAAATGACTATACTACCCAAAGCAATCTACAGATTCAATGCAATCCCTGTCAAATTACCAATGGCATTTTTTACAGAACTAAAACAAAAATCTTAAAATTTGTATGGAGACACAAAAGACCCCGAATAGCCAAAGCAGTCTTGAGGGAAAAAAACGGAGCGGGAGGAATCAGACTCCCTGACTTCAGACTACACTACAAAGCTACAGTAATCAAGACAATATGGTACTGGCACAAAAACAGAAACACAGATCAATGGAACAAGATAGAAAGCCCAGAGGTAAACCCATGCACCTATGGTCAACTAATCTATGACAAAGGAGGCATGGATAGACAATGGAGAAAAGACAGTCTCTTCAATAAGTGGTGCCAGGAAAACTGGACAGCTACCTGTAAAAGAATGAAATTAGAACACTTCCTAACACCATACACAAAAATAAACTCAAAATGGATTAGAGACCTAAATGTAAGATTGGACACTATAAAACTCTTAGAGGAAAACATAGGAAGAACACTCTTTGACATAAATCACAGCAAGATCTTTTTTGATCCACCTCCTAGAGTAATGGAAATAAAAACAAAAATAAACAAATGGGACCTAATTAAACTTAAAAGCTTTTGCACAGCAAAGGAAACCATAAACAAGACGAAAAGACAACCCTCAGAATGGGAGAAAATATTTGCAAATGAATCAACGGACAAAGGATTAATCTCCAAAATATATAAATAGCTCATGCAGCTCAATGTTAAAAAAACAAACAACCCAATCCAAAAATGGGCAGAAGACCTAAATAGACATTTCTCCAAAGAAGACATACAGATGGCCAAGAAGCACATGAAAAGCTGCTCAACATCACTAATTATTACAGAAATGCAAATCAAAACTAAAATGAGGTATCACCTCACACCAGTTAGAATGGGCATCATCAGAAAATCTACAAACAACAAATGCTGGAGAGGTGTGGAGAAAAGGGAAGCCTCTTGCACTGTTGGTGGGAATGTAAACTGACACAGCCACTATGGAGAACAGTATGGAGCTTCCTTAAAAAACTAAAAATAGAATTACTATATGATCCAGCAATCCCACTACTGGGCATATACCCTGAGAAAACCATAATTCAAAAAGGCACATGCACCCCAATGTTCACTGCAGCACTATTTACAATAGCCAGGTCATGGAAGCAACCTAAATGCCCATCGACAGATGAATGGATAAAGATGTGGCACATGTATACAATGGAATATTACTCAGCCATAAAAAGGAACGAAATTGGGTCATTTGTTGAGATGTGGATGGACCTAGAGACTGTCATACAGAGTGAAGTAAGTCAGAAAGATAAAAACAAATATCGTATATTAATGCATATATGTGGAACCTAGAAAAATGGTACAGATGAACCGGTTTGCAGGGCAGAAATTGAGACACAGATGTAGAGAACAAACATAGGGACACCAAGGGGGGAAAGTGATGGTGGGGGGATGGTGGTGTGATGCATTGGGAGATTGGGATTGACATGTATACACTGATGTGTATAAAATTGATGACTAATAAGAACCTGCTCTATAAAAAAATAAAATTAAAAAATTAAAAAAAAAGAAGTTCTAAAACTAATGTTCCCTAATCCAATGGTCATCATGTTTTTCTCCTTTTTTCAAACTGTCCAAGAACAGCAGAAATAAAGGGGAATTTCTATGTAATCATTCCTCATAGGTGATAAATAAGTAAATAAATAAATAAAGCACCTGTAAGACTAGAACAATACACAATAATAAAAATTACACTAGCCATTTGAGTGCTTGCAATTAAGCACAGTAACAACTTTAAAAAGCAGTGGTGTCACCACAACAAGCAAAAGTGGTGAAACCTACAGGTCGGCTTTTTGCACAAGCAACTCACTCCCAAGACGGACTCTGTATTTCTCTATAGTAAACGGTTCTGAGGCTAAGTTCAAAGGGATGGCCTGATCCTCTAAGTACTTATCCTGTTTTTACTGAGATGACAATGCTAAGAAACATGTGTGTTCACAAATTTTCGCCTGTCGTACATGCCTGGCAGCCTATGCAGTGCCCCCAGACCTTAACTAAGGCCTCAACATCAAGGCACAGCAGTGAAACGTGAAAAGCCAGACACAGTGTCTCTGGATTTCAAGCCGGAAGCAGCAACCAGAAAGGATGTCAAGCATCAAAACAAAACATATTTGCTGCCGTTAAAGTGAAAATGCTACACGAGGATGCTAAGTATAAGCCTGTTTCCTGCAGAAGACGGAAGGGTCTACGCTCCACCACTCGGTGAGGAGAAAGAGGAGGGAAAGTTAGGGTGCCACTGCGACGTGGGGTTTTTTCTTCCCTACGGTGGAACAAAAGTGTCTGTGAACAGGGGAGGGGACCACTTACTGGTAACCACTTTCCAATGTCCCCTGTGTGCAACCAGCCGTCTTTATCCAGAGCTTCTGCTGTGTTTGTTGGGTCCTTTAAGTAGCCTTGAAATACATTAGCCCCTTTCACACACACCTGAGGGGAAAAGATCGGGAGGGAGGCGTGGGAGTTGGAAGAAGGTGGATGAAAGGTACAAACATCCAGTTATACGATAAATAAGGACCAGGGGTGTCATGTACAGCATGGCGACTACAGTTAGCACAGCCATAGGGAAGATTTTAAAGTTGTTAAGAGAGCAGATCTTAAAGAGTTCTCATCACAAGGGAAAAAACCACATTTCTTCTTTTTTTTGTATCTTTATGAGAGGATGGATGTTTACTAAACTTGCTGCGGTGATCATTTCACAATATATGCGAGTCAAATCATGATGCTGTACACCTTAAACTCACACCGTGCTAGATGTCAATTATATCTCAACAAAACTGGAGGGGGAAAAAGATGATCTGTTAAGAGCACTGACTGGGGCTTCTCCAGAGAAAACTCGTGTGTGTGTGTGTGTGTGTGTGTGTGTGTGTGTGTTTGTTTGTGTCTCCCAGAGCTACCAGAGCCCCGCTGGCATCGTGGCAGCACCTCCAATCCCCCACTTCCCTTCCATAATGGCCTTGGCTATAGTCAAGTTCCAGGGCTCACGCTCACCCTAGGCTCTGGATCAGAGCTTCTGGAAAATCCCAAAGCAATTTGGCCTTCCTTCCTCTAGCCAGTAGCTCACTAACAGGCATGGAGGGCAATTAGCAGACAGGAAGCCGCGGCCCAGGACTTCAGGCCCTGGAGCCTCTGTACCCTCCTGGGCCCTCGGCCCCATCGTGGCTGGCGGCAGAAGGCAGGCATTAGAGCCCCCCACCTCCCTACCCGCCCTGCGAGTTAGGCATAAATGTACCGTCAAAAAGAAGCCTGTGTGACTCAGGGTCACCAGCAACACCAAGCTCAGTGGCTTTACGTGCTGTGGTGCTGAGAGGTGGCTGGTTACTGGAGGAGCCCGCAGTGAGGGGGTGACTGCGGGATTTCACTCACCTCGCCCTCGCCCTTGGCAGCCATGTAATTCATTTCTTCCACATCGACAAGCTTTATAATGTTGCAAGGCATTGGGGCACCAACATGGCCTGTATATCAAATAAAAGATGATCACTCCTACCGTGACTACCGATATCCTTAGGACAGATCACTTTTATCACAAACAAGCCCACTCACGATGAGAACAGAGGGTATAAACCTCTGGTTTCGGCAATCACAGCCTGTCTCCCCCTGGTAAATTACAAAGGTTATTCCTAGAAAAGAGACAAAAACAGTCCAATGTCTCCTAGGGAGCTTTCCCAAGTCTGACGCTCCAAATTATTTTTCAAAGTATAAATGACCTGGCTGCTCATTTTCAGGGTTTCTTTGAACACCTGGAAGCAGGTTTCCTGAAACTTTCACCTGGTTCCCATGATCTGAGGGCCCTGCTCTCCCTCATACAGAGGTCACGTCCCCGTTCTCTATAAGAACAGACCTTGACGGGTCAGATGGTTCTGACTAATACGGCCTTATTCCCTTGATTATAAACGAACATGTTTTACATGTAAGTTTATGAAGACAGGACAGGGATTCTTTTCACAACTCACTTAACTCTCTTGCCAGACAGTGCTAGGACTGGGTTCTTTTCCCAAAACAAAAGTAACAGATATTAGATTAAGTTTTAAGAGCATCACAAGTCATTCTTCCTATGTTTTGATAATTTTAGCTTAAAGAAATCACTATTCAAATTCTCTAGCCGGTAAGGCACCAGGAGTTAAAAATTAAACAAACAGAGACTTCCCTGGTGGCGCAGTGGTTAAGAATTCACCTGCCAATGCAGAGGACACGGGTTCGATCCCTGGTCCGGGAAGATTCCACATGCCATGGAGCAACTAAGCCCGTGTGCCACAACTACTGAGCCTGCACTCTAGAGCATGTGAGCCACAACTACTGAGCCCATGTGCCACCACTGCTGAAGCTCATGTGCCTAGAGCCCGTGCTCCACAACAAGAGAAGCCACCGCAATGAGAAGCCCACGCACAGCAACGAAGAGTAGCCCCTGCTCGCCACAACTAGAGAAAGCCCACACGCAGCAACGAAGACCCAACACAGCCAAAAATAAATAAATAAATAAATTTATTAAAAAAAAATATTAAACAAACACCATGAAAAAGGTTCACAGACTGTTAGTGCCAATCGCAGCGGAATTATGCTACTAGAAAGTGCTTGATACTAGGATCTATGTCATTAGATGCTCATACGTGTAAAACAGCAAACAAATCACAGAATTTATTTATCACAGCGTAGAATACACTGCCGGTGTGGGACAGGGGAAAGCACAGGAGTTTTGTGGTCAGACCTGGGTTGGAATCCTGGCTCCAAAACATAAAGCTGTGTAAATTCTTATACATTACTGACATGCTTTTTAGCCAACAATCAGTCATGTCCTCGCAGAGGTAACAGGGCTTCTCTCACAGGGGCGCTGGGATGAAGCACATATAATATGCATCATAAACTCCTGAGGCAGAACCTCAGGCAGGACAGTTTGTCCTCCCCTGTTTTTTCCGTTGGGGACAAAGGACTTGTGTTTATTTCTGTCTGGAGTCTCTGGAAATTTAATTAAAATTTACCAGCAAATAATTAGGCCCCAATCAATTCCTGGAAAGCTCTGTTGGGCCAAACATTCTGAACCTGGTATAAAGAACACCATCTCTAGATGTGACCTTCAGGATCTACGTAAGTCTCTGTTGCCACCCACCCAGGTTGACAGTCAGAGCCTCAAAGTCACATCCCACTCTGCCACAGGGCCCCCTGGTTTCCAAGATTGTTGACCCCAAGGCCTAATCATCAGAGACACAGCACTTGTTTAAGTTGGTTTATTAACCCAATTCCACATTCCAATGCCAAAAGTAAGATCCCAATAAGGAAAGTCCTGCCATCATACCTGCGGTCCAGTCCCCAGGCACAGTCAGGCAGCACCCGGCAGTGCACTCGGTCTGTCCATAGCCTTCGTAGAACTGGGTCACCAAGAGGTGGGACAGGAAGAGAGGGGGACAGTCACACCTCTGCTGGAAGTGCTCAGTAACTGAGTTCCTCTAGCTCGTTTGGTAACCTCAGCCCATACACTACAACACGCTTTATTACAGCACCCAACGTATTCACCCACGTAGGAGACAATGCCATTCACAGGTCACGCCGTGCACCACCTGCCCAGGGACTCACTCGCTCCGTCGGCTCGCCTACTTATCACCCAGTCTCTGCTGGCTCCCCCTCCCCCTTAAGAAAGGGTCTCTGCATGCTTTGCAGGTCGCCTTATCACTTACTGCCAATCCCCATGCCCTCACACCTGATCTAAAGGCATCTTCTGTGCCTCACCCTAGAGAAAATCACCCAGCGGTAGATACAAATGCATATTCTGCCTGGGGTAAAAGATATATACAGGCACACTTCATTTTATTCGCTTTGCAGATACTGCATTTCTTACAAATTGAAGGTTTGTGGCAACGCTGCGTTGTCAGATGACGGTTAGCAATAAAGTATTTTTAAATTAAGATATACACATTGCTTTTTAGACATAATACTATTGCACACTTAACAGACTACAGACTAGTGTAAACATTACTTTTATCTGCACCAGGAACCCAAAAAGTTCACGTGACTGGCTTTACTGCGATATTGGCTTTGTTGCAACATTGGCTTTACTGCAGTGGTCTGGAACTGAACCTGCTGTATCTCCGAGGTGTGCCTATACCCCTTTCTCCAAGCAACCTAGGAATAACATGATCTTCCAAACAACAATACGGCACATGGAGGAGAAGAAGAGTGCCTTTTGGAAAGCAGACTCCTGGGCAGGACTCGGTCCGAGACCAGGGGTGGGTGCGGAGGGAGGCGCCTCACCTGGCAGCCCAGCGCGGCTCTCAGGAAGGTCAGCACGGTGGCGGACACGGGCGCTGCTCCTGTGATCATCAGCCGTACTTTTCCTCCCAGGCTCGACTTGCAAGGCAGGGAGAGGGGAGAGGGTGAGGGGCAAGTGACTGGAAGGTGGCGGGCTTCTCAAAGATTCCTTCTTGGAACCCCGATACTCTAACCCACCAGCTCCTTGTCTGCAGGCTGCACAGAACTCACTGCGCCCGACGACGCACAGGCACCCCAAGGGGGACACCTGACTGGAGTTTGGTTCCACCCGAAACCACTCCATTCACTCTCGACAGGTGTGGAAAATAAAGCAACACCTCTATACCTGCAGGTGTTTTAAGGAATTAGAACAAGAGTGTCATGGGTTTATAGCAACCACCACCTTCTGGGGGACATAATATTATTCCGTATTCTTTATCACTCATGCCTAAAAAAATACCTCAAGAGTTCCAGAACGGTAAAACAAAATGGAGAATCAGAAAGGCTATGCTACCTGATTCCTGTTCTGCCCTGGATAGCTAAACACTGTTCAGATTTATCTTGGACACTGAGGTTTTGCTAATGGCTTTGTCCTTAGTTTTTAGAAATGTGCCAGAAATTCTCCCTCTCACCTTCTCTTTTAAAAACAGTCCTCACACAATATAGGGGTAGGGGATTAAGAGGTACAAACTATTAGGTATAAAATAAGCTACAAGGATATATTGCACAACATGGAGAATATAGCCAATATTTTATAATAACTATAAATGGAGTATAATCTTTAGAAATTGTGAATTACTATATTGTACACCTGTAACTTATATAATATTGTACATCAACTATACTTCAATTGAAAAAAAAAAAAAAGAGCCCTCACAGAAAGTTTGAAACGCAAAGGCGTTTACATGACAAATAACCGTTGTGAGTCAATGTGCTACCTGTATTTTGTGGAAGATCAACTTATCCCACAGGCTGTTGTTTCTAATGATGCCACTGCGAAGCTCGGCTTCTTTCCTCCTGGAGGCAAAGTCCAACAGCCATCGCTTCAGCGTGGTGTTTGCCTGAGCAAAAATCTAAGTCAAGAAGCAAGAAGGTTTCACAATAAGTAGGATGGCGAGATACTAAGAAGTCAGATAATAACAAGTGTCGGTAAAAATGTAGAGAAATTGGAACCCTCATACACTGCTGGTGGGAATGTAAAATGGTGCAGCTGCTTTAGAAAACAGACCGGCGGTTCCTCAGTTAAACACAGAGTTACTGTACGACTAGCAATTCCGCTCCTAGGCACATACCTGAGAGAATGAAAACACATGTCCACACAGCCTCTTGCCCGTGAATGTTCACAGCAGCATTATTCATAATAGCCAAAAAGCAGAAACAACCCAAATGCCCATCAATGGATGGATGGATAAATAAAACGTGTTGTATCCATGCAGTGGAATATTATTTGGCCATTAAAAGGAATGAAGTATGGATGCATGCTATGACATGGATGGACCTTGAAAGCATACTAAGCAAAAGAAGCCAGCAACAAAAGAATATTGCATGATTCCATTCGCATGAAAATCCAGAATAGGGGAATCTATAGATTCAGAAAGTAGATGAGTTTTTTGGGTGGTGGAGGGAGGTAGCAGGGTGGAGGATGATACCACATCCTTTTTGAGGTGATAAAAATGTTCTAAAATGGACTGTAATGATGGTTGCAGAACTCTGTGAATGAACTCAAAACCTTTGAATTGTACACTTAATGGGTGAATTGCATGTAATGTGAATTATATCTCAATAAAGCTGTTTTACAGTTTTTTAAAAAAGAACTATTAAGAAAATGAGAAGGTTGGCACTTCCCTGGTGGCGCAGTGGTTAAGAATCTGCCTGACAATGCAGGGGACACAGGTTCGATCCCTGGTCCAGAAGATTCCACATGCCGCAGAGCAACTAAGCCCATGCGCCACAACTACTGAGTCTGCGCTCTAGAGCTCGCGTGCCACAACTACTGAACCCATGTGCCACAACTACTGAGCCTGCACGCCACAGCTACTGAAGCCCGCGTGCCTAGAGCCCACGCTCCACAACAAGAGAAGCCACTGCAATGAGAAGCCCACGCACCACAGCAAAGAGTAGCCCCCGCTCATCGCAACTACAGAAAGCCCGTGGGCAGCAACGAAGATCCAACGCAGCCAAAAATAAATAAATTAAAAAAAAAAATGAGAAGGTTCTCATAGATGATGAAGGCCATGTCTCAAAATAAAGAGTATTAGAATTGCCCAGTCCAAATTCATTCTGGAGACTGCTCACACCACACGGGTCCTGCCCCAGCTGTGGGGTCTGTGCTCTAAAGGCTCACCATCTCCTCTCGGTCCCTGGCTGGGTTTAGCCGCGTCTCTCAGGGTGGCTAAGTAAGTAATACTTTTCATGCAGTGGGGCTTTACAATTTATAAAGCCTTTTCATATGATGTAATTAGCATCTTTATGAGATGGAGGACGTAACAGTCCACTGTAAAGATGAGAAAACAGAGGCTCAAAGAGTTTATCATGAAAATAAAACAAGCTCCACCTCACACCTGTATTGTGCCTTCCAGTTGACAAGGTGTGTCCACGGGCACTTTCTCTTATAACCGTCACTCACAGCTCTGGGAGGTAAAAGCACTCAGCTTTATTAGCAGAGGGGTAAACTGCAGTCCCTCGAGAGAGTAAGGGCAGCGGCCATGGTCACACATGGTCTTGGACTCAAGGTCTGGACCTCTGCCCCTTCTCTTCGCTTGGCACTTACTCGGTCAAACATCCGGTTCAGCAGTCTGGGGACCACAGGGAAGACGGTGGGTTGAAGGGTCTTGAGATCATCCATAAGCAGCCTGATGTCTCCTTGGAAAAATCCTATTTTAGCTCCGTGACTCAGCATCAAAAACTAGAGAGGTAAATGGAAACATCCAACATGTCATCATTGCAGCAGGCATCACACAACACACACAGACACACAAGGCTCCAGTGTTAGCATTTCAGACCAGCTTCCAGAAATCATAAAGTTCCTAAATGTAGGGAGCTTTTAAAACAACGTGCTTGCGTCCTTGTACAACACGGGCATGTGGCATCGCTCTCGATTATCCTGAAGATAAAAGGACTAGTAAGAAACCAGGGAATGTGGTTTTCAGTGATTATCAGAGAGCTTCTGCTATTTTAGCTTCAATAATAAATATCTGCTGAATGAATGACATGGTATGCGATAATCCAAGTATTTTTAGCCTTCTAGAAACTTTAGGTCTAACTTATTCTCATCAGAAAAACTTAGCTACTTGCCTTAGCTTTTTAAAGTCTCATCTCTTCTATCTGAATCTAACTAAAAAATTCCGAGTAGTCAGAATACGTTGCGGCTGAGGCACTAGGCCATCTGTACCGCAGCAGTTTGCATTCAGCTGTAACCTAGTGCCTGAATTTTTTCCTGTCTGATGCAAGCTGCACTGGCAAGCCACAGGCACTTGACAAAGAGTCTGCCTGTTTTAAATTTTAAAAAGAAAGAGAGATTCAAGAGATGATGCAACGGAAGTACAAACGGTCTCAGGCTTGAAAGCAGAAACAACTAGAAAGGTTCATTGTTTAAAAATTAAAGCTCGGAGGTTTCTGTTCAGTGTGGCCTGCCTCCTGGGCACACTTTGAAAACTAGTTCCACTGTCAACACCTCTGCAATCACTCTGTAAACTCACAAGGTCTCCTGAGGCGTGCAGGAGACACAAGTATCTGATGGAAGATCCTTGATCCTTTGGGGGAAGTGAATCCTACAGGGCAGCAGCTAGTCAAAGGGCCGGGATTTTATCAGCTGCCCCGCTCTCTCTAACACCTGCCCAGTACCTGCAACACAGCTGGTGCCCCGTGAACATTCATTAAATGAGTGAGCAGTGCTCACTGCTTCTCCTATAAGCATACAATCCAAAACTGTCCAAGAAGGAAAAAAGATGGTTCTTGGTCAGTTTTTAAATTAGTCACACACTCGTGTATGAGGAGCTCAGGCAGAGGTCAGCTAAAGGTCATCCCGCTTTGCCAAAGGCACTTGGAATATTGCTGAAAAAATTAATCTGGAATCAACTTGTGCCTTATGAACAAGCAGTCAAAAATAGAGACTTCCCTGGCGGTCCAGTGGTTAGGACTCCGTACCTTCCACTGCAGAGAGCACGGGTTCGATCGCTGGTCGGGGTACTAAGATCCCAGAAGCCGTATGGCGTGGCCCAAAAAAAAAAAAAAAATAGAGACTTCTTACAGAACTGAAGCCTCACCAGCCTTTGTGGGATGGTATTCATAAAAATTCTACATTCACAGCTCATCTTTCTGAATTCACGTCCATATTCGTGTCCTTCAAAAGTCTGAGCTTCCAATTTTAAAATGAGTATTAAAGTTCAAGTATCTGGACCCAGAAAAAAAATTATACTCTTAAATAATTAGCTCAATTTCTAAAATGGGCCTGAGCAAAGAACTCTCTACGTAGAGGACAGTCTGCACACTCAAACTTATCTGCGTGAACCACTCATGCATGTGTGCAATGGTAAAAATGAAATGTCTGCGTCACTAGCATTCAAGACAAGTGCTTTCTGTAAAACACAACAACTTAGCAGAACACAACCAAACACATATGCACAAACAAAATAAAACTCAGTGCCTACCTCTACAACTTTCTCAAACATGTGGGCGAGAGGCAAGAAAGAGATCAAAGTATCATCTGAGGAAGCAACGAATGCACCCTGGAAAGCAAAGACACCAGACAGGCAGAAAAGCATTAGCATTTCCAGGAATTTTCCATTTTATTATTATAAATTACAAATTATTAATCTTAATATTAACATTAACTGTAAACATTTACTTCAATGATTCATGAATTTTAAGTTTTCTTTGAAGGTCAATAAGGAAATTAAAATTTCACTTGGTAAGGTACTAAATGTTGAACTCTGTTTAGAAAGTATATACGGAAAGGATTAAGAAAGTGTAAGTATAAGTGAAAGTGAGATTGAGCTTCTGCAGTCGCCAAAGGTGCCCATTCCCCGAAACCATTAAGCACAGGCTCCTACCACAAAAAGCAGACCGTATGGAGCCCTCCCAGAGACATGTAATTTGCAAAAGCAAATTATGTAAAAGTGTGCAAAGGATATGAGGGAAAGGCATTCATTATATTATTCAATAAGTACTTTTTTAAACGGCAAGTTTGAAATAGACCTTTGGTGTTACAGACTGAATTGTGACCATCCCCCTCAAAGTTATATGTTAAAGCCCTAGCCCCCAAAGTGACTGTATTTGGAGACAGGGAAGGTCATTAAGGTTAAATGAGGTCATGAGGGTGGGGCCCTGATCCAATAAGGCTGGTGTCCTTGTAAGAACAGGAAGAAACACCAGAAACCTCTCTCTTGTTCTCCGTATGCAAACAGAGGAGAGGTCGGGGGAGGGGTGGTGAGGGGCCTGCGGTCTACAAGCCAAGAAGGGAGCCTTCACCAGAACCAAACCTGCTGGCACCTCAATCATGGACTTCTACCCTCCAAAACTGTGAGAAAATACATGTCTGTTGTTTAAGCCATCCAGTCTGCATTATTTTGTTGCGGCAGCCCAGGCAGACTAAGATACTTACAAAGCAAACTTTAAGATTATAGGAAGTAACTAAAGTTTGAGGCTTTAATCCTTCTTATAAAGTGGAAGCCAAATCCAATCAAGCATAATAAATAATAAAAACGATAATAATCCAAAAAACCTTCAGCAGCATTTAACATTTCTTTGTCAACTTAAAGAAATTAATTCTTTTCCATACTAAAATAGGAGATAAAAACAAGAGAGTCAGTTCTTCTCTGTCCTTTCCTGGAAACATTTATAGAGCAGTATCCAAATAAAGTTTTACCATATAAAAGATGGAATAAATTCTATCTGTCAATTCATCCTAACGGTCACAGCAGGAGTTGGGGATTAGGTCCACAGTGAAAACTATTTGGGAGAAGGTGAATGTACGAAAGCTCAGACCTTATCTGTATTTCAGACAGTGTTTCAAATACAGCCCATGCCTAACATGATAGTAGGGCTTTTACCACCTTCATTCTTGAGGACTGATGCCAACCAATGGATATGAAGAAAGATGACAATATCCCCAAAGTTTACCTCTGTCATTTTAATAAATGCTGAACAATCGCTCACTACATTTCGATGGGTGATCAGTGCTCCTTTGGGGTTGCCTGTGAACACATATGAACAGAACAAAGTTAGAGGACAGAAACTCCATCCAAGAATGATGGACATGACAGAAGCCCAGAAACCCCATATCATTAGAGCCTCTGATGCCTGTAGTGTGAGGTACACCCATGAAAGCCAAAAGTTAGTCACATTAAATTCCTGAGCCATCTGCAATCCTTTAAAATGAAACTTATTATCTTAAACCATCTTTACTAATATGGGCAAGTTTTAGAGGGTGTGTGTAGCAGTAAGAGAAGAAAATCCAGCAATTTTATTTCTGGAAACCATGGACACACTTTGTCCCAGGAAGATGGGTGATCCTACCTACTGTGACCTTTCATAAATGTTTGAGGACGTGCTCAGATTCTGGGAACGTCTTATAGAGCTACCGTAAGACAGGCTTGAACACTTCTGTCTCTTCTAGTTCTAGTCCATCTATAGCTCGAATAAGTCATCCACAAGAAGAGGCAGGGAATATACACTTCCAGATACCACTGAGAAACAATTCCTTTTCAAAACTGACCTGTAGTGCCACTTGTGAAGCAAATTATTGCAACATCTTCAGGTGCTGGAGGCTGCAGCATATTAAAAAAAAAAAAAAAGCCAGTATAAATCAGAATAGAATAGAAAACTAAGTCATAAGATAATCACTCAAGATTTCTACTAGACTCTGAGCTGATTAGACACGGAAGCTACACAGAGGCTGGGGCAGGGTCGCACATGGTGCACTCACCTTGGGTTTCCGTCTGTTGGCTCTTCCCAGGTCCTTAAAGAGAAGAGAAAAAAAAAATCTTAAATGGAAACATTTTCTAACTGTAAAGAACAAAAGTCACATCAAGTCAGTTCAAGGTGACTTTTCTGTGGGATTCGCTCCCAGCTGACTCAAAGACAGCACACATTTCAAATTAAATAAACTACAGCAATTTTCATTAACCTGAACCCAAATACTTACCCATCGTTCTAAGAAGCCATTTTCTGGTTGTTTTCTCTCTTATATAAAACTATATCGATGGTATTAGGACTGGCCTTTGAAACAGGATTTATTCAGAAGACAGGAATCCAAGTCTTTTACACGTTCTTCTGGTTTCCACTCCCCTATCACAGCCTTTAACAAAGCCCAGCTCTGCACCGTAATCAGAGAACCACAGCTGCTCTGTAACCTTCCAAAACCAGAGCTCAGCACAGATATGTGATCACCCCATTCTGCAGAACTGACATCTTCAATCTGGAGAGAGAAAATCAGTCTCTGCCAGACTTAACTGGTGGCCATTCTGGAGAGGCTCAACTATCTGTATTCCCCACATGGATCAGAGCAAGGATTGGGGCATCTCCGATTATAAAACAGGCCACGACAGAAGCTCTAAGACCACTTGCGAATGGCTATGAAGGTTAAGAACAACAGATTCATTTCTGAGGCACGGCATTTCCCAAAGGCGGACTCCTAGTTACTACCAAGGGCTAATTCTGATGGTGTTACTTCATGAAGGTGTCTCCATGACCACTTTAATATCTATTAATTTTTTTTAATGAACTATTAATATTCTTTTCCTATGAAAATCGAACAGCTTGAGTGAGCATGTGGAATGAGCATGCCTAGAAATAAATGGAAATTAGATGGGTGGGCTCAGGGCTCAGTGAGTTTCTACCCAGCATACAGTTTTAAACAGTTTTTAATCCTAATCACACTTTAAATTATATATATAACAGACCACTAATTAAAAATAGGAACATTGACATCCAAATAGAAGTCAACTAAGAGTTAAAGTAACGATAATTCCACCAATCTTTTTTCTAAAATAATCTTTATCAGATCCAAATTTCCACTCATCTTTTTAAAATTCTTACATTAACTTCTTAAGATCTCTAATTCTTCAAAAATTGATGTTAAGTAAAATAAAGCAAGTTATATGCAATTAGACTTTTAATTTATTAGAAAAAAATTATCCAAATTACTCCATTATTTGCCAAGAAAGTTTCATAGCCTGAAGCCTGACTTATGTCATTATTTAGGAAAAAATACAGCTATTATAAAAATTAAAGTTGTCATCTTTAGGTTCCAAATGCCAAAATAAAAAAAAACCATAAACAGAAGGAAAACTGAATTCTACTTAATGAAGTATTTGGGAGTGATAAAATTTGTACCCTACTGAAAATGAATAAAAAAGACAAATCAGTGAAGTGAATAAAGAGATAGAATGATTAATCTGTGATAAAGCAGATATATTAAAATGTTAATTGTAGACTCTTGGTGGGATATAGTGGTCTACTGCTCAATTCTTTCAACTTATTTGCATATTTGAAAATTTTCATAACAAAATATTGGAAAAAATGCAAAAATACCAATGTTTCTATTTTTGATGCTATAAAAATAGACATTAATAAAAATTAGATCACATGATCAACCAAAAAGTTAGTTTTAAATTCATTGCTTAAAAATTTAATATTTTGCTTATAAAAATTTTAAAAACCCAATATGAATCATATTATACAGGTAAGTGTAAAACAATGTCTTTTATAAATATTTTAATATAAACTTTACATTATAATCTTTGGTCATTTACTTATCTAAATTTTAATCTTAAGATTACTTCTTTATCATACAGAGCAGTCAAAAAAGACAAAAAAATGCTTGTGTATGTGTCTGTGTGTGGTGGGGGCAGCAGGAAGAGGAAAAATGGGGGAAAAGATATAATTATGAAATGGGGTTACAAGTAAAAAAATACAAAAATAGGGAAATGCTAGGTGAAAATCTAGTTAAAAACCCAATTTAACAATTCAGCATATCCATTAGCTCTTATGGACTCCTGTTGTATGCTATCGTGTGTGTGTGTGTGTGTGTGTGTGTGTGTGTGTGTGTGAGTGAGAGAGGCAGAAGCTCTGACAGAACAAATGACAGATTCTCTGTGACAACTAAGTTCCCCAGGAAAGGTTTTATAGATCCTTCCTCGTAGCTCAAATTCTTGATAGAAGGAGAACTGTAAATAAAATTCAAAACCCTATTTTTATAACAGTTCCAGGAAAATATTTATAACATTTTCAGAAAGAGAATGACTTATTCTACTGAATCTATTACTTCCCGTGATGTGCACATAATAACAAGGGCCTCCTCTTGCCCAGTTCTGGATTGAAGTTTAATCCAAAAACTGGGGAGACTAGCTTCTTGTAGGATCCGATGTCAAACAATCAATTAAAGTATGGACCACACTCATTTTCCTAGAATGGTTACCTTTAAAGTTGTGATTAAGGTGAATCTTAAATATAATACAAGAATAAATCAAATCAAGCCTCTTATGCTAGAAATTCACCAGGACCCTATAAAAGCAACCTGGGGAAAGGAATAACGAGGCAGATTTCTATGTCTGGCTCCGTTTAAGAGATAAATCAGTGAGTAAAAGGTGTTAAAGCCTAAAGAGGACATACAAACTTAAATCTCTGGCTGAATCTGAAATTCCCATTTCCAGCATTTATTGGCATGGCTTGTCAGTGCTCTAGAGTGAGTATGTGAGCACTGCAGCTCGCCTGATGAGAACACTTCCTGTAAAGTGTGATGGATTACCACTGGGCATGCGGGTAGAATTCTTCTTTCCAGTAATGAGACAGAGATCTCTGCTCTCCATCTTTTACAGGACCAGCCAGAGTTGGGACTTTGTGGCCGCACTGGACACCACATTTGAGCCAAAATGACCTCAGGGAAACCCTGCAGTGAGGTGGGCAGGGCAGGGTGACTCACCTCCATCGCCTTCAAGCTGATGAGCTCCACCCCGCACTTCTTGCCTCGGTCAGACAGATTACTGCCATAGGAGTCCATGAGAACGATAGTTTTAAGGGATGGTGTTAATTTATTTTCTACACCTTCTAATAAGAGGATGGCCTTCCCTGGCTTGTCCACAAAAACCAGAGAGAGTTCAGCTGGAAGTGAAGAGACACAGTGAGGAACCAGCTCTGGGATACTAAAAGCTTGACTGTAACATCTGACACCAGGTTAAGTACTACATTTTTGAATAGGAGGGTAGATGTACATTTAAATGGAAAAATCCCTATCATACCATGTATCAGCAAATGTAGTCTCTGTGTCTAACCAATAACTATGCCAAGTGCCCCTAAAGGCCGCAAACATACCTTTGTTGATGATGTAGGTAATTGCTTCTGTTCCGAGGGTGTCGTAGAGGGGAACGATCACCATCGAATAAGCAAAGCATCCCTGTTCAATGATCACCCACTAAAGAAAACGTAAAGATCAGGGTGAGAAAATAAGATACTGTGGAACCACTCCAGGGAAAACAATACTCTATAGAGATTCAACATGGAAACACCAGATGTAGCAAAACTGACATCTGTGTATCTACTACTATGTGCCAGGCACCAAAGGGATTCCTAATGAGAGCAAAACACTTGCTCACTTCTTAAAAGAAAAGTACAATTTGCCTGAAAATTTGAGGCAAATATGTGAAAAGAGAATGAACAGCATGAGAGTGACGGGCTCAGAGGCAAGACAGCCTGCAGTAGGCCTCCTTGGTTGGGGAGGTAACCGAGCTTGCCCTTTTCAAGAGCAGCACGATTTGGACAGGTGGAAAGAAAGGTAAGGGAACTCTGGGAGCCGGGACTGTGAGATCAAAGCGGGGAGGGTAAAGGGAGACCCAAGAGGGAAGAGATATGGGAACATATGTATATGTATAACTGATTCACTTTGTTATAAAGCAGAAACTAACACACCATTTTAAAGCAATTATACTCCAATAAAGATGTTAAAAAAAAAAGCAGGGAGGGTAGTCCAGTGGGTAAGAATCTGCCTTCCAATGCAGCCGTCGCAGGTTCGATCTCTGGTCAGGGAACTAAGATCCCACATGCCGCGGAGCAACTAAGCCCACGTGCCACAACTACTGAGCCCGTGTGCCACAACTAGAGAGAAGCCCGTGTGCTGCAATGAAAGATCCTGCATGCCGCAAGGAAGATCCCACGTGCCGCAACTAAGACCCAACGCAGCCAAATAAATATTAAAAAAAAAAAGGCAGCGAGAGGGGGCATCAGTGAGCCACCAGGCTGGCAGGGACGGCCCAGCAGGGCTGTGAGGACTGGCTAGGCTGGAGCGAGGGCTGGAGCCGGCCTGAGGCCACGGGGGAGCCTGGCTCTATGTCCCTGGCAAGGTGCAGCCTCTGGGGTTTCTCAGCCAAACAGCAACTGGGGCTCTAAGGGACAGCAATCTGGCCACAGTGTGCCGTAGGGCCTGGGACTAGGGGAAGAGGGACACACTGTCTACCGGGAAAACTGTCCTGGAAGGTTCCCTAGGAAAGTGAGGAAGGAAAGAAGTGACACAGTCACTGGTCATCTTCCTCTAAACACATCAGCCACACAGCAACTGACCCGCCTACAAGGCAGATGCAGCAGCGTCCCTCTTTCGCTTATAATCCTCAGTGGTGCCCATCGTCCGCAGAACACACGGCACGGATAAGGGCACAGCGGCCATGGGGAGCAAGCACAACCCACTCACATTCACTTGGCCTGGAGCTGTCTCTCTCTCTCATCCTGCCACTCCACCCTCCACCACAGTGAAATGCTTCATCCCCCATCACAGACATGCTGCTCCACGAAAGCGTGCCATTGTTCCTGACATTCCCTTGGCCTCCCCACCCTCGTAGGCATCAAGACTCCACCTTGGACTTTGCTGGTAGCGCAGTGGTTAAGAATCCACCTGCCAACGCAGGTGACACGGGTTCAAGCCCTGGTCCAGGAAGATCCCACATGCCACGGGGCAACTAAGCTTGCGCACCACAACTACTGGGCCTGCGCTCTAGAGCCTGCGTGCCACAACTACTGAGCCCACGTGCTGCAACTACTGAAGCCCACACGCCTAGAGCCTGTGCTCCCCAACAAGAGAAGCCACGGCAATGAGAAGCTCGTGCACCGCACGAAGAGTAGCCGCAGCTCGCCGCAACTAGAGAAAGCCTGTGCCCAGCAACGAAGACCCAAGGCAGCCAAAAATAATAAATAAATAAATTTATTAAAAACAACCCGCTGAGAAACCACTCTGATTTATAAAATAGTAGCACAGGGATTGAACCAACGTGTCTTTTGGACCCAAGTAGGTCTAAGAATCAATTCAATTTCTTCAAGCCCAGTGCTTGAATTTTTCTGCACCAGCTATGCCACTATTTGTTTACTCACACTACAGGCAATAGCTCCAGGGGGCTTCTCATTTAAATGTAATTTAATACAGTGGTTTACAGAAGCACCAGGCATGGGCCTGGATGGCTAAACAACAGTCTGCTTGCCCAAAATAAGGCCAGCTCCCAGTGAGGCCCCTTCCCCATGGCCCCTGGGATTTTAAACTTTATAACCTGGGCAGAGAGAGCCCAGACCTTTTAGAGAGAAAAGATGAGAGTTTGCTACTGACAAAAATGTATCCAAGTTTCTCTGTCATTTATTAATGCCATTTTTCTAATCACAGAGGAAGCCCTTAACGTGGGAAGACTTCTTTGTTAGTTATTTGTTCTAAGACTTTCTTCACTAGTTTTTGTTTGGGGACCTGATTTTAAAAAAACAAAAACCATAATTTTCTTTAAAAGTGATTTTTTTTTTTCCTACCTAAAGGCTAAGAAGGGCCTGGTTTGGGTTTTCATACATGTAACTCTCTAAGGCATAACACAAAGTCATGTTCTCAGAGGTAATCAGACCAAAGAATCTGGTCCGAAGCAGAGATAGGTGTGAACCCTAACTGGTTCTTCCATCTGAGACCTCTCCAAACCATGTACGGTGAGTGCCTAATGGTTAATACCTCAGGTCTGTTCTGAGAAAAGATGCCGATGAACTGATCTGGGGCCGCCTTGAAGCCCTTGTGGAGCAGCGCCGAGCCCACACACTCTGACATCTCTGCAACCTAAAACGGGGGAGAAAAAATGAGGAAGAGCATCAGGCCCAACGCAAGGAACACAGTTTCCTGTGATGGCCAAGCCTAATACCTTAGCCAAGAAGCAGCACTGCCTGCGGGGAAGAACAGGGGCAAACAGGTATTCCTTTAGTTACACAGTTTTGTAAAGTTCAAGGTTTGAATCACCAGAACTCACTGTAAGAAAACTGATCATACAGTTCCTTCTGCAAAGCAAATGAACTTCACCCCAACAGCTGCAGGTCACAGATGATACATGTCAGAGTTTCTGTACTTTAGTTTAGTTTCTATACTTTTATACTTCAGTTTTATAAAATTATAAAAGCAATCCAGGGACACAGAACTTTGTGTCTGTGTTTATAAAGAGCAACCAAGCAGCCAAAACTTGTCCTTTGATATAAACACACAAACAACAAGTTTGGGGGAGATCTTTAAAAAAAAAATAAGAACAAGCTCTTATCATTAGGCTCCACAATTCTATTCTTGAGAATTTATTCTTTGGAAATAACCCAATCCTAACCAGAGGTTTGAAAAAACTTTAGGTACAAAGATATGTATTTCAAAATTATCTAAAGTCATAAAAGTCTAGGGGAAAAAAGACCAATGGCTGGATGGTTAAGTAAATGATGGTAAATCTCTAAGAAAATGTTCTACAGCTAGTAAATACTACAGTTATGAAAACCATATCAAACAGAGTATTTGTAACAATTTTAAGTGAGATAAATGAATACAAAAATGCATACTATTAATTAAACTATGTAAAAATAGGTAGATTCATAAAAATTAGGCAGGGCTATATCCCTGCCCCCATCCCTCATCCTCTGCTCATTCTTACCCCAAATGAACTAAAAAAATTTTTTTTGAATCTTAATTTGGAATTCTTTTCTTTATTCTCAGTTGGTAAATTCTCAAGAGCACTTTAAATCCACACCCACGCCCGCAGAAAACAGAACCACACCTATTCCTGCCCCAGAAGCCTGTGGGTTCTGGCACACAGTGCCCCCCCGTACGCAGCAATGGCGGTGAAAGCAACACTGGCCAGGCGACAGCAAGAATGACATTAACATGCTTATTACTTCCATACCCCATGCACTGTTTCACAACTCCTGCTTGTGTGTCAGGGCTGGGAACCCGCGAGTACCTAGATGGTTTTCAGAGCTTATTGGGATTCTATGCATGTACTTGTATCTCTAGAACGAGGGTCCAGACCTTTCTTCGAAAAACCTTACAGGGGTTCCTAGCCCCAAAAGCTAAGAATCACTGGGCTAGGGGGAAAAAGTGATTTAAATATACAAATTCAGGGCTTCCCTGGTGGTGCAGTGGTTGAGAGTCCGCCTGCCGATGCAGGGGACACGGGTTCATGCCCCGGTCTGGGAAGATCCCACATGCCGCGGAGCGGCTGAGCCCGTGAGCCATGGCCGCTGAGCCTGCGCGTCCAGAGCCTGTGCTCCGCAATGGGAGAGGCCACAACAGTGAGAGGCCCAAGTACCACAAAAAAAAAAAAAAAAAAGTAAAAATATACAAATTCAAAGTTAGCTTAAGTCTATTTTTTTAATCTTCACCAGCCTCTGTCTGAAATGTACAAATGTACTTCTGAAACCCCAGTGATTTCCAATCTGCCTTCAAACATCCCACCTGCAATGGACCTGTTTTCTCTCCTCCAGCCAATATATAACAGAAGCAATAGAGGAACAGATCACTATAGGTAACTGTAGTGTAAACCCCAAGGCTGGGCTTTCTCTTGTTTTGTAATGCAAGTGCCTGCCTTAAGCTTTGATTGCTGACCATACACTTCCAAGCCAAGGCTGACGCATCACCAGCCATAGGCTAGATAAGGAGCCAGGTCCCCTCCCTGCATGAGGCTCCTTTGTTTTACAGATCTCGGTTGATGTTGATAACTGACAGTCTGAGCCACTTGTTTTCTCTCTTCCTGTGCTTTAAGTTCCTGCTCTTCTGTTTCAAATTCATTAATAAGAGTGAGCCCTCGAAACCCTAGGCCCCCATCTTTGACCCCAATAAAGCAGAACCCCAGGTGCTCTACGCTCTCTCTCCCCCTACCCGAGGCCTCGCTTGTGTGGCCCAGGTGTGTTGCGTCATTTCCATGTCCTGTAGTAAGAAAGCTTTATTTTTTCCAAGTTTCCTTATGGTTATTGCTGAAAGGCGTCTTGCAATCATAATATGAACCACGAGGGCTGGTCCAGCCACAATACTGGTTATTGACAGGCTGAGACCTGAACAAAACAGTAACATGACAAGAAGAAGATGTAACCCAGAAGCACGTGAAGATTCTGTGAGGCCTGAAGACCATCGTGCAATGTGAAATTTCCAACACACATGAACTGTTTTTACACCACTTGTGAAAACGAGGGATCTGAAAACTACTATTTGGCTCTGGTAGGGCAGAATAAACACTGAGAAATCCCTCTGCCCACCGGACCTACAGCTCATTACTCCTTCCTGCCCGACGTTCAACGGCTCCAAGAACTGCCATGTTCTAGCACTGTGGCTCGCGGAGGGGGGGGGCCACACAGCCAGAAAACTCACCTGTTTGTATGAAAGCCATTCATAGGGTTGGTCTGGTTTCCTAGAACCTAAACATGGGCCATTATCTGAAAGGAGAAAAAAATTTAAAAAAAAAAGGATGGACTTAACATGCATAAATATTCCTAGATTCTCGTTTTAACATGCATAAATATTCCTGGATTCTCGTTTGTATCTTTCATTCCACAAAGTATCAGGTAGATTCTACTGTGGTCCTCAGATGTGAAACAATGAATTCAGATTGGAAATGTTTTCTCCCTGGGTTTTGGTCTGAGTCTTTGTTTGTTTCTTTATTTCTATTTTGTTTCTTACATGGGGCAGGAGGGAGAGGGGCTGCAAGGCCGGGCAGCTTCCGGGTACCCGGGGTCTTTCGTGCCGTCCTCAGGGATGAAGGGCAGTCCCATGAGCCGACACCCCACAAGTGTCTCTGATGGAACCCCGCTTCCTTGGATGTCAGTGTTTATTTCTCAAAATACGGGTCTCCTGGTCAAGCAAGTTTGAGAAATGTTGGATCAGGCGCAATTAAACAGGTCTCTTTACTGCAAGAAACGCCAGAGCCTATTCTGAGCTAAAAGACGTGTGACCACGGAAGGCCCTTGGCCGCGGGGCACACCCAGCGGGACCTGTGTGCAGTGAGACTCACTCTGCGGAAGTTATGGGAGGAGACAGGGAGCTGGGAGCCAGACTGAGTGGGAGAAAGTTGGGAGCAAATATGGCTTTCTGACGAAAGACCCCTCTTTCTGAAGGAGAAACATGAAGCATTAGTCACACGGATTCAGTCAAATGCTCACTTGAGATCTGTACGCCCCTCTGGAAACCTTCATATAGTGTTCTGACGTCATCATAGAAATACACCAAGGGCTCGTCACTGTCCAGGAGCACGGATCTCCGGGCACCATCGCTGCCCTGGGGAAAAGACAGACAGACAGAAAGCACGTCAGCAGGAAGCATCAAAAATAAGTCTACCGTGTGCACCTTCAATCCTCTCCAGGGCCTGGGAGCAGCTGCTCGGTGAGCATTTGCTGGATGAACTCCAGGGCGGGACGTGCTGGCGTCTGATATAAATCATCCACCTGGAGACAAGTGCAGGCTTCAGAGAAGCAAGGCTGGGACCATGTCCATCCAGGACCCCTGGGAAAAGGAAGCAACTGAGGGAAAAAGAAAAGAGGCTCACAGACCTCTAAGCATTGGTCCTGCCAGACAAGGCTGAGGAGTCTGAGGACTGGACACCAACCCCCTAAATGCACTGTGCTGATTCTCAAACTGTGGCCAGCAGCACAGAAGACCAATTTTTGTCAGGTCTTGAGGAAAGAACACACTGTTCAGTTTTACTTCCATCATGTTATCTATAGTCTTTTGGAGATCATGTGTACTGCTTTTTCTCTTTGCCAACTTCAGTTTCTCAGGTAGCATCTACTAGTTACCATCATCAGCTATAAAATGTAGGATGTGCATGGACACACTGACCTGCAGCACTTGTAAGGAGGCAGAGTTGCTACCGTTGTGCCCCCTCCTCTAAGTTGCCATCTGTTGGCTCAGAAAGTACACCCGTTATGGACAAGAACCCCTAACTGGCAAGTCATCTCAAGAGGCAGGAGTTCTCAACCAGTGAGCAGCTCAGCATGCTGGGGCCCCAGAGATACTGCAAGGGGTACAGAGGTATTTTTGTTTAAAATTTCTTGGGGGAGATTAGATTATGATACAAGGACTTCTGGTACCACAAGAAAGCACGGTTCAAAAGTGGGAGACATTGTTTCTAGCATGAGGTTTGAAGGAAGAAACTAGGAAAGGCTTCAGGAAGGGGCAAAAGGTGAGGTCTCAAAGAGGAAACAGTCTGAAGAGGCAGAGCTGATGGGGAAACAGGATGCACTCCAGGGGACAGACCAATGTGGAGACCCTTTATAAGGCAAAGAGACAGCCAGACAGGTGCTGGTGGATTCTTTTCCTTGTTGTTGTTGTTTTTTAAAAAATAGGATTCTTCACTCCTCCTCCCATTAGCTCTTTCCTTCCCCTATTAAGTTATCATTTATAGGGGACTTCCCTGGTGGTCCAGTGGTTAAGAATCTGCCTTCCAGTGCAGGGGACATGGGTTCGATCCCTGCTCGGGGAACTAAGATCCTACACACTGTGGGGCAACTAAGCCCGTGAGCTTGGGAGCCTGCACTCCGCAACTAGAGAGAAGCCCGCGTGCTGCAACTAAGACCCAACACAGCCAAATAAATAAATAAATATTTTTTAAAAAGTTAGCATTTAGGGCTTCCCTGGTGGTGCGGTGGTTGAGAGTCCGCCTGCCGATGCAGGGGACACGGGTTCGTGCCCTGGTCCGGGAGGATCCCACATGCCGCGGAGCGGCTGGGCCCGTGAGCCATGGCTGCTGAGCCTGCGCGTCCGGAGCCTGTGCTCCGCAGCGGGAGAGGCCACAACAGTGAGAGGACCGCATACCGCAAAAAAAAAAAAAAAAAAAAGTTATCATTTATATACTTATTAAAATGTTTAATAGTATAGAAGTATGTCGAGGAAAAAAATGACTAGCCCCTGTTATCAGTTTGGTGAGCTCCTTCCAGACATTTTTTTTTGCTTATATGTTTATATACGTTCTTTTAATATCTACTATGTGCTACATATGTGTGTTTAACTCTTGCTCTACAACTGCTAATAGTCTTCTGGGGTAAACTTCACCCAATCATATTTTCTCATCGTCACACAGTCTTACCTTGGCAGAAACTTTCTAAGACCTGTAGCCATGATTCCAAAATACAATTATTAACTACAACATGCTACTTTATAAAAGCAAAGAAGTTATTCTTCGTGCACATAAAGATGGAAGAATCTCTTCCCTTGAGAATCCTGCATTATTATTTCTTAATCTCGGAGTCTGTTTTCTTTTCTGTAAAATGGGGATATCACGTGCCCATGTCCAGGGTTAGTTTTAGTTAAACAAGAACTTTCCTGTAAAACACTAATGTGTAGAATGTTACTCAGACACCTGATAACGTGTCCTAACTACAAGGCCAGTCCTTCTTAGCCTATATCATTTCATCAACAAATATTCAGATTAAAATTCAGAAGCAATTCGTGGCTTTACAGTAAACATCAGAAGCCTCTTCAACCCAGGAAGCTACCCCAAAGACCCAGGGCATCGAGGCTAAGATAGAAAGAGAGAGACAGGAGACTGAAAGACAGAAAATGGGAAGGAGAAAAAATGCTGAGAAAAGTAAAAGGTGCGCCTGCTAAAGGGGAGCCAGCCGCCATTAAATAGCTGTCTCCTGGCCACCCGCCGACCTGCGACCTGCTCTGCGTGTCACCACATGGCCTGAAGGCCCAGGCAGCCTGGCGGCCCGCGGAGAGGCCCTCATGACCTCAGCCTAGTGTGGTGCCACCTACACCTCTCCTCAGGACAGTCGCTCATCCGTGGCACTACTCAGTTGTCTCTCTGCAAAAGCAATACTGCCTTCCCAGTGCGTTCTGCTGAGCGGTGCCCACAGCTGCCAACAGAGCTGGTGGGAACCAGGCAAATAAGATACAGGGTTTGTTCTGAAGGCGGCTAAACCTTATCCCTACACGACCAGAGGGACTCCAGGAGTACTGGCTGAGCAGAGGAGCGTGGAGGGAGCTGGAACGAATAGAGAGGAGAAGCCTAGAATCTACAGAGCACAGGCTCACCCCAGAGCTGAGGTCCTCAGAGGATGGTCAAGGTAACACCTGGCCCTTGTAGGGAAAGCATTTAGTGAGCCCTCTGCCAGATCTACCAAGTCGGAAACTCTGGGGGTGTGATCCAGCAGCCGCGTTTCAGCTGGCCCTTCCGGGGACTCTGGTGTGCCAGCCTGGAGGCATTAAGGTCCCCAGCAGGGGAGTGGTGAATATACGGGTAATGCTTTAAAATCTACAAGGAGGGTGAGCAGTGTACGGAACAGGATGCACAGAGACCAGCTGACGTGGGCCTGGACTAGGGCAGACTGGAGGCGCTAAGCACGAATGAATGGGACTGGTAGGTAACTGGATGCAGGAAAACAGGAAGGGAGAGTCAGAGGCCTGAGACAACAGCAGTTCCGATTTATCCAAAATAGGAAACTAGGGATTGGGGGTAGGTTTGAAAAAAGAGATGAAGTTTAGCTCTGGATATATGGAGACCCTATCTCTTCAAGACAACAGGTCAACTCCCCAGTTCCAACTTTGAGAATCACTGCTCTGGAGTATCGTTTTATAACAAACTTTTGCCTAAGTAATTCTTTGGTTACGCTACCGTTTTGGTGGTATATGATCTTCAGGACTTTGAGAGGCATGCTGGTAAAACAGCCAAATCAAAGTTAAAGAAGCTAATCACATCCCAAATAAGGCCATCATCTTGGCAAAGGAACCCGAGGACAAGACATTTATTATTACTCTAATTAGCAAAGTAGCAAAAGTTTGACGATAAAGCAGTAAATGAATTCTATGCCAGAACTGTACAATTTAAGGTATAGGTGAAACACTGGGTGACAGGTCACATTGTCACTTAACTGTAAGGCGTACTCTGTAATTTCAGGAGAGGAGCTGAGTGAAATGAGGGTAGGGAAGACCGAGCAACAAGGTCTGTGTTTTGTTGCTCCATGATGATCACAGTATGCCCATAAGGCCTCATCATTTTTTTTTTTTAATGGTTAAGATGGTAAACATTATGTGCATTTTATCACAATTAGAAGTAATATTTTTTAAAATTTTTTAATTAATTAATATATTTACTTTTGGCTGTGCTGGGTCTTCGTTTCTGTGTGAGGGCTTTCTCTAGTTGCGGCAAGTGGGGGCCACTCTTCATCAGGGTGCGTGGGTCTCTCACTATCGCGGCCTCTCTTGTTGCGGAGCACAGGCTCCAGACGCGCAGGCTCAGTAGTTGTGGCTCACGGGCCTAGTTGCTCCGCGGCATGTGGGATCTTCCCAGACCAGGGCTCGAACCCATGTCCCCTGCATTGGCAGGCAGATTCTCAACCAATGCGCCACCAGGGGAGCCCAGGACTCATCATTTTTGATGTGCATACGAGTTACTGTTCATCTTGAACGAAAGTGCTACCCATAAACCCTGGGTGTTAGCAACCTCAGTTACACCTGCAAGGTGAGGGCTTACACGCTGAGTGCAACAGAAGCTCAAATGTCCGTATGTGCTACGGAATTGAGCCATTTCAAAGGCAGGGCATTTAACTATCGGGTTATCCAAGTACATGCAGCTATTTCTAGGAACACCTACTTAAATGAAGAAATATTTTAAATCTGGCCTCTCTGGACTTCTGACATAACCTACAGATGGGGGGTGAAGGTGCGGGTTTCAGTTGTACTCAAAAAACAGGGAGAGCTATGCAGACAACCCCAGTGGAATGTGCAGGAAATTGGCCAATAAGATTGAGTCAGGGAGGATCAAGGGTTTTTTCTTTCCTCTTTAATGTGGTTTATACAGTTTTCCCAGTTTTAAAAAAAGAAAAGATTGTGAGTCAGTGGGTAGTGACCATCCTACCGTCAAATCGCGGTCACGAGGATATTTGGCAATGGCTATACAAGCAAAGGTTCCTCTAGAGGTCAGTCTCCCCACGTGGGTTGAGTTAGGAAATAAAAGTTCAAGTTCCCCTCAGGGGCAGTAAGGACAGGAAGACAGTGAACATCTGTGAATCGATGGTTCCCAGCACTAGAGCTCTTGCCAATATTTGAGAAAAAGGAACATTTGATGGTGAGACTCATTTTGCATCACTCCCATATTTAAATGCAAAAGCAGGGACTTCCCTGGTGACACAGTGGTTAAGAATCTGCCTGCCAATGCAGGGGACAAGGGTTCGAGCCCTGGTCCGGGAAGATCCCACATGCCGAGGAACTACTGAGCCTGTGCTTTAGAACCCATGAGCCACAACTACTGAAGCCTGCGCGCCTAGAGCCCGTGCTCCGCAACAAGAGAAGCCACCGCAATGAGAACCCCACGCACTGCAACGAAGAGTAGCCCCTGCCTGCCGCAACTAGAGAAAGCCCGCACGCAGCAATGAAGACCCAATGCAGCCAAAAATAAATATAAATGAATGAATGAATGAATAAATGCAAAAGCAAATTATTACATCCTTGAGGATTTCTCAGGGATAGAAAGGCCTGAGCTTTACAAATTGTGGTCCCATTCATCTCCATCTAGAAAATGGCCCCAACAGTCAACCACCTATTATGTTACTACCATTTATTTCCTCTAAGGAGATGGATTGGGGGAGGGCAGGAAGTAGGAGGGAGGGAGAGAAGGAGGGAGGAGGGGAAGGAAGGGACAGCAGAGAGGGAGTGGGGAGAACCCAGTAACATCTAAAGAGGCTGCTGAAGACTGGGCTGGATTTTATCTAATCCACCTCTAGGGAGAAAAGCAGCAGGTGGAAACCACAGTTCTTGGGGGTAAAAATGACTTTTTTTTGCTCTTTCCAATATCATCCATGTAAAATACACTCCTCCCAGCACGCAGATTTCACATGCATCTTACCCTGTTCAGGCCACCATCACCTGCAGCCTTTTATAAACAGGCACAAAGAGACTTTTCCATCCGGGGACCTAGAGGCTCTCTGGCCATCCGTTCTATCCAGCAACACAAGATCTTTGACAGAGCAAACTAGGGCCTTTATTCAAGACCAGCTAATAGGTGATGTTCCCAACCAGATGTTTTAGGATAATGAACAGGGTATTTTAAAAATACCTAGACTCCTCCATTATGTTGACATAAATGTAACCATGCAACCATGAACCCTCAGGTTTACTACTTGCGCTCACCATTTAACCAGCCAACTTCCTGAGATCCTTTACACACAGTGAGTGAAGAAGGGGCAGAAGCATCCGTTACAACCGGTGCTGGGTGTTCTTATCTGAGTGCAGGAGGTTTGGAAGGAAGTATTCACTTCGAAGATGAGAAAATGGACAAACAGACGGTGGGGAGACCTTCCCGTCTCAGTCCCACGTCTAAAATGCGACAGAGCGAGCTTCAGACCAGCCTGTAGGACATCCGGGTTCAAACTCGCCCACACACGGTTCATCTCCACCTTGCAGGAGACAAGCCCAGATCCTGGTGGCCACCTGGGGGGGTCTGGTTCTCTATCACTCTCCTCTAATCCTCAGGAGGCTTTCCTGTCCCCCCACCCCCCCCAGTTTCCTCTCCAGTTTTCAGCTTCCTGAGCGCCCCCTGTACCGATGGGAGGACCTGCCTAAGGGGTGGGGGAGGCCGACTCAGTACTTAGCAAACCAGTTCTGTGCCGCCAAACACAGGTCAATCTCGTCACCAGAGAAAACTAGCCAACTGCACGAGGGAAAAAGCTCCCTCCCACCTCCGTGGAAGGGGAGAGAGTTCAGAGGCACAAAATCCAAATTCCCACAAACACCCACTGGTCCAGCAAAACAAGCCTGCCTGTAGCGTCTCTGAGTGCTGGCCACTGAGAACGTGCGAGGCACTAGCTCACAGGCGGAAGGAAACGCATCTGTTCCTTACCCTTGCTCGGCCCTTTAGAGGCTGCTGTGAAGGCGGCGTTTTTGCCCAGAGGCTCAGAAGGACTACATCTGCCATGTTTCATTCGACAGGAGTGGACCTTGCTTGGGGCGAGGCTAATTAATTAATTTACTTATTTAGTTATTTATTGGGCCGCGTTGGGTCTTCGTTGCCGCATGCGGGCTTTCTCTAGTTGCAGCGAGCGGGGGCTACTCTTCGTTGTGGTGCATGGCCTTCTCATTGCGGTGGCTTCTCTTGTGGCAGAGCACGGGCTCTAGGCACGTGGGCTTCAGTAGTTGCAGCACATGGGCTCAGTAGTTGTGGCTCGTGGGCTCTAGAGCTCAGGCTCAGTAGCTGTCGCGCACGGGCTTAGCTGCTCCGCAGCATGTGGCATCTTCCCGGACCAGGGCTTGAACCCGTGTCGCCTCCATCCCACCCTCTGTGCCCCAACTGCTAGGACAACTGGCTGAAAATGCCGTCTGAAGTTGTGATGTTTCTGGAAAACCTGTGTGAAAATTCTCTGAATTTCACAGCAGCAAGGTCGCCAGTGGTGGGGCTAGAAGTGCACATCTCTGCCCACCTCTTTACCTGACCACATGCATAATCATATCACAGGGGAGAACAGGCTGTGGGGAACAGTGACAGAAGCTTGCAATTACAAATGGTAAGTAAGTGAGCGTTAATGCCTAATCACAGATCTACACAAGGATCCCAGACAGATATGAAGCCAGAGCCTCACACCAAGGATTCTTCCAAAGTCTCACACGCTCTCCTAGTCGACTGTTCCCAGGCTTCCCAGAGATGGGAATGAGGTTCACGTTTACGTTCCTATTTACACATGACTGCAGGAACAAGGCTGCCCCCTCCCTTCCTCCTAGTGTGGACCTGGCTCAGACCAAGGCCTGAGGAGGCTAACGCCCCTCGCAGATGCCCTGCCAGCCTTCCGCACGCCCACAGGGCTGTGTCAGAGGAGTGAGTGATCCCGCCATCTGGCCGCACCTGCCCTTCCTGCACAGCCTTCCTCTTGCTCTGCCCCTGCAGCTTCCCCTCGGGCTCGTCCCGACGCTGCTGCCCCTCATCCTGCCCAATTCAACAGCTGCTTAAGCCCCTCCACTCAGGTCCAGAAGGGCATCGCCATCCTCGCTGTGTTTTTCCAGCTCTGCTGAGGTGTAATTGACAACACTGTAACATATCTACAGAGGACAACGTGACGTGATACACACACGCGTCGTGAAAGGATCCCCCCATCGAGTGAATTAACACATCCATCACCTCACATATTTACCCTTTTAAATCTTTTTTGGACACTTAAGTTCTACTCTCTCAGCAAATTTCAATTATACGATACAACATTATCAACTACAGTCACCATGTCAGACATCAGACCCTCAGACCTTATTCCTCTGACAGCTGAAAGTCTGGACCCTTTACCAACCTCTCCCTGTTTCCTCCACCCACCCAGCCCCTGGCAACCACCATTCTACTCACTGTTTCTAGGAGTTCAACTCTTTTTTTGGGGGGGCACCATCATCACCCCTTTGTCTCCACAAGTCCAGGGTAAGAACTTCATAAAAGCTTTCAAACAACGACCTGCTCTCTTCTCGTGTGGAAACTGCTTTGCCAGTTTGCAAGGAGGTCTTTACACCCACACCCTGTGTTGAGCGTGACTCTGCCAGCCACGGGGGAAATCCTACTCAGTGACAGACTCCATACGCACCTGCACACATGGACTAAGAATGCCAGTCCGTGTCACAGTGGGCACGTGAGCTGGGAGGCCAGAGGTTTGTCCAGATGAGCAATGGCATCAAGAAGGCCTCCCTGGAGGAGGGGACTTTTGAATTCGAAAGCCTTGCTATTTACTGAGCACGTCTTCCACAGGCTGGATGTGCTACCTTTAGTTTGCTTCTTTCAAGTTCTTCCTGATAAAGAACCGTGGTTCTAGTTTTATGGCATGAAGACAAGTCACTCATGTGACTCTTAGTTTGAGGATGGCCCTTGTCCTCTGCCAGGGCTGGAAGGAGCCCTTGGTGGTCCTTCCTGCTGGGCTGTACACTCCACAAGGGCAGCAGCCTCTTCCTGCCTGATCTGGGCACACCATGTATTTGCTGAATGAATGCCCATCTCATACCTACTCTGTGACTCAGGGAGGATCGAATCCAGAGTGTCACAGCCTCTATATTTGACTTTCAGCAGCACGGGATTAAAATGCTAAGGCAAGTTCCTCACCATATATATATCCCAACATATGAATGTTTAAATCTCAACCTTTCATGCAAAAGGGTCACCCAGCCAGCATGTGACCTGGCTGTCATGAGGTTATCTGGGGTGGAAGTAAGTCATCCATCACGGAGACAGGATGAGTTATACCCAGAGAACTGGTCCTACATATTGAAAGGTATGAACCCACACTAAGCCAAGCCCTGGTAACAAGTCTAAACAGTGACTCTGTTAAAGATTGACTGGTCGAGTTACCAGAGGTACATTTTCAACTAAGTTGTGACAGTCTTCAAATGAAGCCTTTAAAACGCTAAGGGGCTTCCCTGGTGGCGCACTGGTTGGGAGTCCGCCTGCCGATGCAAGGGACACGGGTTTGTGCCCCGGTCCGGGAAGATCCCATGTGCCGCGGAGCGGCTGGGCCCGTGAGCCATGGCTGCTGAGCCTGCGCATCCGGAGCCTGTGCTCTGCAACGGGAGAGGCCACAACAGTGAGAGGTCCGCGTACTGCAAAAAAAAAAACAAAGAAAAACCAAAAAAACCAAAACGCTAAGGACTGGAAGGTATAAAAACGTTTTTACTCGCTACGATGTATTCCCTTCTCTAATTTTTTTTTTTTTTTTTTTTTGCAGTACGCGGGCCTCTCACTGTTGTGGCCTCTCCCGTTGTGGAGCACAGGCTCCGGACGCGCAGGCTCAGCGGCCATGGCTCACGGGCCCAGCCGCTCCGCGGCATGTGGGATCTTCCCGGACCGGGGCACGAACCCGTGTCCCCTGCATCGGCAGGCGGACTCTCAACCACTGCGCCACCAGGGAAGCCCCCTTCTCTAATTTTTAAGAACAAAACAAAACAGTTAACTTGAGTTTTCGTTTCAGTGCATTATAATCTCGTGGTAGGTCTCAAAAATCTTTCCAACCTAATTTGAGAAGATAGCCATCTCAATGCGTGTAAGACATCTTTCATCAATTGGAGGAATTCACATGCTCTTCCTGCCACCTCCTTCCCGCAATGGCAATGGTTCTCGTCTATACTTTGTAATGGTTTGTTGCCTAAACCCCTTAAACCCAGGCCCACGACCCCATGAGCACCGAGTTCTGCTCTAACCCCACCTATGCCCGACCCGGTCCAGGGAAGGCAGAAGCTCACCACAACTCGCGCGGGCTGCTGTCCAGGTTCTGACAGCGCTCTGCCCCTCCCCCGGCACCACCTCCACCTCATTCTTGACAGTTTCTGATCCTATCGATACATCCAACCTGTGTGGGGGACCCCAGACTCTGTTTCTTACCCTATCTGTACCTTCTCCTCCTTCCATTTCCATTACTACCTTTGGACTCATTTGCCTGTAACTCCGTTTTCAGAAGAGTCTGCCCCTGGGTTTAGAAACTCTAGCCGCTGACTCGTCAAATTTACCTACCTACACGGATCCAAAGTTTCCTTATTATCCTGCTTTATCCTTTTCCCCCGACCAGAGTCCTAGTTATAGTACATAACTTTCAACTACCGTAATGAGGCAGCATAACAGAGTTCCAGAACTTCCACTAACCGTATGGTATAATTTCACCTCTGTGGGCTCAGTTATTTTCTCGTGTATAAAATGTGAGGGTTCAAAGAGAAGACCTTCATGGAAGAAGAAACTAACATTTACTGAACACTTCTCTTGGGCCGAGTGGATGCTGCTTGCATCTGTGCAGTCTCTGAACGCTGCGGGAGGGAAGGTCCCGTCACTTCCGTTCTCCAGATGAGGAATCTGAAGGTCAGGCTGGGTGAGCTGCCCAAGGCCGCCTGGTCCAAGCAGAGCAGTCAGGTCCAGCCTCGGCCACAGCTGCCCCTGTCCCTCTGGTCCCTTCTGGCTCCAAAATGCTCTCCTACGCCCCGTAACTGCAACTACCATGGCCTGGGCCCTGACCAATCCCCAAGGGTTTCTGGTCACTCCAGCAAAGATCACCTTCACAAGTGGGACATGAGATCTCAATTCCAGAGAACAGGTTGAGACCAGCTAAAACTGGAAAACTTGCACATCACTTGTGAATATGATTTGAAAAACAAAACCCAAAAAAACCCAGATAGACACACAAAAACTTTCTTTCATCCCCTGCTCAAAGTTACGGAGCTACAGCAGAGAAACGCTGTGGAAGACGGAATTCTTCCCGGACACGCACTGTTGCAGGTTGGGAGCTGTACCTGCAGACAGAGGGCAACGGCTCTCTAAATAGGGTCTTGATCAAACCAGGCTCAAAAATTTGTGAGAGACTTTTGGGATTCCGTTGCCAACTCCAGTTTTGCTGCCTTATTCTACAGCGTGTGTCTGTATCACCTTTCCTGCACAGGTCTACAGCACGGGTGCTAACATCCACTTTATTACCCTGATTTGTAAAAGGAAATTTTAGAAGCTTTAACTTATCCAGAACCTCTGTGCTGCTGCTTTATTTATTTATTTTCTTCCTTTTTTTTTTTTTTTTTTTTTTGGCCACACTGTGCGTCATGCAGGATCTTAGTGCCGTGACCTGGGATGGAACCCACGCTCCCTGCAGTGGAATCGTGGAGTCCTAACCACTGGACTGCCAGGGAAGTCCCCACTGTGCTGCTGCTTTAAAAGAAAAGTGTGACTGGGAAGCAGCCCGTGTGGGTAGTGATGAGATGCAGCCAAACCCAAAGGGCAGATTCCTCTCATTCTCACAGCCATGAAGAGTTTACGGGAAGAGGAGGGTGAAAAAACTGCCTATGCAAAATGGGAGGGGGGTGTGAAGGTGGGGATGGGCAAATGGTGCTTACTTGGCTTCAAAGTGGGAACAAAGCAACAATGCTTTATTCCGCCGATCAGCCCCTTCAACAGTGCCAGCCAGACAGGCTCCTGATCAACACTTAATGAATTAAGTTACTGTTTCTGCCATGCAAGTCCATATGACGATGCTAGCTAGATAAAAGTATCTATGTTACTAAGTATCATAATCCCAAATTCAATATTTTCAGTTCTTTTTTAGATATGCAAAGCAAATTTTGTATCTCTTCCTAAGACCTACAAATTCTGAAAATCAGAGCTAAATCTACTCCTATAAGCAAGGAGAAAAATCAGGAAGCCATACCCCAGGTAATGGAATTAGAGATTTTAATTTTCTTTCTGCTTATCTGCAGTTTTAAATTGTTCTACAGAGAACATGTATGATTATTTTAATAAGGCTCAATGACTTTATGCTAAACTGGAACTTAAAAACCACATTGTAAGTGCCTCTCCAATTTCTCATACGATAAGAATTTGGCTTTTTAAATTTTTACAGTTACTGCTTAATTAAAAATATCTTAAATCTATACTGGCCAAGTACTCTTTTCAGAGTGATGGCAATGCTACGGTGAGACACCAGGTCCTCTGCCAGAAGAGAAGGGATGCCAAAAACTTCACACATATTAGAAAAAATTAACTTCTATTTACATTTGGTATATGACTAGCTGTTGTGAAATACTAAATTTACCTTCTAACTAGAAATAAAATACAAAGCCAGCTTTCCTCAGCAGTAGTTCATTCTATTTTTACATTTTGGCATGAATTACACTGACATATCATTTTATATATTTTAAGAGTTTCACATTAATGAATCCAAGAAATTGTCTGAAATGAAACAAAGAACTGAAACCCTATAAATAACAAAAAGGTATTAATTAGGCCAGGGCTTCATTTGGAAGGACACACTCTCCTGCTCGTGACCATCAGTCCAGGTCAGAGGAGGGCAGGGAAGGCATGGGGGGCGACCATTCACTGCTACATCTAAAAGTACATGAGGTGATTCTCTGTTTCCCACTGCTTTTCTTTTGCGAGTCATAAATCCTGAAAATGAATTCTGACCTGGGTAGGGGAAAGCAGGAAACTACAGAGAGTAGGTGAAGAGTCAAAGCACCAGGGCTTCCCTGGTGGCGCAGTGGTTGGGAGTCTGCCTGCCGATGCAGGGGACACGGGTTCGTGCCCCGGTCCGGGAGGATCCCACATGCCGCGGAGCGGCTGGGCCCGTGAACCATGGCCGCTGAGCCTGCGCGTCCGGAGCCTGTGCTCTGCAACGGGAGAGGCCACAACAGTGAGAGGCCCGCGTACCGCAAAAAAAAAAAATTAAAAAAAAAAAGAGTCAAAGCACCAGTGAACACCTGGCTGCTTCATCTTTTCTGTTAACCTTAAAAAGAGATTCTCGAGGGAAGGAAGGTAGCGCAGGAGCGCTGAGACCCTCCCTTTGGACTTCCCGATCACCTCCCCCCGCAGTAAGCCCGAATTACGGAACATCACTCTCTGCTTGGTTCTTAGAGCGATGAGAGCCTGACCTTTTGTTTGGCCAAGTTAAACACAACCCTGGCACCCAACTCTACCTTACACATCTCTTTTTTTTTTTTCCTGATTTTTTTTTTTTTACATCTTTATTGGAGTATAATTGCTTTACAATGGTGTGTTAGTTTCTGCTTTATAACAAAGTGAATCAGTTATACATATACATATGTTCCCATACCTCCTCCCTCTTGCGTCTCCCTCCCTCCCACCCTCCCTATCCCCCCTTACACACCTCTTGAATGTCCTTGATTCTTCACACCCATCCTAAATTCTGTGGCCACATTAACCCTGCAGGCTCCCAGTCCGGCCTCATCCTATTAGAACTCCCCAAGTCCCAACTCCCTCATGCGAGAGGCACTAGAATCACAACTAACTGCTGAACAATCGTCAACAGGAAGACACCAGAACTCACCAGAAAAGACACCCCACATCCAAAGACAAACGAGAAGCCCCAGGGAGACGGTAGAGGGGCACAATCACAATAAAATCCAATCCCATAACCGCTGGGTGGGTGACTCACAAACTGGAGAACACTTATACCACTGAAGTCCACCCACTGGAGTGAAGGCTCTGAGCCCCACGTCAGGCTTCCCCACCTGGGGGTCCGGCAATGGGAGGAGGAATTCCCAGAGAATCAGACTTTGAAGGCTAGTGGGATGTGATTGCAGGACTTTGAAAGGACTGGGGGAAACAGAGACTCCGCTCTTGAAGGGCACACACAAAGTAGTGTGCGCATTGGGACCCAGGGGAAGAAGCAGTGACCCCAGGGGAGACTGAGACAGACCTACCCGCTAGTGTTGGAGGGTCTCCTGCAGAGGCGGGGTGGTGGTGGTGGTGGTGGTGGTGGCTGTGGCTCACCTCAGGGACAAGGACACTGCAGGCTCCAGTGCTGGGTTGCCTCAGGCCAAACAACTAACAGGGAGGGATCTCAGCCCCACCCATCACTAGACAAGCAGATTAAAGTTTTACTGAGCTCTGTCCACCAGAGCAGCACCCACCTCTACCCACCACCAGTCCCACCAACCATGAAGCTTGCACAAGCCTCTTAGATAGCCTCATCCACCAGAGGGCAGACAGCAGAAGCAAGAAGAACTACAATCGGGCAGCCTGTGGAACAAAAAACACATTCATAGAAAGATAGACAAAATGAAAAGGCAGAGGACTATGTACCAGATGAAGAAACAAGATAAAACCCCAGAAAACCAACTAAATGAAGTGGAGAGAGGCAATCTTCCAGAAAAAGAATTCAGAATAATGATAGTGAGATGATCCAGGACCTCAGAAAAAGAATGGAGGCAAAGATCGAGAAGATGCAAGAAATGTTTCACAAAGATGTAGAAGAATTAAAGAACAAACAAACAGAGGCGAACGATACAATAACTAAAACGAAAAGTACACTAGAAGGAATCAATACCAGAATAACTGAGGCAGAAGAACGGATAAGTGACCTGGAAGACAGAATGGTGGAATTCACTGCTGAGGAACAGAATAAAGAAAAAAGAATGGAAAGAAATGAAGACAGCCTAAGAGACCTCTGGACATTAAACGCAACAACATTCGCATTATAGGGGTCCCAGAAGGAGAAGAAAAAGAGAAAGAACCTGAGAAAATATTTGCAGAGATTACGGTCAAAAAATTCCCTAACATGGGAAAGGAAATAGCCACCCAAGTCCGGGAAGCGCAGAGGGTCCCAGGCAGGATAAAACCAAGGAGAAACATGCCGAGACACATAGTAATCAAACTGACAAAAATTAAAGACAAAAAAAATTATTAAAAGCAACAAGGGAAAAATGACAAATAACATACAAGGGAACTCCCATAAGGTTAACAGCTGCTTTCTCAGCAGAAACTCCACAAGCCAGAAGGGAGTGCCACAATATATTTAAAGTGATGAAAGGGAAGAACCTATAACCAAGATTACCCAGCAAGGGTCTCATTCAGATTTGACGGAGAAATCAAAAGCTTTCCAGACAAGCAAAAGCTAAGAGAATTCAGCACCACCAAACCAGCTCTACAACAAATGCTAAAGGAACTTCTCTAAGTGGGAAACACAAGAGAAGAAAAGGACCTGCAAAAACAAACCCAAAACATTCAGAAAATGGTAATTCAGAACACACATATCGATAATTACCTTAAATGTCAATGGATTAAATGCTCCAACCAAAAGACACAGGCTCGTTGAAAGGACACAAAAACAAGACCCGTATATATGCTGTCTACAGAGATGCTCTTCAGACCTAGGGACACATACAGACTGAAAGTGAGGGGATGCAAAGAGATATTCCATGCAAATGGAAATCAAAAGAAAGCTGAAGTAGCAATACTCATATCAGATAGAATAGACTCTAAAGGATGTTACAAGAGACAAGGAAGGACACTACATAATGATTAAGGGATCAATCCAAGAAGAAGATATAATAACAATTATAAATATATATGCACCCAACATAGGAGCACCTCAATACATAAGGCAAATGCTAACAGCTATAAAAGAGGAAATTGACAGTAACACAACAACAGTGGGGGATTTTAAAACCTCACTTACACCAATGGACAGATCACCCATACAGAAAATTAATAAGGAAACAAAAGCTTTAAATGACACTACAGACCAGATAGATTTAATTGATATTTATGCAACATTCCATCTGAAAACAGCAGATTACACTTTCTTCCCAAGTGTACACAGAACACTCTCCAGGATAGATCACATCTTGGGTCACAAGTCAAGCCTCGGTAAATTTAAGAAAACTGAAATCATATCAAGCATTTTTTCCGACCGCAACACTGAGATTAGAAGTAAATTACAGGGAGAAAAACGTAAAAAGCACGAACACATGGAGGCTAAACAATACATTACTAAATAACCAAGAGATCACTGAAGAAATCAAAGAGGAAATCAAAAACTACCTAGAGACAATGAAAACACGACCATCCAAAACCTATGGGATGCAGCAAAAGCAGTTCTAAGAGGGAAGTTTATAGCAATACAATCCTACCTCAAGAAACAAGAAAAACCTCAAATAAACAATCTAACCTTACACCTAAAGGAACCAGAGAAAGAAGAACAAACAAAACCCAAAGTTAGTAGATGGAAAGAAATCATAAAGATCAGAGCAGAAATAAATGAAATAGAAACAAAGAAAACAATAGCAAAGATCAATAAAACTAAAAGTTGGTTCTTTGAGAAGATAAACAAAATTGATAAACCATTAGCCAGACTCATCAAGAAAAAGAGGGAGAGGACTCAAATTAATAAAATTGGAAATGAAAAAGGAGAAGTTGCAACAGATACTGCAGATATTACAAAGCATCCTACTACAAGCAACTCTATGCCAATAAAATGGACAACCTGGAAGAAATGGACAAATTCTTAGAAAAGCACAACCTTCCGAGACTGAACCAGGAAGAAATAGAAAATAAAAACAGACCAATCACAAGTAATGAAATTGAAACTGTGATTAAAAATTGTCCAACAAACAAAAGCCCAGGACCAGATGGCCTCACAGGTGAATTCTATCAAACATTTAAAGAAGAGTTAACACCTATCCTTCTCAAACTCTTCCAAAAAATTGCAGAGGAAGGAACACTCCCAAACTCATTCTATGAGGCCACCATCACCCTGACACCAAAACCAGACAAAGATACTACAAAAAAAGAAAATTACAGACCAATATCACTAATGAATATAGATGCAAAAACCTACAACAAAATACAAGCAAACAGAATCCAACAACATGTTAAAAAGATCATACACCATGATCAAGTGAGATTTATCCCAGGGATGCAAGGATTCTTCAATATACACAAATCAATCAATGTGATATTAACAAAATGAAGAATTAAAACCATATGATCATCTCAATAGATGCAGAAAAGGCTTTTGACAAAACTCAACACCCATTTATGATAAAAAGTCTCCAGAAAGTGGGCATAGAGGGAACCTACCTCAACATAATAAAGGCCATAGATGACAAACCCACAGCAAACATCATTCTCAATGGTGAAAACCTGAAAGCATTTCCTCTGAGATCAGGAACAAGACAAGGATGTCCACTCTCACAACTATTATTCAATATAGTTTTGTAAGTCCTAGCCACAGCAATCAGAGAAGAAAAAGAAATAAAAGGTATACAAATTGGAAAAGAAGAAGTAAAACTGTCACTGTTTGCAGATGACATGATACTATACATAGAGAATCCTAAAGATGCCACCAGAAAACTACTAGAGCTAATCAATGAATTTGGTAAAGTTGCAGGATACAAAATTAATGCACAGAAACTTCTTGCATTCCTATACACTAACAACAAAAGATCAGAAAGAGAAATTAAGGAAACAATCCCATTCACCACTGCAACAAAAAGAATAAAATACCTAGGAATAAATCTAAGGTTTACCTAAGGAGGTAAAAGTCCTGTACTCAGAAAACTATAAGACACTGATGAAAGAAATTAAAGATGACTCAAACAGATGGAGAGATATACCATGTTCTTAGACTGGAAGAATCAATATTGTGAAAATGACTATACAAAGCATTTGCAATGCTTTGCAAATTTAGCAATGCTTTAGCAAATTTAGCAATGCTTTAGCAATTTAGCAATTTAGCAATGCTATGCAAATGCTTTGCATAAAGCAATCTACAGATTCAATGCAGTCCCTATCAAATTAACAATGGCACTTTTTACAGAACTAGAACAAAAAATCTTAAAACGTGTAAGGAGGCAAAAAGACCCTGAATAGCCAAAGCAATCTTGAGGGAAAAAAACAGAGCTAGAGGAATCAGACTCCCTGACTTCAGACTACACTACAAAGCTACAGTAATCAAGACAATATGGTAATGGCATAAAAACAGAAATACAGATCAATGGAGCAGGATAGAAAACCCAGAGATAAACCCAAGCACCTATGGTCAAACTAATCTACGACAAAGGAGCCAAGGATATACAATGAAGAAAAGACAGTCTCTTCAATAAGTGGTGCCGGGAAAACTGGACAGCTACATGTAAAAGAATGAAATTAGAACACTCCCTAACACCATACAGAAAAATAAATTCAAAATGGATTCAAGACCTAAATGTAAGACCGGACAGTATAAAACTCTTAGATGTAAACAGGAAGAACACTCTTTGACATAAATCACAGCAAGATCTTTTTTGATCCACCTCCTAGAGTAATGGAAGTAAAAACAAATATAAACAAATAGGACCTAATGAAATTTAAAAGCTTTTGCACAGCAAAGGAAACTATAAACAAGTCGAAAAGACAACCCTCAGAATGGGAGAAATATCTGCAAATGAATCAACGGACGACGGATTAATCTCCAAAATATACAAGCAGCTCATTCAGCTCAATATCAAAAAAACAAACAACCCAATCCAAAAATGGGCAGAACACCTAAATAGGCATTTCTCCAAAGAAGACATGCAGATGGCCAAGAGGCACATGAAAAGCTGCTCAACATCACTAATTATTAGAGAAATGCAAATCAAAACTACAATGAGGTATCACCTCATGCTGGTTAGAATGGGCATCATCAGAAAATCTACAAACAAATGCTGGAGAGGGTGTGGAGAAAAGGGAACCCTCTTGCACTGTTGGTGGGAATGTAAATTGATATAGCCACTGGAGGTTCCTTATAAAACTAAAAATAGAATTACCATATGACCCAGCAATCCCACTACTGGGCATATACCCAGAGGAAACCATAATTCAAAAAGACACATGCACCCTAATGTTCACTGCAGCACTATTTACAATAGCCAGGTCATGGAAGCAACCTAAATGCCCATCGACAGATGAATGGATAAAGAAGATGTGATACATATATACAATGGAATATTACTCAGCTATAAAAAGGAATGAAATTGGGTCACTTGTAGAGATGTGGATGGATCTAGAGACTGTCATATAGAGTGAAGTAAGTCAGAAAGAGAAAAACAAGTATCATATATTAATGCATATATGTGGAATCTAGAAAAATAGTACAGATGGACCTGTTTGCAAGGCAGAAACAGAGACACAGATGTAGAGAACAAACGTATGGATACCAAGGAGGGAAAGCGGCGGGGGTGGGGTGGTGGTGGTGGGATGAATTGGGAGACTGGGATTGACATGTATACACTAATATGTATAAAATAGATAACTAATAAGCTGCTGTATAAAAAAATAAAATAAAATTCAAGAATTAAAAAAAAGCTTAAAAAAACAAAAAACAGATGTACCATACTAATGTTAGATGTTAATAATAGCAGAGATAGATGTGGGATTTAGGAAATTCTGTAATTTTTCTGTAAATCTAAAACTGTTCTAAAATCTCAACTAAAAAAAAATTTGATATAAAGAAGCAATTAATGAGTATGCAGCCAAAACAAAAAAAGAAACAAATACCTGAGTCCTTTTTAACCCCTGTGCAATGTGTTCCAGGTATCAGACAACCGCAGGTGAAATCCTTCTTTCTCTAACAATTGACTACCGTCTTCTCCGCTGAGGGCAGGGACCCTGTGCCTGTCCTTTCCCCTCTCAGGATCCTCCGGGCACAGCTCAGAGCCCAGCGCAGGGCAGAAGCCCCATGAGATTACGGGACGAGCCTCTGCTCCGTGTGATGTGGCCAGACACCCAAGCAGCATCACTGCCTGTGTCCCTCTGCCCTATTTTTTTGCCCTCCTCTTCTCATCACTGCTGAAATTCTGTTTGGGGAGCACATTCAGTTTACAAACTGCCCCACCAATATCTGCTTGTGATTAGGATCTTGCCCGACGCCGCCTTCGATGGGGCTTGGAACCTGTGGAGAGAGAGGCAGAGGCCCGGGGGCGGCCAGGCTCCACTTACCGCCACCTGCACCGACTGCATGGCCAGGTCGCACGGTGGCTTCAGGGCCCGCGGCCGTGTGGCATACCAGAAGGTGGTGAGCGCCGCGAACGCACCGAAGCCCATGAGCGTGTTGGTTGGAAGGGTGCGCACGTACTGCCGGAAGTCAACCATCTCTGGCATCCGAAAGAACTGGGACAGCTCGTGGGCTTGCATCGTCCTGGGTTGGTAGCACCCTACACCGATATCTGCCAGAGAGAAAAACGTCACGTTCATTCCAGGGTGGCGCGATGCTGCTCCAGACTCCCCGGGGCCGATCATCAGCTCGACGCTGGCTGACCAATCGGGGGCATTAAAGCCACAGGCTGATGGTCCAGGTCTTTTCCTGGCTGTCAAATCTCATTTTTCTAAAAACATTTTAGGAATTCGTTTTACTTCTATCACCTTGTGTAAAGTTTTCGTTGACCATATTAAAAAGATTTAGTCACTCAGAATTCCTGCCATATAATGTTCCAAGGGGCATAAGTTACTATTTTCTTGCCTTATATTCTCTCTCTTGTTCTCTTCCACCTAATCAAACACACTCAACTCTCATTATCACAGCTGATGGGGAGGAGAACAGAGAGCAGAAAGTAGCCCGAACCACCCGAAGGCCATCAGTTTCCATTTCTTCTGACAAAGCTCAGCACAAGCTCCCCAGCTGGTGAAAGAGACCAAGCCGGGTTTTGAGTGGGCCCCTCACCTTCCCCACAAAAGCAGCCGTATAAGCGCAGGGGAAACTGGCATTGGCTATGCTAACAAAACAGTGTCACTTATATTCCTCAAGCTATTATAGCTAAAATAAATAATAAAAGGGTGTGCATAAACATCTAGAGATATTTATCTAGCAAATATCTAGAGAGATTATAGCATAGTATTTGAGAGAAAGTACAAAATAGTATTTAAGATCCTAGATTCTACAGCCAAATCCCACCCCCCCAGCTCATCAGCTGTATGACTGGGGACAAATCACTTGCCCTTTCTGTGCCTCAGTTTCCTCAACCATAAAAACAGCACCTATCTCATAGGGCTTTTATAAGGACTAAATGGTTCACATAAAGAGCTTAGAATGGTGTGAGGCACCACAATGTGTTCAACCCACGTTGGGCATTATTATTATTTCCTCTATCGACATTCTGTGATTAGTCCTGCATGGAGAACAGTAAGAGACAGAGGTAACAAAAGATGACACAACTACGAGGAGTTTACATACAAAATTAAGAAGCCAAAACACACAGAAGAAAATCAGATGAACAGCCCCATATATATATTAAAGCCTCAAATTGAATATTATAAACAATTTATATATATATATATCAATGTAAAAATTAATGTGCAGTACAGAGAACAAATAAGAATAATTCTAATTAGAAAATTATTGATGAATAACTGCTCTAAAGTATGTTTGGCAGTACAGGGAAGGAAATCCTAGGAAACGATCTGAAAGACTTTTCTCAGAAACTGCCTGGCAATGCAACATGTTAACCTTTATCATTAATTCAGACGGTATTTTTGAGCTCCTTATTTTATGTTTTTTAAACAGCTAGGTCCCAAGACTGAAAATCGTTTTTTTTTTTCCAAATATAGAAATCCTCTTCAAATTTAAATCTTCATCACCGTATATATCTTTTTACAGAGCTGCAGAATATCAGGGGCTTTCACTGGCCGTCAGTTCTCTAGGAGGCAATGTAATGCAATCTTGTGCTACAACAGCCCTGTGTAGGCATACATACACACACACAGACACACAGACAATTTTGAGCTTTAACATGACAACGGAGAAGGAGCAGGTAAGTGCATTTCTGCAGGTCATAACTGTGCAGAGAAAGCACCAGCACTTATAAAACCACTGACCATCTGTGCCACCAACAGCTGGCTGCTGGGTGACACACCACTGCAGAAACAGACTAGGCCGCGGGGTAGGGGCGGAGTAGGGGGTGGACGTGCTCACCCGGTGCTTAGCCAGCCTGCCAAGGTCTCTCAGGGCATCCGTCACATGCGCAGTCCTGTGCTGCTGCCCACTGGGCTAAAGGTAACTAGCAGACAAAATCCGTACTTGACTTCCCAAGAGAACAGACAGTGGAGGATAGGCCAATGAGAAGCTGGGCGCAGTCACCCCACTGGGCAGGGACAGGACCAGCGAGTGTCAATGCCGGTGCCAGTTCCGAAGACAGACACTGTTTTCTTTCTGCTCAGCATCCCAAGAAGGAGAGACAATGGGCATATTTTTTTTAAAACCACTGAAATGAACGATCAGATGTTGGGTGGTCATGTCAAACGGACATAAGACAGATCAAGAAAGTAACTGATTATCGGTACACTGACAGCAGGTTTCTTCTAGATGAATTCATAACTCGAACTGAACTACCCCAGCCATTCAACAAATCTGGGCATCTTGTGTGGGCTAGGAGCTGGGAAGAAAGTGCCAGATGAGCTGGTCTGGGCTCTCAACGGGCTAACCAGCTAGTGGGGGAGATAAACAAGCAGTATCTGTCTGCAAGGTGGAGTAAGTGTTAGCACCGTTAAGATCCAGTGATCAGGGAAGACCTCTCTGAGGAGGGGATGTTTACACCGAGACCTCGAGGATAAGCAGACAAATCAAGTCCAGGTCTTACTGGCCCCGAGTGGTCAGATTTCACAAACAGTATTGCAACCCCACGGTTGCGCAGAAACCTTATGCATACAGTGTGCACACCTGCCTTTCCCTCCAATCATCTGGCTGTCTGCATCACCCCACAGCACTTCGAGTCTGGATGGGAGGTACCCACCCTATTTATTACACACAAGCCTGCCCTTCCCTCCTCTCTCCCCAAAGTCCCTGAAGTCATTTCCATGAAACCTAGATCGTGCGAATTTACAGGAGTTGTTCAACAGACTCACATCCCTGTGTGAGAATATTAAATCATCCCCCCAGAAACAAACACAGTCATAAACAAGTGATTAATTTTTTATATTCTATTATATTCAGCATCAGCAATAGGCAAGCTACAAGTAGACGGCGTTGTACTAAGGAAGAAACGTCTACTTCTAGAAATAGGTCTAGGAAAGAAAACTTAAAACAAAACAGAACCCAGAAAATTGCTGATTCGGTAGCATTATACTAAGAAAGAAATAAGTCTATTTCTAGAAATAAGGAAAGAAAACTTAAAACAAAACCCAGAAAATTGCTGATTCGGTAGCATTCTACTAAGAAAGAAATGTCTATTTCTAGAAATAAGTCTAGGAGAGAAAACTTAAAAAAAAGAAAAAACAAAACCCAGAAAATTGCTGATTCAGTAGCATTGTACTAAGAAAGAAATGTCTATTTCTAGAAATAAGTCTAGGAAAGGAAACTTAAAACAAAACAAAACCCAGAAAATGGCTGATTCGGTAGCATTGTACTAAGAAAGAAATGTCTACTTCTAGAAGTAAGTCTAGGAAAGAAAACTTAAAAAAAAAAAAAAACAAAACCCAGAAAATTGCTGATTCGGTAGCATCATACTAAGAAAGAAATAAGTCTATTTCTAGAAATAAGTTTAGGAAAGAAAACTTAAAAAAAAACAAAACAAAACAGAAAAGTGCTGATTCAGTAGCACCCATGCAAGAACATTTTTTAGGTACTAATCCGTAACACTAAGGATTTCAATCCAGCTAAATTCTTATCTTTCGTGGGTGATGATGACAAGCTATCACAGTTTAATTCATGCCTTTTAGCTGGCAGCCAGGTAGCGAGCTGCCAGTCCACTTTGCTGAACAAATGGGCTAATGCTGTCCATGGGAGAACTACAGTCCACACAGGGAAGAACGCAGGCAATGCCTCACGCAGATCCACGTAAGGGAGAACTCTTCGATGTGAACGGGGAGCGTTATAAATCTTTTCCCTGCCATTTAACTGCTCTTAAGGAAACGGCACTTGGGCTATTTAGAAATGGAGGCAGACCTACATTCAAAGAAAATTAGCCACAATAAATAGCCTTTCAATGCTCCAGCTGAACACAAACACCACGTCTTAAGACAGTCCCAGCAGGTCTCTAAGAAGTATCAAGACTCACGTACTTGCCAACAAGCGGTTAAAACCCAGATTTTATGCTTGTTCCAACGGTGCTCTAGTTGGAATCTTTTTCCTAATTCTTAAATTTCCACATCACCATCTCAGGCAGTTTTTTATAGCCCAGGCATATAATCATGGTGCTGTTTGCTAAGAACATGATTCAGTCGGCTTTTAAGCCGGCTTAAGCGGCCAGTATTTGTTGCACACACAAGGCTACTGGCAGCCAGCTCCTCCTCCCCTATAGCTACTCTCACACCGACAGAAAGTGAGCTCGCTCAGTTGAGTCTTTTGAAATTCCTATAAAGCTGGAGTCTAAAACCACAGGATGACGGGGAGTGTACCAATGGTGGGGGAAACCTGGCACAAGCTCACTGCAAAGAACCAGAGCAGAGGACGCCTTTAAATAGACCTGGGTAGAAATAGATGTACGAGCAGGGGAATAGAAACTGGACTGCATGACTGTCAGAAAACAGAAATCCTGGCACCCATCTGCCCGAACTTTGGGAAGAGGAGCTAAATGATACAATTAGCATCAATGTGGTGTTTTGGAAAGGCTTTCACATCGTGTGTCTCACTTAAACATCAAAATATAAAATCTGATGAGGAAACAGAGGCTGGACACTTAACAAGGCCTCCGGAAGGTATCTCCCAAGACCGGGACACCAACCCAACTAAACTCATGCTTTTTCCTCTACAGGAACAATTCTTACCCTGTGCTGGGCCGCTGACTCGCTCCACTGAGAACATGCACGTGCTTGTTTGCACCTGGGGCTCCCAAGCCCCCCACAGCCCACACCCCAGGTTAGGAACCATGAGAGCAGGCGGCCTCTACAGGTCCCTCCAGCACTCACACGCCACAGTATTAGGAGAGCTCGCCATCTGAAATCCATCTCACTCTCCATGTCCTACAGAACCGCTAGCATTCACCCCTTTACCTTGGCCTGGGAGCATGTGGGTTCAAGGCCCACTGTACACAAAGGGTCACCTCTTACCATTCCGTTTGCACCAGGAAAAAAGTGGCTCAGAGCCAGAGGTGACTCACAAGGGCATCATTCTCTATGGACACACACACACACACACACGCACGCACAGCTCCTGCGATTCTGCAAACAGATACTTACATTAGCATTTTATTTTCTTCGTGTCATTTATAAATCCCCCAAATGGGTGAGCTGGATGTTTCTCTCCTTCTAAAGTTCCTCGAGCTTTCATCCAGCTAAATAATAGCGTCTGATGGACTATTTCACCAGGAATGCAGCCCTCAAACAAACCCACACAAATAGTACCCTTGCCCCGGCAGCAGCAAATGAAGAAGTCCTGACGTCTCGCCTTCAAGTAGCAAAAAGCCAAGCTGGCGAGATGCTGCCATTCTTTATCCACCTCCTCCCCTGCACAACAGGCTATTTACAGAGGCCTGAAAGTGCCCTCTGTGTCCGGCACTAGCTGGGCACAGCTCAGCCTCGAGAGCAACAAGAGAGCAGCAGCCAGACCGTGTGCTGTTCTTTCAACAGGGCCTCTCCAGACCCGCTGGATTCTTGCTCCTTAACCCTGGCTGGCAAAGTACCTAAAGCTAGATTTGCTTGAACCATCCCCTCTGGAACCGAAAGAGCAGTCAGGCTCCCTGCAGAGAGTGGGAGCTACAGAAGCTCCACAGAGGTGCCCAGGTCTGCTGTTCCAACCCCATCCCACGGGGGAATTCCTGACGGCGGTCGCTGCCCCTGGACCATCTCCTCATCCTGAGCACAAGAAGGACAAGGACCACTTGGGTCACTCAGGGATCCCAGGCACAAGGAGCAAGTAGTTCCACAGGGAATTATCCCCATCTGCCGCCTTGGGGCTTTCCTCCCCAAGGAAGCATAGTAAACCTTAAAGCCGCCTAATTTTCATTAAAGTGATTCTGTGTGTGGATCCCCAGTTCCATTTCCAAGAAGATTTTAAAAGGACAAAGGGAGCGGAGATGCTTTGTTTTTAGAAAACTGTTCTATTGAAATAGTTGAGGCAAGCTGAGTAATTCTACACTCAAGCACTCCCTGCCCATCTCCTTAAAGCTGTCCCAGAGCGGGACACAAAGCTTTCACAGGCAAGTATAGGGCTAGACTGACTTTCTACCAGTAAGATTAGGGCCAGGCCTCACCCGTTCACACTGGCCACCGGCCACCACTATCACATACATCCCAAAATAAAGAGATTCTAAATATAACGTGCCCAACTGGAACAGATCAACTTTTAGGGATCAGATGAAACTGGTCAAATGCCTGCTTATTACAGTCTCTGTATTCACCAAGCTATACATATATTTAAGTCACACAACAATATACATTACTTTAGAAATATTTACTGGTTTTCTATTCACATTTCATTAATATTTTATTCAAAGTCTTTGAACATGCTTCTTCCAACAGGGTCTTCAGAATCTCCAAAGCCACATTTTGAGGATTAACAGTTTTCTATGGCCTATCTTCACATTTTTCTCTTCCATTTAAGCTGGTTAAGTGGAAGCATTTTTTGAACTCCCATCTGCAGCTACCACTGCAAAAATTCTCCCAGGTCACAGGACCACATCTGTATAATGTTAGGACAGTTAAAAAAAAAAAATCTGTCCTATGGGTCCATAATCATATAACTAAACCACATACTTCACTGCTTTTTAAACTGATGTTTAAAAGGTTTTTATAATAATATCCAACGCTTGCCTTTGTAAAGTCCAACCCCCAGAAGTAATTACCCAGCCAGCATTCAATTTCTTTGCCTTAGACTTTTACAAGAACCCAAGATTTGGATTGGCAGGTGTGGCTTCAAGACAGGGTGCCCAGGCTTCCCTGGTGGCGCAGTGGTTGAGAATCCGCCTGCATTGACACGGGTTCGAGCCCTGGTCCGGGAAGATCCCACATGCCACGGAGCAACTATGCCCGTGCGCCACAACTACTGAGCCTGCGCTCTAGAGCCCGAAAGCCACAACTACTGAAGCCTGCGTGCCTAGAGCCCGTGCTCCACAACAAGAGAAGCCACCGCAATGAGAAGCCCACGCACCACAACGAACAGCAGCCCCCTCTCGCCGCAACTAGAGAAAGCCCGTGTGCAGCAACGAAGACCCAACGCAAACAAAAATAAATAAATAAAATAAATAAATGAAAAAAAAGACTGGGTGCCCCTCTACTGATGTTGTTCAAAATAAAGTGCCCGAGAGAGCACTCCGTAGCGTGAAAGGCTTGGTAAGACTTTAACGTGAGGACTGAAAGAGGGTTTGGGAAAACCTCACCTTCTATTGGACACGTACATGATTTAATATCCACTTGGGGGTACAAACTTCGAAAACTTGCAGACGCCATTCATGAGGCTTGGAAGTAAACTGCATAACAACAATACAGACAGAAAATAGAGAATAACAAGGTGCCAGTAGGTGCAAAAGAAACTGTGGACACCATCACACCGTCTCGGGGGAGCTGTGTGTGGACGCAGGAGGTGAGTGTGGCCTAAGAAAATGAGCGTAACTTCAGGCTCCGGGGATGAGAAGCAGCTCCCCACCTCAGCTCAAGGATCTGGAGCAAGTTAATCTGGAACGCATGACAGGGTAAGCTGCATGGGAGATGGGAAGGAAGATGTTTGGGGAAATCAGCGTGAGGTTACGATGTCTGTGAGGCCACTGTGAGTGAAGCACGTAGCACGTGTCAGGCCGGTGCGAAGCAGTCACCCATGAGAGCACGTGTAGTAACAGTCCTCACTGCACGGAGTTGTTACTGTCAATGCAAAGACCAGGAAACCGTGCGGGGAAGGTCAAGTCCCTCCCCAGCACCACACAAGAACAGGACTAGAGGCTGGGCTGAGGGCAAGGCCACTGGACCTTAAGAGGCAAGTGCTGGCACCCAGGCACACGGTGATTCAAATCTACACAAAGGTGGGACACAATGCAGAGGATGACAAAAAGCGAGGACACATGGGGCTTTAAAAAGCTGGGATGTGACCCCCAATGTCCACCCACAGGTGAAGAGATAAACAGAATGCGGTGCATGCACACGATGGAATATTCTTCAGCCTTTACAAAAGACGGCAATTCTGATACACGCCATGACGTGGGTGAACCTTGAAAACGTTATGCCAAGTGAGAGAAGCCAGACACAAAAGGACGCATACCATACGATTCTGCTTATACCAGGGGCCTAAAATAGGTGAATCATGGAGACAGAAAAAGACACATGGGGGTGGGGGGTTTACTGCTTCACAGTACAGTTTCTGCTTCGGAAGATGAGAAATTCTGGACTAGAGTGTGGTGATGGTTATACAACGCTGGAAATGTACGTAACGCCACGGAATGGCACACTTAATGCCACAGAATTGCACACTTAACGCCACGGAATTGCACACTTAGCGCCACGGAATTGCACACTTAGCAATGGTTAAAATGGTAAATTTTATATTACTCATATTTTACCAGAATTTAAAAAAATTTAATCACTGAAAAAAAAATATGTACCAGGATTCAGTAACTAAGTGGATATAAATGGAAAAAAGAGAAGGAATTGGAAGGTGAGTTTTGGAGTCTGGAGAATGGTGGTGGAGCCATGAAGTGCGGAGGTGGCCGTGAGGCATCTCTAGGCCCTCGTCCTGGCGCAAGTGGAAGGGCGATTCCCCCCTCTCCCCCTGTCCTCCGGGCTCCCCTGCCAACCCAGCCTCAGGGCCGCCACGGAGGCAGGTGTCACAGCGCACGCCACCTCCATTCCTCCTAGGCACCCCTGCCCTTGCTGCACCGTACGAGCCCCCCAAAGCCCAGAAGAAGGTCCCTGTGCCTCCAAACCCACTCCGCAGTCCCCCTCACCTACAGCTCTCCTCCCTGGTCCTGCTTTAAGATGTCCAGGGCTTCCCTGGTGGCACAGTGGCTAAGAGTCCGCCTGCCAGTGCAGGGGATGTCCGGGAAGATCTCACATGCCACGGAGCAGCTGGACCCGTGCACCACAACTACTGAGCCTGCGCTCTAGAGCCTGCGAGCCAGAACTACTGAGCCTGCGAGCCACAACCACTGGGGCCCGCGCGCCTAGAGCCCGTGCTCTGCAGCAGGAGAGGCCACCACAATGAGAAGCCTGCGCACTGCAGCGGAGAGTGTCCCCTGCTCGCCGCAGCTAGAGGGACCCTGCGCACAGCAGCGAAGACCCAACGCAGCCAGAAAAAAAAAAAAAAAGATGTCCAAATCCTACCCAAATAGGCCAGAGGCTGCTTTCCCGAATAAATTCTTACAGGACCCACTCAGTCAGAAGCCGGGAGTCCTTCCTCTGAATTCCAGGAATGCTTTAGTTGTAGCCCTCGTGTGGTCCTTAGCGTCTCCTGTTTTGCGCTTATGGCGAGTGTATGCTTCCCTTGGGGAGAGGCTACCCCTCCTCATGGACCAGAGCCCTGGCCCAACCGTCTCAAGATGCCCTCAGTGCTTAACATGGTGCCCTGCCCAGAACAGGTGCTTCCTAAACATCTCCTGAGTCATGAACGACCCTCTGTGATTCTGCCCAGTTCTCTACTGCAAGCCTCTGGAAGATGTGTACACAGAGCTGTGATTCTCCAAAGAGAAAGCGGGTATTCAGGCCATTTCCAAACTTCAGCATCTTCCCTTGGCACCCTCGCTGCTGCTATGAGGCAGTGAGCTGGGAGGAAGCAGCACCTTCCAGGGGACCTGAAGGGGAAAGAAACCAACCAGCAGACAGGATGGTAAGCCACTGACTGAGAGGCTACCTCAGAATGTCCATTTCCCCATCTTCCCATTGCCTATTTCTCAAACTCTTTCACTTATGTATGATGTCACCCCCAAGGTCATCTAAGAGCAAGGGTCCTCACTTCTCCTTTGTAGAAATCCATTCAGACATGTGATTGCAGGTTAGTTTACAACAAATTAAGGCTGCCCATGAGGAAGACAAGACAGCAAACCCCTTTCTTAAATAGAACAGCCAATGCCAGCGGAAGGGCTGAGTCCAGAGCCTGACCCCAGGGCTGGCCACCAACTTCTGTAAGTGAGTTTTATCTCTGAAAGGAAAGCAAATCCTCCCAACCAGAGAAACTGCCCAGGGGCTGGAACACAATGGCGGGCTGGCTTGAGGAGCCCTTAGAAAGGCCCAGGGCGTGGATGGGTGGGTGGCCATCTGGGATGCAAGGAATGCTCGAAGCAGGACCTGTCCAGCATTCCCCAGAGAGAAAAAAAACCACCAAGCACAGCTCTCCTCCCTTCTCTCTTCAACACAGATACAGAGACCTGTCAGGCACATCCACTTGGGAAAACGATAATTATAGTCAGGCCCTGCCTGGTGAAGATATGCAGGTCACCTAAAAGCCTCTCTGTCAGGGTGAAATTTTAGTGGCATGGATTTAAGAGGAAATGTTTCCATTCAAAAAAAACATTCCGAAGAGAAGCAAGATGTTTCCACTGGTCTTCAAACAGCGATTCACTACTGTTAAGTGGTATCTAGATACGAGTCACGACGGGGCAGGGCTGTTTCCCAGGAAGAGCCAGAGAAGGGAACGGCCCTGGACAGAGCAGACCCACAGTCCGCCGGCTCTGCTTCAGCGGCTGGAGGCCGGGCGGCTGTTTGTTAGGCTGGGCCCAGGCTTCTGCGAGAACCAAGACAGAAGAGGCTCCTGCAGGCGAGGCTTCCCGCTCATCAGTGGGTCTGACAGGCATGTTGTTTCAGCTGATCTGGGCACACGGAGGGTCCTGATTACGTCTGGGGGCCTGCATGTCACAGAGAATGACACCGTGGTATGGGGCAGTCAGGCAACACAAGGAGAGCCTGTTATGATAATAGCTGGAGAAGAAATAAAATTCCTGTGGCCACTAAACAATCCAGAAGAAAAGATTCTCTACCTTCCTGGCATGTAATGAACCACAAAGTAAACCCCGAAGCAGAAGGCTCCCCGAGAGGAGGGGACAACAATCGAACAGGAAACAGGACCCACGTCTTTCACAATGACCAGGGCTGGACCCAGCTGGCAGGGGCCCTCCTCTAAGGGCCTCAGGACCAGGAGGAGGTCCATTTGTTTGAGCAGCTGCACACAGAGAAGGCACCGAAGTCCTGGGGTCCCTTCAGATGCTCTGTCCAAAGCTAGCAACTTCCGGTAGTGGCTATGGGAGGGGGCAGAACAGAATCATGAAAGAACGCTAGACCCACAGGCACAGAGCTCTCTGTCCAGGTACTGGCTGTGCCCCGTGAGCTGCAAAACCTGAGCCAGCCCCCTGCTGCCTGCGCAGGCCCCCGGGGGACAAGGAAGGGAGGGGGAACAGAGGGAAGCTCCGCCCCTTCTCCAACACCACAGAGCATCTCCAAGGTGATGCTCAAGGAGGCAAAAGCTGGCCGGGCAGTCCTGGCACTTGGGACTAAATAACAGGATCCCACCCACCCAGAAACTCCGGGTGATGGAAGGACATAAAAAGAAAACAGCCCATTGTTAAAAAAACCATCAGGGCTTCCCTGGTGGCGCAGTGCTTGAGAGTCCGCCTGCCGATGCAGTGGAGACGGATTCGTGCCCCGGTCCGGGAAGATCCCACATGCCGCGGAGCGGCTGGGCCCGTGAGCCATGGCCGCTGAGCCTGCGCGTCCGGAGCCTGTGCTCCGCAACGGGAGAGGCCACAACAGTGAGAGGCCCGCGTACCGCAAAAAAAAAAAAAAAAAAAAGAAAAGAAAAAAAGCCCTCATCAATTCTATGGGTATTTGTTTTATGGTTTTATTACTCTTTGTACTTTGCTGTATTTTTTTTTTTTTTTTAGTTTCTCAAGATAAACAAGCTATAACTAGGTCAGGTCAGTTCATTTCCTCCTGTATTTATGTATTTCCCACCTGCTCCAGAAAGGGCCCTGGGTGGTAACCTGTCCTTCCAGCAAAGTGACAGATGGGGTGAAAGCCCCTCCCAGAAAATATATATCTAAGCTCTCACCGTCTGCCCTAACCTGTAAGAGTTAATACACCTGCAGGAGTTAACTCACCTGCAGGAGTTAACGCACCTGCAGGAGTTAATGCACCTGCAGGAGTTAACGCACCTGCAGGAGTTAACCAAACTATGCAGGGCCCTGGGCTCCAGGAGCCAGAGGGGAGAAAGCACTGTGTATGGGCTGGAGCACAGAGGGAGGGCGGTCCAGCGAGCCGAGAGCCAGACAGGAACAGGCAGAGGCAGCTGGGGGTGGGGAAACGTCAAGGCCCGGCCTGTGCTGGCAGCACTCGGGGTGGCGGGTAGGTTAAGGACAACAGTGACATAGACCAGAGGCCCCGACACGCCTCTCTCCCAGGAGAGCAGCCTGGCGGCAGTCTGAGCAAAGCTGGTGCAGGAGCCAGAGGGAAGCAGGACCAGCCCTTGCAGCTCCCAGAGGTTGCAAATGTCAGTGACCTGGATAAGCAGGCTGAGGGGACACAAGGTTGGGTAGAGATACTTACACCTCTGAAAACAGACCAAGGTTCCAAAGGGACAGATAAACCAGAGAAATGGCTAACAAAGCAGGGGTGAGTGGAACACAGAATAAAAGGCAGATTTCTACCCAGAGAGAGAGCAAGGCCAGCTACTCCCAAACTTGGAAGAAATCCACTTTTGAGCGTTGACAGATCTCAGCTCTGGGGACACCGTCAGTGGTGCGGCAGGAAAGCGACAGGAGAAACAGAGAAAAGGTTCAAGCAGGATTTGGCTCACTGTGTGAGAAGGGATGAGGGAGGCCTCGGTGAGCGAGGGTTACACCCAGAGTTCAGGTAACTATAAGAGGTGATTAGCCCTGGGGAAGCTAAAGACAAAACGAATCTAACCAGTTACAGAGGATTATAGAATAATGACCCAGTGTTTAAAAGAAGGAAGGGAAAAAAAAGAGATTGTCCCATCTGGCCGTACCTCCTCGGAACAGGTGACGCTAGCTGGGGGTCTTTATTTTCCCTTTATGTTTTGTTTAAATTTTTATTATGAAAATTTCCAAATCTATTCAAAAGTATACAGGGTAGTATAAGAAGCCACCATGTACCCATAATAACCCCAGCTTCAGTTTCAATAATGATCAACATCTTGTCAGCATTGTTTCATTCTTAAAAAACAATTTAAAAGGAAATCCCAAACTTCTTATCATTCAAGTGACACTTCTGAGGCCCGTTTTAGCTCTACGATCCTTTTAGCTCTACGATCCTACAGCTTTGAGAACTTAGTTAAGAGGAGTAAAACGGGCACAGATGCTGTAACCTGCCACTGACCAAAGGTTTAAACAAAGACAGCGAACTCAAATATTGACTTGAAGTGGCCAACCCAGCATGATATTTAATTGTCCTGCAAGAGAAAGGTACATATGTACACACTGAGAATATTTAGGCAGCACCCACTCTACATCAAGCACTGCCTGACGCACAGGAGTGAATGAATAAAACAGAAAAAAATGAAATCCTTGTCCTAAAGATGCTTCTTTCTACATTGTCAAGTTTTGGCCAAAGGCAAAACATCTTCCAGATTTAACCTGGCTCTCCTAAAGTCAGAGGCTAATTTGACACGAATCACAACCCAGTGTCACAAAGCAGTGTCTATCCCCCCTTAACTAACAAATTCCTTTCTTTTAACAATGGCATTTGGAGGGGTCTTGCCCTACTGGTGGCAGAGAAGGAGTTAATTTTCTGGCTCTCTAAACTTCTGACAATGCATCAAAAATCATAAGTAAATGTATCCCTGATATGTAGATGCACTTATTTATAAACTGTATACATGTACAAATATTTTCTGAACATTATGAAACATACAATTATGAATTTAAGAAGAACGCTAAAAAATAAATATCTACAGAAGTTCTAATACATCCACCTGCACCCTTATAGATGGTCTCCCCAACCTGGGGCACATGCACCCCATCTTGGAGACCAGCGCCCCACCTCCTCTCTGTCACCTGCCTGGCTAGAGTCTCTGTCAGTTCCCGACTACGGGCAGCGGTAAATACAACTGCTAACCGGAGCGCCTGCAAAAGCCTGCGGCGCCCAGGACGCAGGGTAACAGTGCTGGCCCAAGCTGCACACGGACTTTCTATCCAGGGGGAGACAAAAATACTCCGCGTCGCCCTGTGATGGAAAGAAGCGTGCCGGGAAGGGCAGTACAGCACACGTCACAGGCACCCGGGCTAGTGCCGAGGCCAAGCGGACTGAGCGGGCTGCTCTGGAGGGAGGAGACTCTAGGCAAGGGCCCCGGCAGGCTAAGGGCCTGGCTCATCGGAGGCGGTCTGTCCCGGGACCTCAGCTAGAGTCCCTGCGTGCCCTGCAGAGAGGCCCTGGAGTCTGACGTGCTATTCTCTGACTCATGCCAGGAGGGGAAACACAGCCCGGCACCGCCTCCGGCATCTAGCCTGCTTGGGCTGCTGGGCATACCCTCTGCATTGCGGGTCCCTCCCCGGTGAGCTGGTTGGTTGGATGGTGTGACAGCAAGGTCCCTGCCAGCTACTCAGTCTGGGGCGCCTCCGGAGATTTTCAACGCCTTGATCTCAGCTACAAGATCTAAGCCTTGCACAGGATCATAACATACAAACCTGGAACGATGAAATGTACATTCTTGTCAGTGACACCGTCTATGAGACATCTGTCCATCTGAATGTCTCCTGGTCTCAATCAATCATCAGATAACACTAAGCACTTACTGGCAGCGAGGCCCTGTTAAACGCTGCTGAAAACAGAAACAACAGTGACTAGGTCTCCTAAATGCACAGAGCTCAGTGCGTGGCTGGGGGACCTAGTGCGGAAGTGAGCTATGCGCGTATGAAGAGGCAAAGGAAGGGCGGTGGGGGGCGCTCAAAACGCGGGGTAACCAGTACAGCCTGGCACCAAGCAACTGGAAAAGAAGGAGGCCAACCACCAGAACAGGGTTCAGGAGAGCCTCCCCGGCCAGGCGCTAACTCTACAGTTTCTGAATTAGGGGTGAGGGCTCTTGGGGTAGCAGCTGTCTTCTAACCGGAATGGGAGTGTTTCATCATTTTAACCACAAGTTGCTGTCAGCCGAGGGTTTCAGTGAGTGATGTGGAGTCTGAGGACGGCGACGGTCCCTCTGGGGAAAGTGCCTCTGAAGAGTGGAGCGATGGGCAACGAGGGTGGGATGAAGAACGTCACTGCAGACGGGGGACGGTGGGCACACAGGCCTGGGAGGCTCGTCCGGGGCACGGGACGGTGAGTTGGGTGGAAGACAGAGTAATGGGTGCAGAGGCCTTGGTTCAACCCTGTGCCACCAGAGTCTCTTTCCAAAAGTCCCAGCTTGGGCTTCCCTGGTGGCGCAGTGGTTGAGAGTCTGCCTGCCGATGCAGGGGACACGGGTTCGTGCCCCGGTCCGGGAGGATCCCACATGCCGCGGAGCGGCTGGGCCCATGAGCTGTGGCCGCTGAGCCTGCGCGTCTGGAGCCTGTGCTCCGCCAACGGGAGAGGCCACAGCAGTGAGAGGCCCACGTACCACAAAAAAAACAAAACAAAACAAACAAAAAAAAGTCCCAGCTCGTGGTGGTTTGGGAGACTCATGGGAAACAGCAGGTTGGAACCAGACCCCAGAAGCCCCCGAGAGCCAAGCTACGTGAAGACTTGGGGCCTTCCAGAGGGGCCCTGGAAGGCTTCCGGGTGAAGGAGGGATTCGATCCGAACTCTGTGTTAGGAAGAGTCATCATCCTCCCCTTCTTTTTTTAACTAAGGACTTTTGCTGTCTAAACTGGAGGTGACAGACTCTGGATCAGGGCAGTGACATGGACAATGAAAGGAAGAAATGTGTGTGTGCTGGGCAGCACGGTACAGAATAAGCAGGACCTGCTGACTGGCAGGACCTTGGGGCACAAGTCAAGGATGACCCCGAGGTCCAGCCGTTCCTCGAACAGGCATAGGGCCCAGGGACAAACGCCATGTGTGTCACGGCCCGAGGGGAACACAGTGTGTGTAACCTTGGTAAGTCACCTCCTCTCCTGCACCAGGTACTGCATCGGGCAATGAGTGAGTTAGGCTCAGGGACCCAGGGAACCTGGGGTGCGCTGGAGTGTCTCAGAGGTGAGGAAGCAGCCGCGTCTCGAGTCTCTGTGATCTGGGATTCCCACCCCTCCCTCCTTAAACCATGGCAGCCCTGCTTTTATTTATTTCATATATTGGGGTTCTGCCTAAAATTGTCCTGGGGAAAGGAGGCCATAACCACTGGACTATTACCTCTGTGCCTTCAAACCCTGCAAATCCACAATTCTATTCTCTTGTCTATTAAAAGTCTCCAGCGCGATCTAGAACAAGACTAACTTCCAGGGCACGCAAAGCCTTTTACTCTTTAATTTTCTAGAACGTCACAGCTGTGTAACAAGTGATCTCATCACTCGCCGAATGGAGCTGAATCAAAATCTGTTGTCGTTTCAGCCCGCTGGTAGTAAAGACAGCGTGTGAATGAGATAGGGGATGACCAAGGAGCAATGATACGGAAGAAGAACCAGCTCTGTCCTCAGTCTTGCTGGATAACCTAGAACTTTCCAGGCCCCCCCGGACTAAGAACCCTTCAAGTTCAAGAAGCAGAGCCAAGCCATTAGGCGCTCCGGCCCTGAAGCCAAACTGCCGAGGTTCAAACCCTGGTTTGGGAGACTTAATCCCTGCACCTGCTCCTTTACCTTCCGTAAAATATGGATAAAAGTAGGACCTACCTTACAGGGTAGGTGGGAGGATTAATGTGTTAACAGATCTGAAGCACCAAGAACAGTGCCTGGCTCTATGAGCCGTCATCACCCCCCATCCTGTCCACTCAGCTGACACTGCCTTGCTCTGCAGTTGACAGCTGAGCCTGGAGGGAGAAACGAGCTCCTGCAGGAACTTTCTCTTTACTCTGGTTAACAAAAGAATAAATGGTACTCAGGGCATTTTGGCCTTACGTATATGGATATTTTTCCCACAACAAACCTGTGGGGAAAGTGCCAACTTCTACAGCGGCCAAATAAGTGTGCAAATGGACAGATAATACATTTATCAGAAGTCCCTCTAGAATGAGGAAATGGTGCAAAAGGCAGCCCACATTTCCTCCTGTGGTGCCCTAACTTCTTTTCACTTACCTTTCCAAAGCATGAAATCCTTATTTGAACAGCTTTTGACTAGAACACATGAACCCAAAAGTCCATTAAAACCATACACTAATAAAAATAATTTCCAAATCATTGTCAATTTCAACAATTTTAAAGCAGAACTTGCCCAAACTTAAAAAAAAGATATACTGAAATACATAAGAAGCTTGGTGAACTGCTCTGAAATAGACAGCTGTTCCTAAATATCCAACGATAGGGGAAAGGTGAGTAAATTATGGCGCATCCCGTAAACCATAGAAGGCAGTCACCTTCAAAACTCATTTTTTTCAATAGTATGTAACATGAAAAAAATTGTTCACGATATAACTTAGGTGATTAAAATTGATCAAAAGTTTTATCTTCTATTAAAAATATACACTTAAGCTTAAAAAAATCTGGAAAAATACCAAAAGGAAATACATGAAAATGTTACTAATATTCAATCTCTTGAAGAGAGGTTTTTGTTTTGGGGGGTTTTTTTTGGCCATACCATGCAGCTTGCAGGATCTCAGGACTGAACCCGGGCCACAGCAGTGAAAGCCCAGAATCCTAACCAGTAGGCCACCAGGGAACTCCCAGATTTATTTTTTATAGTTCACAAATTTTCTATAACAAGCATAGATTCCTATTACAACATTAAATGTATATATTATAAAAATGATGTCTTATTGTATACTGTATTTATATAAACATATAATTTTATTTATACATACAGATTTTCTGAGGCAAATAGTTTTGACTTAGATATTAGACAGCTTTCAAATTTTATTTAGAACTTGAAAACTACATGGAGGCACCAGGCCTGAAATCTTAGATTCTAGAGACAAGACGCTGGCCTCCAGCCACATGTATTCTTCTTCAGCAGGGAAACAGAGTCCTCACCCCCAGCTAAGTTTTTGGCCAAAGAAAGTGCCACCCCTCCAAGCCGGCCAAATTTCAGAGAAGGCTCTGTCATATTTCTCCTTCCCTCTTGATTCCACAAAAGTTATGACTAATAACTGTGTTGCCTCCAACACAGTTAAGAAATCCTAAATGTTAGGATGTGAGAAAGCAGAAAAATGAACCGAACTCAAATTATGTGACCCTTTTCTCTTGTCACTGTGGTACAAATTATGTATCACCTCGAGCTTACACAAACTAGGATTTCTTAAGAGCTGGCATTCAGCATTTTAGATGAGGAAAGGGTGAGGAAATGGCATGGAGTTGTGGACACAAGCACTGGTAAGTTTGCCTCTACCTTCTAGTTCATCACGTACAGCTATGACTTCGGGGCTTGTGCTTGTTTAAAAGCTCTCCAAAGCTCCTTTAAGTACTAGAACGTTGAAACTCAAACTCAACCCCTGGTACCTTCTCTGTTCCCTGAGACTTGGCCTCCAGGCAGGAGTGTCAAAGCAAAGTGACTCTAATGTGTTTGTCTGCACATCAAGTTGGACCGATAAGCTTCAATAAAAACTCTGGCATCTTTGATCTCCCTCCTGACTGGCCACGGCCTGTCAGACAGCAGAGCTTGAAGAGGACTTAGGATAACTACAGCTCTGAGCTGCCTTAAAGGATGTTCTTTTGTATTTTCTAAGACAGGGAGTCTAACACATTGCATCATCCAAACAATACTGTTCACAAAACGTGATTAATTCTGTCAACACTGACAGAATTTGGTTATAACAGATAGTAAATGCAAAAGAATAATGGACATAGGTGGCAAATTTGCACAATAAATTCAGCAACTGACCTTAAAAAATTATCTATTCCCCCAAGGTTACTGAGTATCACATCTAGAAATTACTACTATTCCTACAGTCTCCCTCTTTCCAGAAAAGTGAAACTTGAAGGGAGAGAGGAGAAATCCCCAGCTGTAATGACAAAACATGATCTTTCCCCAGGCCCTCCTCCAAACTTCCACAAGACAGCTACATCAAAAACCAAAGATGTAACCAGCCCTGGATATCAAGCAGGACACTGTGGCATGCGGTACACTGTCAGCTATTCCAAAGCTCAACCAGAAGCAGAGACAGTTATGAACACTTGACCTTTGTGATATAAACAGACACCTGTCTCTACCTGCCTTTGTCACAAGTATCTATCTCTTAAATGCCCCAAATTTAAAAGCCCAGAGATTCTTTTTAGTCAGGCTGCTCACAACGATAATAAAAATACTGCCAAACTATGCATAACAGAGACGGGAAGGAAATAGGTCAACATGCTTATAATTGTGAGAGAAGGGCGATTTAATAAAAGCCTTTTCATTCTACAGCAAATGCAGAAAACAGAAATCTGTAACACATGGTCTATGATGCATCTATCTTATTTTAAGTGGGGGAGGGAGGTATGAAGTGTGCTACTCTTCAGGGTTTGCTTTTTCTAGTCACAGAATTTTAGCTGTGAAAGACTTTGGTCTAATGCAGTCTTTTCCAAATGAGGAGTCAAGTTTCATACTAGGAAGGGATTCTCCCAGTTGAGTCAGAATAAGAAAAAAAGTCTCCCAGGACTGGCTCTACCCTGATGGCAAGCGAAGGTGAAAGTCCCACCTTCTCAAGCCCACCCAACCAGACTGTCAACTCAGACTTTAAGTTTTAAGCCAATCTAACCTGCCACCTCCATCTGAAAACTGCATCAAACCAGAGGTTTTGACTGGCTTTTTGTTTGTTAAGTGTTAAGCAAATAATTGTTTACACTGAGATAATCACAGGTGAAATCTGTGTCAGAAACTGAAATTTAACCAGTTTCTCTTATGCTAAGCAAAGGTCAAAAATAAAAGTAAGAATATTAACAGTTAGGGCACTCTGTATATTCCTGCATCAACAAGAAGCTTAAAAGTCTGAACTTTCAAAGGCAAGGGCACTTTTATAACGGTCTTAGTTAAGCTCCATAACCTTGAAAGTGAGTGGGGTGGGGAAGGAGTCTGGTCTCTCGGTTCTCGTGCACGTGTTCATTCAAGTCACCGTCTAGGCTACACGGTAATAGATAACATGATTTTTGCTTCCTAATTTCAAAACATGCCAGGCTCTTTGTTCATTCAAGTCACCGTCTAGGCTACAAGGTAATAGATAACATGATTTTTGCTTCCTAATTTCAAAACATGCCAGGCTCTTTAAATGACTCCATCACGGCCATGTGCAGCGGATATGGGCACTCCTCTGCAAGCACCGCGAGAATTTCCACATGGTGGCAACAGACTTTTGATGCTGCCTTTGACCCTCCCGCGGGCGCTGCGCGCAGGGGCCACCGTCACGCCGAGGCTGGGAGACCGCCTGCTCCGATGCTTCCACGCGCGGTCCGAGAGCGCCTGAAACCCCGCCACGGGGGCAGGAAGGAGGCCGCGGCCCAGAGAGCACCGTCACGGCCCCGCCGGATCATCGCCTGGTATCTGCAGCTCCGGGTCCGGCTTCCCGCCGGGCCGGTCCCCGCCGCCACACAAACAAGGACCCGGTCCGGCGGCGCGCGTCACACGCACCACGCCGTGCACCAGCCCCAAACCCGCGCCGCCCGAGGGGAGCTGCGGGCCGGCATCCCCGGCTCCGGCACGGGAAGCTGCGGCGGCTAGGGCGGCCCGGAGGCCTCCGCTGCGGCGGGAACCCGAGGAGCTGCGCGGCAGAGGCCGGAAAAGCGGAACGTCCCTGCGAGCCGAGGCCCTGTTCGCGTGCCTCCGCTGCGGCCGCAACCTCCTGGGCTCGGGCCGGCAGGGCAGCCTCAGCCCCGCGCCCCGCCGAGACGCCGGCGCCGCAGCGGGCATGGATGCGGCTCCCCGCGGCAGGAGCACTCACCTCCTCCACAGGCTCGGCCGTGCACCGCCGGCTGTCACCGCAGCCCACTGCTGACCCCGAGCCGACTTCGGATCCTATTTAAGGGGGCCGCCGCCACTGCGTGGCTGGCTACGCCCCACGCCCCGCCGCCTTGGAGCCAGGCTGCGGCGGGTGCTCGTGCCGCGCCCGCCCCGCCCTCAGGCCCCGCCCCGCCCCGCCCGCCGCGTGCTCGCCTTCCCGTCTGGTCGCGCGCATGCCGGGAGGGCATGGAGTGTCCCAGGGCACACGTATCTCTAGTCATCCGAACTGCCGTGGATTTCGTAATGAGTCCGAGGAAGGGCAAGGGGTAAATTGTGGTGGCTCAGCCCGGAAGGCTGCGGTGCTGCGGCGGCCGGGAAACGCCGTTTTGCGTCTTCCACCCGCAACCGCGTGCCCCGCTGACTCCTTGGCGGGAGGGGGCTTTTGCAGGGAGGGGCCCTGGGGGCCCGAGGACTTTCCTTTCCTATTTTCGTTGGCAGCGACGTGCGTAACCCCTTTTAACCTGATTTCACTACAGCCCCCACATAAGAGTTTCGCCACACTCCCTGGCTGGGAAGGCTCTCGTCTGGATTTCTGCAGAGCCCTGGACATGAAGCAACCCGGACAGATGAGCCCAGGTATAGGTGGAGCAGAGCGCATGCTCGACATCGCTCAAGGGCGGTGTTCACCTGACAATTCTTGTGGCCTGTCCACTGCTCAGTCCTGTCTGTGCTATTTTGAGGACTTCTGTCTGCGAGCATGCAATGCCGATTTGGGGCTTTCAGAAGCCAACGCAATTTTTTTCAGGCTCGGAGCCCAAATGTTATTTTTCCTCTTAGCACCTGTGGCCTGCCAGTATCCTTAACCTCTAATACCGGTGGTCCCAGTTACAGTGGCGCTTGTACCCCGCAGTGCGTGGAGGGCACTTATCTAGTACTGCTTGGAATTGGAGGCAGGAGAAGAATTATTGTTGTAATAAACACCTCTAATAATGACAGATAACTTTTACTGAAACATTTCACACACATTATTTTATTGAATCTTCATCATGACCCTATGAGGTGGGTGCAGTCATTATTCCCTTTTAGATTCAGAAACTGAGGCCCAGAGAGGTTGAATGCTAGTGAGGGCAAAAGTCACTGGGAACTCAGGCAGTCGGCCTCCAGAGCACGTCCATAATAGTCAGGCCGTGCAAGTGTACTTGTACTTAACATTCTGGTGAACTTGTGCTCACGGAGACCTCAAAGCGGACTGCAGCTGACTCCACGATAATCTCCTAAGGACTTCCCCCTGGGCTTCTCTCACTGCTCCAGAAGCTGATGGTGAGGCAGCCCACACCCCGGTGGCCTCTATAACAGCTCACTTCTCCTAGGCCCCCTTCTCATCTAGATCTGCTAGATCTTGACTCTCCACTTAAAAGAAAAAAATGGACTCCACTTTCGTTTGTATGGGTTTCCACTTGCTAATCCTGGATTTAGATCTCTGCCTGTGTCTCCTTCTCCGCACCCATAATTTCATCATTTCAGCCCCTCCTTTGCCCCCTGACTTCTCCTGCCGGTCCTTCAGCCCCGGTGCCTCCTCAGATGCTTCCCAAGGTCTGTGGTGCATTAGTTTGCTGGGGCAACCATAACTAAGTGCCACAAACTGGGTGTCTTAAGCAACAGAAAAGTATCGTCTTACAGTTCTGGAGGCTAGATGTTCAAAATCAAGGTGAGAGCAGAGTTGGTTCCCTCTGAAGGCTGTGTGGGGAGACTCTGTTCCAGGCCTCTCTCTAGAGCCGTCCTCTCCCTATGTCTCTTTGTGTGGCTCTCCCTCCATATGTGCCTGTGTCCAGATTTCTCCATATAAGGACACCAGTCCAACTGGATTAGGGTCCACAATAATGACCCCACTTTAACATGATTACCTCTGTAAAGACTCTATCTCCAGATAAGGTCACATTCTGAGGTCCTAGGGGTTAATACTTCAACGTATAAATGGGGGGCCCCTCAATTCCACCCATAACATGTCACAGTTGTCATTGGCTGCCTCCTCTTATCCCTTCCCTCTCCAGGGACACTTTTCTCCTAATGAGCATGCCTGTCCCTGGGTTCTAGCCCTTAATTCAGGCTCTAGACCGGGACCGGCACACAACCGGGGATTGCATCTCGATTCCTAGCCCGCTGGCAGAAGCTACTCTGTGACGCTGGGAAGCAACTTCACTCCCCAGAAGTCCAGGTTTCCCCTCAGGAATTAAGGGGGCTAGAAGAAATAATTTCTCAGGTCCTTTTCGGCACTAACACTTCTTTTTAACATCTTGATTGGAGTATAATTGCTTTACAATGTTGTATTAGTTTCTGCTGTATAACAAAGTGAATCAGCTATACATATACATATATCCCCATATCCCCTCCCTCTTGCATCTCCCTCCCACCCTCCCTATCCCACTCTTCTAGGTGGTCACAAAGACTTTTTAAAAAGCCTTTGCTCTGTAATCATTTCAAAAACTTTCACAGTTTATGGGGTTGTCCTGTGACCATCAGATATAGACATGATGGGTGGCAGTATTGCACAGAAGTTGAGAACACAGGCTTTGGGATTGGGCCAACCTGCATAAAGCCCCATTCCATCCTCTGTAAAACGAGATTAAGAGTACGGACCTTAGAAGGGTGTCACAAGGACTGCCATCCTCTGGCCTCAGTCTTCTCATTAAATGAAAGTTCCAGACTCCACAGCTGGGGGTTCCATTTTGTGACTCGCGTAGAAGTAGGAATCCAGTCTCAAACCTCTTTTCTACTTTATTTCTTCCAAAAGAATCTCTACCTGAGCGACCAAGAGCCAACTGGATGTTTCAGTGCAACGAATTTCCTAACAGAAGCTTGAGTCTTCTCAGTTGTTCTCACCCCCATTACATTTTGACTTGATTAGAATTTTGTGGCTAATTCCAGCTAGATCTAAATCTACATCAATCTTCTAGAGAAGCTAAAGTGAGTCAAAGTCATCCTTTGGAGACAAGCTGAGGGGCAGGTTGACAATGGCCTTGTCTCCAAAGCCCTCACTTGCAGTTGCCCCCTGTGAAGTTGTGATGATTATTAATCGTCTACATCTGTTGCTTTTGAGCATGGTCCTCTGAACTAAGCCACATCAGTTAATAATGGCTGGATTGTAAAGCAACTATATTCCAATAAAAATTTTTTTTAAATGTATGAACAATTTAAAAAAAATGGCTGGGACTTCCCTGGTGGTCCAGTGGGTAAGACTATGCGCTCCCAATGCAGGGGGCCCAGGATTGATCCCTGGTCGGGGAACTACATCTCGCATGCATGCCACAACTAAGAGTTTGTATGCCGCAACTAAAAAATCCCGCATGCCGCAATGAAGATCCTGCGTGATGCAACTAAGACCCGGCACAGCTAAAATAAATAAAGTAAGTAATAATGGCCAATGTGCTTTTACTTCCAGACCTTGGGAGGTGGATGGTTAAAGAAAGGGTTGGCATCAGTAGACATCTACGTTAGACATATAACCGTCTCCCCCATGAAACTGTAAGTGTCTGGAGAGCAGGCACTGTATCCTATTTTCATAAACCACCACCACCCCACACGCCTATGCAAGTCCTAGCATGCTATTTACACACAGTACGTACTCAGTTGTTGAACTGGACATACTTTTCTAACTATTCACACATGATCAAACAAGCATGGATCCAGGTTTTGTGGAACTGGAAGTTTATGTAATTTAGGGGGCCTCATTAAGAAAATTACAAAGTTGAATACAAAAGAGAAAGTTTCAATAGATTGAAACAAGAAATAAAAATAAATTTCAAATTTTAAAACTTTATAACACCATACACTTCACAAAAACTAGGAGAAATCTAAACATTTTATCAATTTTTTCCGACCTCTATAATAAGTTTTTACCCCTACCATTTTGGCTGCATACTCATTAATTGCTTCTTTATATGAGATTTTTTAAAAGTTTATTTATTTAAAATAATCTCTATTTTTAAAAATACTTATTTATTTATGTCTGCGTTGGGTCTTCGTTGCTGCACGCAGGCTTTTTCTAGTTGTGGTGAGCGGGGGCTACTCTTCATTGCGGTGCGTGGGCTTCTCATTGCGGTGGCTTCTCTTGTTGCAGAGCACAGGCTCTAGGCACACAGACTTCAGTAGTTGTGGCATATGGGCTCAGTAGTTGTGGCTCGCGGACTCTAGAGCACAGGCTCAATAGTTGTGGCGCATGGGCTTAGTTGCTCCGTGGCATGTGGGATCTTCCTGGACCAGGGCTCAAATCTGTGTCCCCTGCATTGGCAGGCAGATTCTTAACCACTGCACCACCAGGGAAGTCCTAAAATTTATTTTTTAGAACAGTTTTAGATTTACAGAAAAATTGCAGAATTTCCATAAACCCCACACCCAATTTCTGCTATTATTAATATCTAACATTAGTATGGTATATTTGCTTTTAGTTTTCGCTTTCTTTTCTTTAATTTTTTTATTCTTGAATTTTATTTTTTATGCAGCAGGTTCTTATTAGTTATCTATTTCATACATATTAGTGTATATATGTCCATCCCAATCTCCCAGTTCATCCCACCCCGCCCCCCGCTCTCCTCCTTGGTGTCCATACGTTTGTTCTCTACATCTGTGCCTCTGTTTCTGCCTTGCAAATCGGTTCATCTGTATCATTTTTCTAGATTCCACATATATGTGTTAATATACGATATTTGTTTTTCTCCTTCTGACTTACTTTACTCTGTATGACAGTCTCTAGGTCCATACACTTCTCTACAAATGACCCAGTTTTGTTCTTTTTATGGCTGAGTAATATTCCATTGTATATATGTACCACATCTTCTTTATCCATTCGTCTGTCGATGGGCATTTAGGTTGCTGCCATGACCTGGCTATTGTGAATACTGCTGCAATGAACATTGGGGTGCATGTGTCTCTTTTTTTTTAATTTAATTTTATTTATTTTTTTATACAGCAGGTTCTTATTAGTTATCTCTCTTTTCTTTTTTACTGTTTTTATCTTCATTTTTTAAAAAAAATATTTATTTATTTATTTATTGAATTTTAGAATTTTATTTATCTTTTTATACAGCAGGTTCTCATTAGTTATCCATTTTATACATATTAGAGTATATATGTCAATTCCAATCTCCCAATTCATCACACACACACACACCCCGCCAGTTTCCCCCCTTGGTGTCCATCTATTTGTTCTCTACATGTGTCTCTGTTTCTGCCCTGCGAACTGGTTCATCTGTACCATTTTTCTAGATTCCACATATATGTGTTAATATACGATATTTGTTATTCTCTTTCTGACTTACTTCACTCTGTATGACAGTCTCTAGATCCATCCACGTCTCGACAAATGACCGAATTTCGTTCCTTTTTACGGCTGAGTAATATTCCATTGTATATATGCACCACATCTTCTTTATCCATTCGTCTGTCGATGGGCATTTAGGTTGCTTCCATGACCTGGCTATTGTAAATAGTGCTGCAATGACCACTGGGGTGCATGTGTCTTTTTGAATTATCGTTTTCTCTGGGTATATGCCCAGTAGTGGGATTGCTGGGTCATATGGTAATTCTATTTTTAGTTTTATAAGGAACCTCCATGCTGTTCTCCATAGTGGCTGTATCAATTTACATTCCCACCAACAGTGCAGGAAGATTCCCTTTTCTCCACACCCTCTCCAGCATTTGTTGTTTGTAGATTTTCTGATGATGCCCATTCTAACTGGCATGAGGTGATACCTAATTGTAGTTTTGATTTGCATTTCTCTAATAATTAGTGATATTCAGCAGCTTTTCATGTGCCTCTTGGCCATCTGTATGTCTTTGGAGAAATGTCTATTTAGGTCTTCTGCCCATTTTTTGATTGGGATTTTTGTTTTTTTAATATTGAGCTGTATGAGCTGTTTACATATTTTGGAGATTAATCCTTTGTTGATTCATTTACAAATATTTTCACCCATTCTAAGGGTTGTCTTTTTGACTTATTTATAGTTTCCTTTGCTTTGCAAAAGCTTTTAGGTATCTTTAGGTCCCATTTGTTTATTTTTGTTTTTACTTCCATTACTCTAGGAGATGGGTCAAAAAAGATCTTGCTGTGATTTATGTCAAAGAGTGTTCTTCCTGTTTTCCTCTAAGAGTTTTATACTGTCCGGTCTTACATTTAGGTCTTGAATCCATTTTGAGTTTATTTTTGTGTATGGTGTTAGGGAGTGTTCTAATTTCATTCTTTTACAGGTAGCTGTCCAGTTTTCCTGGCACCACTTATTGAAGAGACTGTCTTTTCTCCATTGTATACCCTTAGCTCCTTTGTCATAGATTAGTTGACCATAGGTGCGTATATTGAAGAACCTTGCATCCCTTGGATAAATCCCACTTGATCAAGGTGTATGATCCTTTTAATGTGTTGCTGGATTCTGTTTGCTAGTATTTTGTTGAGGATTTTTGCATCTATATTCATCAGTGACATTGGACTGTAATTTTCTTTTTTTGTAGTATCTTTGTCTGGTTTCGGTATCAGGGTGATGGTGGCCTCATAGAATGAGTTTGGGAGTATTCCTTCCTCCTCAATTTTTTGGAAGAGTTTGAGAAGCATGGGTGTCAGCTCTTCTCTAAATGTTTGACAGAATACACCTGTGAAGCCATCTGGTCCTGGATTTTTGTTTGTTGGAAGATTTTTAATCACAGTTTCAATTTCATCACTTGTGAGTGGTCTGTTCATATTTTCTATTTCTTCCTACTTCAGTCTTGGAAGATTTTACCTTTCTAAGAATTTGTCCATTTCTTCCAGGCTGTCAGTTTTATTGGCATAGTGTTGCTTGTAGTAGTCTCTTATGATGCTTTGTATTTCTGTGGTGTCCGTTGTAACTTCTCCTTTTTCATTTCTAAATTTATTGACTTGAGTTCTCTCCCTCTCTTCCTGATGAGTCTGGCTAAAGCTTTATCAACTTTATCTTCTCAAAGAACCAGCTTTTAGTTTAATTGATCTTTGCTATTGTTTTCTTTGTTTCTATTTCATTTATTTCTGCTCCGATATTTGTGATTTCTTTCCTTCTATTAACTTTGGGTTTTGTTTGTTCTTCTTTCTCTAGTTCCTTTAGGTGTTAGATTAGATAGTTTACTTGAGGTTTTTCTTGTTTCTTGAGGTAGGATTGTATTGCTATAAACTTCCCTCTTAGAACTGCTTTTGCTGCATCTCATAGGTTTTGGATGGTCGTGTTTTCATTGTCATTTGTCTCTAGGTAGTTTTTGATTTCCTCTTTGATTTCTTCAGTGATCTCTTGGTTATTTAGTAATGTATTGTTTAGCCTCCATGTGTTTGTGTTTTTTACGTTTTTTTCCCTGTAATTTATTTCTAATCTCATAGCGTTGTGGTTGGAAAAGATACTTGAAATGATTTCAATTTTCTTAAATTTACCAAGGCTTGATTTGTGACCCAAGATGTGATCTATCCTGGAGAATGTTCCATGTGCACTTGGGAAGAAAGTGTAATCTGCTGTTTGGGGATGGAATGTTGCATAAATATCAATTAAATCTATCTGGTCTATTGTGTCATTTAAAGCTTTTGTTTCCTTATTAATTTTCTGTATGGATGATCTGTCCATTGGTGTAAGCGAGGTGTTAAAATCCCCCACGATTATTGTGATACTGTCGATTTCCTCTTTTATAGCTGTTAGCATTTGCCTTATGTGTTGAGGTGCTCCTATGTTGGGTGCATATATATTTACAATTGTTATATCTTCTTCTTGGATTGATCCCTTGATCATTATGTAGTGTCCTTCCTTGTCTCTTGTAACACCCTTTATTTTAAAGTCTATTCTATCTGATACGAGTATTGCTACTCCAGCTTTCTTTTGACTTCCATTTGCATGGAATATCTTTTTGCATCCCCCACTTTCAGTCTGTATGTGTCCCTAGGTCTGAAGTGGGTCTCTTGTAGACAGCATATATATGGGTCTTATTGTTGTACCCATTCAGTGAGCCTGTGTCTTTTGGTTGAAGCATTGAATCCATTGACATTTAAGGTAATTATTGATATGTGTGTTCTGAATTACCATTTTCTGAATTGTTCTGGGTTTGTTTTTGTAGGTCCTTTTCTTCTCTTGTGTTTCCCACTTAGAGAAGTTCCTTTAGCATTTGTTGTAGAGCTAGTTTGGTGGTGCTGAATTCTCTTAGCTTTTGCTTGTCTGGAAAGCTTTTGATTTCTCCGTCAAAACTGAATGAGACCCTTGCTGGGTAATCTTGGTTATAGGTTCTTCCCTTTCATCACTTTAAATATATTGTGCCACTCCCTTCTGGCTTGTAGAGTTTCTGCTGAGAAAGCAGCTGTTAACCTTATGGGAGTTCCCTTGTATGTTATTTGTCATTTTTCCCTTGTTGCTTTTAATAATTTTTCTTTGTCTTTAATTTTTGTCAGTTTGATTACTATGTGTCTTGGCGTGTTCCTCCTTGGGTTTATCCTGCCTGGGACCCTCTGCGCTTCCCGGACTTGGGTGGCTATTTCCTTTCCCATGTTAGGGAATTTTTTGACCATAATCTCTTCAAATATTTTCTCGGGTTCTTTCTCTTTTTCTTCTCCTTCTGGGACCCCTATAATGCGAATGTTAGTGCATTTAATGTTGTCCCAGAGGTCTCTTAGGCTGCCTTCATTTCTTTTCATTCTCTTTTATTTATTCTATTCCTTGGCAGTGATTTCCACCATTCTGTCTTCCAGGTCACTTATCTGTTCTTCTGCCTCAGTTATTCTGCTATTGATTCCTTCTAGTGTAGTTTTCATTTCAGTTATTGTATTGTTCATCTCTGTTTGTTTGTTCTTTAATTCTTCTAGGTCTTTGTTAAACATTTCTTGCAACTTCTCGATCTTTGCCTCCATTCTTTTTCTGAGGTCCTGGATCATCTTCACTATCATTATTCTGAATTCTGTTTCTGGAAGGTTGCCTATCTCCACTTCATTTAGTTGTTTTTCTGGGATTTTATCTTGTTCCTTCATTTGGTACATCGTCCTCTGCCTTTTCATTTTGTCTATGTTTCTGTGAATGTGGTTTTTGTTCCACAGGCTGCCCGATTGTAGTTCTTCTTGCTTCTGCTGTCTGCCCTCTGGTGGATTAGGCTATCTAAGAGGCTTGTGTAAGTTTCCTGATGGGAGGGACTGTTGGTAGGTAGAGCTCTGATGGGCAGAGCTTAGTAAAACTTTAATTCACTTGTCTAGTGATGGGTAGGGCTGAGTTCCCTCCCTGTTTGTTGTTTGGCCTGAGGTGACCCAGCACTGTAGCCTGCAGGCCCTTTTGTGGAGCTAATGGCAGACTCTGGGAAGGCTCATACCAAGGAGTACTTCCCAGAACTTCTGCTGCCAGTGTCCTTGTCCTCATGTTAAGCCACAGCTGGCCCCTGCCTCTCTGGGAGACCCTCCAACACTAGCAGGTAGGTCTGGTTAAGTCTCCCCTGGGGTCACTGCTCCTTCCCCTTGGTCCCGATCCACACACTACTTTGTGTGTGCCCTTCAAGAGTAGAGTCCCTGTTTCCCCAAGTCCTGTCGAAGTCCTGCAATCAAATCCCACTAGCCTTCCATGTCTGATTCTCTGGGAATTCCTCCTCCTGTTGCCAGGCCCCCAGGTTGGGATGCCTGACGTGGGGCTCAGAACCTTCACTCCACTGGGTGGACTTCTGTGGTATAAGTGTTCTCCAGTTTGTGAGTGACCCACCCAGCAGTTATGGAATTTGATTTTATTGTGATTGTGCCCCTCCTACCCTCTCATTGGGGCGTCTCCTTTGTCTTTGGATGTGGGGTATCTTTTTTGGTGAGTTCCAGTGTCTTCCTGTTGATGATTGTTCAGCAGTTTGTTGTGATTCTGGTGCTCTCGCAAGAGGGAGTGAGCACATGTCCTTCTGCTCTGCCATCTTGTTTTAATGAATTAAAACAAGATGTTTGTTTTAATGAATTTTTTTTTGGCCATGCCAGGTCTTAGTTGTAGCACGTAGGATCTTTGTTGCGGGGTGCAGGATCTTTAGTTGTAGCGCATGGGATCTTTTATTTGCAGCATGTGAGATCTAGCTCCCCAACCAAGGATCAAACCTGGGCCCCCTGCATTGGGATTGTGGAGTCTTAACCACTGGACCACCAGAGAAGTCCCCAGTATGGTACATTTGTTAACATTAATGAGCCACCATTGATACTTTTTTATAACTAAAGTTTATACTTCATTCAGATTCCCTTATTTTTTACCTAATGTCCTTTTCCTGTTCCTGACCAGACACTATACTACATTTTGTGGTTGTATCTCCTTAGACTCCTCTTGGCTGTGACAGTTTCTCAGACGATCCTTGTTTTTGACCTTGACAGTTTTGAGAAATACTGGTTATTTTATTTTGTAAAATGTCCTTCTATTGGGATTTGTCCGGGTTTTTCTCACAATAAGTATGGATTTTGGGGAAGGAAGACCACATATGATATTTTTATTATATAATTTTCTACAGAGAGAATAGAAGGAAAGTTCATTCTTTTCCTTCAGCATGGTTGATGGAATTTTTTTTTAATGATAGCTTTGATTAGCTGTTGATGAGAACCAGATCCAGTGCTTTCCATTTTAAAGAAACGCTGATCAGAAGAATTTTCAGTAGTATAGCTTCTGGCTATGTACCTTTCACCCTGTGTTTCTCTTTCATTGCCCAAATACTTCCAGATGCCTTAGGACAGGTTGATAAGGAAATATGAGCACTGGCCCTGAGATTTTCTGCCAGGATACTGCGTGAGTTGGCAGAGAGAATAGTCCTGAAGGCTTTCTTACACTTTGAGGTTATGAATATGCGTGCAAGCGACTGAACATCCCATATATATCTCCCCAAACCCACAGTAATATATGCCCAACTCCAGTTCCCCTTAGCTGGGTGCCAAAAACGACCTGACCACTTCAGCACTGCCAAGGGAGGGGTGGTGACAGAGGGGACTTGGAGTAGAGAATGGCAACAGTGTTAACTGATTGCAGTTAAATTATCTTACTTTTGCAAATTTTGCAGAAACATTGAACTATGTGAACATGTTGCTAGAGCCCTTTCCAGGTCTTACAAGGGGCTCCTGTAAGGAAGGGACCTGAAAATTAAGCTACGTTAGCTTCACAGTTGGCAGGACTTTTTGCAGAGCTACCGTGCTACTGGTCAGATTTGCTAGTGCAGCTCTCTTGTGCTTCCAGCAATAGGGAGGGAGGATATTTCTCCAAACTGACACTGTTCTGGAGCTACTGATGATTATCACATGGTCTTTAGTTGCCCTAATGAAGCCATAGTCCTCCCGTCTCCCACATCCCTTTTATTTTTTAAATGCACTTGGACCACCGACTCTGTTAACTTTATGAGGGAGAGCTAGACCACAGCTGCGCAGGCAGTGACTTCTCTGGGTTTGCCCCTCTTCCTCCTGGGTGAGGGTCCACCAGCTCTCCTAGAGGCGCTCTCCAGGCCCTCTCCTGGCTTTTCAGGGCTGCCCCAACACAGAGCTGTTGGATGAGGACAGGACTTCCAGACTCTATCCGGCACTCCCACAACACTAGACTTTCTGTTTCTTGAGGTGGGATGAAGATTGTTTTTTAGTCCATCAAATAGAAATTGTAAGAACCCCAATCTTCCAATTCAACTGGCTTCTCATTGTCAACCAATGAAATTCAAACTCTTTATCAGAACTTGTGAGACGCCCTTCATAAGATGCTGGTTGCTTTTCTCACCAGCCAGCTCTCTGGCCACTCCCCTCTCCAGCTGCGTGGAACTACTTGCAGGTTAAGAGCTAAAGTTTTGGAGTCAGACCATTTGAATTCAAATTCCACAATTTGCTGGTTGCAGACCTAGGGCAAAAACCCCTCTGGACCCTAGCTTTCTCATCTGCCAAATGAGTATAGTACTGTATTTTGTCCAATCTAAATCAAAATCAATTGTAAGATGCACCATTACTTTATGTACCCCTGAAAAAGAAAAAAAAAATGTTGCGCATTATAACTGCAAGACATCATCTGTTGGGTGATGCATCCTATATTGATTAGCTTTTATAGCAAATCACCTTAAAACTAAGTGGCTTAAAACAATGATCGTTTATTAGCTTATGATTCTGTGGGCTGGCACTTGGGCCAGGTTCAGCTAGTCAGTTCCTCTGTTAGTCTCTCTTGGGCTCTCTCCTGCAGCTGGTCAGCTGGTGGATAAACTGGGGCCAGATGGTCCAGGGATGGCCTCGCTCACATGTTTGATGGTTGTCAGGCTATTTGCTGGGGTCCTTTAGTTTTCTTCCACACGGCCACTTCAGTTAGCTAGTTCAAGCATGTTCAATCGGTGGTCTCAAGGCTGTAACTCAACAAAGGGGACAAGCCCCAATGTACAATTGCTTTTCAAACCTCTGCTTGCATCATGTTTGCTGCTCTTCCATTGGCCAAAGCAAGCCACGTGACCACGTCAAGAATCCATGTGGGAAGGAACTACCCAAGGACATGGATACAAGGAGGGGAACCGTGGTGGCCATTTTGCAAACTATGTACCTCACATCCTGATTCTAGAGATGTAAAAATTAAAAAATAAAATCTGGAAAATTATGCAGCTAAGAATACACAAAATATAGTAATAGTGATGGACTAGACTTGTTATGGTGATAACTAGACTTATTATGGTGATCATTTTGCAATATATACATATCAAATAATTATCTTGTACATCTGAAACCAATATAATGTTATATGTCAATTATGTCTCAATTTAAGAACATAAGGGAGAGAAGAAATATATTTGCTAAAGGGAACATAGAGTTTAAGAATATTTATTTTGTCTGTAGCTTTAACTTATAAAGGTGGGAGAAATTAGAGCATGTGTAAACCTACAAGCTTTGAGTCAGAAGCCAGCAAAATGGAAGAGATTGAAAATAAAATGGGAACAGGGATTATTGGTGGAGTCCGACCTCAATGTTGGAAGAGATGGGAGGGAAATGTTTTTGAAAACAGGTAAAGCTGCTAGCAGAGGAAAAGACCTTTTTCTGGGACTGGAGGGAAAGAAGTACAAGAGGATACAGGTAAAGTTGGAAGATATTAGAGTTGAAGGAGAAAGGAATCCCACCCTTTACTCTTATGACTAAAGTAAGTCAAATATTCTCCATTCTAAACAGTAGATACTTACAAAGCCTTCCCCCTCAGCCCCCATTTCCTTCAGAGATTACAATCCTGCAGTCCTTTTGTTTTCACAGAAGAAATAATGCTCTTGCAGGAAAAATAATGCTTCTGTGGGTTTTTGCCAAGGAAATAGTTCCTTGATCAACCTGAAAGCATGTAGGACTGCCCAGTTCAACAGAAGACAATGGTACACACAGCTTCCCCTAAGGAGTGTCTGCTCTGGAGCATTCCTGGCAGGTCCACCATTTGAGCCCTCCAGCTGTACATAAACTTCACTGAGTCTGCACAATTTATAGAATTAAAGCTCCCAATTCATAGCCACTACTGCTCTGACAAACCACAAATTCCTGGAATGTCACTTTAAACAGTTTAGGGTGACGAGATGAAATATATCACCAAGAGAGCTCCTTTCAAGGTATTTAAGTATGAATCACAGTCCTGTCTTCCATACATGGTACTCTCTTTTCGCTCAATAATCACTCAGCCAACCTAATAGAGGAATACTTAAGCCAATATTTTTGAAAATGTGTTTTCTGCTTATTAGAAGAAAACTATAATTTCTGAAGGAAAGAAAATCCTATATCTGATTCCTGAATAAACACTGGGAGAGATATGGATAGATAGGTAGATGATGCTTATAGATAAATAGATACAGATGGACGGATGGATGGGTGGATAGATGTGTCTGGAGTATGGTAGGCTCTTTTGGGGCTGTGTGTCACCTTCTATCCAAGAAAGGACCATTACATTAAAAAAGGGGTGTCTCTCATGACATATGTCACAGAGTGCTTGGCACCAAGTGAACACTCTATAATTACTAGTATTTTTGCTTCTCTTTGGAAAGCCTTTGTATCTATTCCTCTTTCTACCTACAACCCCTTAAATTCTTATTTATCCTCCAAAACCTAACTGAGGCACCACTTTCTCCAGGACACGTGCACACGTGCACACACACACGTTTCTTGTTCCCAGAGCTGTGCTACCCTGCACTTCAGACGCAGGGCCTTTGTTGTGGCCTGGCTTTGAGCTCCTTGACAGCGCATACGCGGCGTCTAGACATCTTCCAGCCCCGTGCCAATGCAGTGCCTGGCACTTGATACGCGTTTATTTAATTGAGCCGACAGGTCACCTCCGGTAGAACTGCTTCTCATTCCCTTGGGTATAATCCTTCCTTCCTCTGGAGGTGCTCCCACAGCTCTTTATAATGTTTCTGGTATAGGACTTGTCACATTCAATTGTGATCACTTGTTTGTGCAACATGCACACATATAGACTGTGCCTTGTTCACCTTTATATGACACAGAGCTCATAGCACCAAGCCTGGTGGTAGCAGTGAATTATCTACAGACACCTGTTAAATGAATAATAACAGTGTTTCAAATCTCCATTCCTCTTATACTCAGGAAGGCAGATGGCAGGAACTGGCCTGGGTTAGGTAAGCCTGGAGTAGGCCTGGGGAGACCAAGTTTCCAGTTCTGGCTTTTTCACCAATTAACTGTGTGATTTGGCTTCCAACCTGGGCTTTACCTGTCTGGGCCTCGTTGGTGTCATCTTAAAATGCTTTGAACAGGTAACATAATTCTAATGTGGTCCATTCTACCTTTAAAGTTCTAGGACTTAGTTTAAAGGTACATTGGAGGATGCACATAAAAGGCCTTAGGGGACTTCCCTGGTGGTCCAGTGGTTAAGACTCCGCGCTCCCAATGCAGGGGGCACGGGCTTGATCCCTGGTCCTGGGAACTAAGATCCCACGTGCTGAGCAGTGCAGCCAAAAAATAAAGTTAAAAAAAAAAATCCTTCTGTTTTAGGAAAAAGGTACTTAAACTACTTATTTATTTATTCAACAGATATTTATTAAGTGTTTTCTATGTGTCAGGCACTGCTCAAGGTAGGCTTCAGGGAAATAGCAGTGAACAAGAAAAGTCCTCACCACCGTATGAGAGCTTACATTCTAACAGGGAGGGGGCCAACAGTAAAGAAACAACTCTAACAATGTAAGGTGGCGATACATGCTATTAAGAAAATTAAAACGATAGAAAAATAAAAGTTGGGATTGAGAGTGACAGAAGGAGAGAGGCACTCCCTACATAGGCTGGGAGGGAAGGCTTCTAGAGGAAGTGAAAGAGCTTTTTGAGCAGAGGTTTAAACGAAGGAAGGGATTGAGTCCCATGAAAACAGGTGGGGAGAATTTTCCAAGAAGAGTGATCAAATAAAGGGCGAGTGCAAACGTCTCAGGTTGGCGTGTTTAAGGAAGAGCAGGAAGGTCAGAGAGGACAGAACGGAATAAGGGATGTTTCAGGAAATGGGACAAGCAAGTGCAAAAGCTCTGAGTCAAGTTTAAGAAGGACAAGGCTGGGCTTCCCTGGTGGTACAGTGATAAGAATCCGCCTGCCAATCACAGGGGACACGGGTTTGAGCCCTGGTCAGGGAAGATCCCACATGCCACGGAGCAACTAAGTCCATGCGCCACAACTACAGAGCCTGTGCTCTAGAGCCCACAAACCACAACTACTGAGCCTGTGTTCTAGAGCCCACGAGCCACAACTACTGAGCCTGTGAGCCACAACTACTGAGCCTGTGTTCTAGAGCCCACGAGCCACAACTACTGAGCCCATGTGCCACAACTACCTAGAGCCTGTGCTCTGCGACAAGAGAAGCCACCGCACCGCAACGAAGAGTAGCTCCCACTCGATGCAACTAAAGAAAGCCCACATGCAGCAATGAAGACCCAACACAACCAAAATAAATAAATAAATAAATTTATTAAAATAAAAATGTTTAAAAGAAGAGAGGGCAAGGCTATCAACAGAGTGTAAGAGTGAGCTAGGAAAACAGACAGGGATGACTTCAGAGAAGTGGCCAAGGGTCAACCTTCGTCCACAAGTTTTTTATTATTCCCTTATATCAGGGTGGCAGGCACTGTGCTAAGCTCTGGGAACACAGCCCTGAACTGGCCCTGCCCTCAAGGAGCTTAAGTCCCTTCAATGGACTCCCAAGTATGTCAAACACGTTTTCAGTCATCAACCTTATTTTCCATCACTTCCTATCTTGCCAACTTCAGTCGAACTCTTCTAGTCCATCAAGCTTTTGCTTAAGATGTGTGCTCTGCCCAGGTTTGCCCTCATTACCATCTCACACATGTAAAGCTTCCTTAGTCTTTATGGCACAGCTCAAATGCCAGTTCCTTCAGGAAATTTCTAATACCCTAGGCTTGAAGAAATCGCTGCTGTTCCATCCATCCATCTATCACATTCATTGATTCTTTTTCTTTCTAACAGGTAGCAGGCCTGTCCTGGGCACTGCTGATGCAGCAGTGGGCAAAAAACAATCTTACTTTTGACAACATCAGAATGTAACGGCAAAGTTCAACAAGAAATCAATCATTGAAATACAGGGAAATATTACCATCAGTCGTTTTTTTAATCAGGCACTTGCTGTATGCTCAATGCCATATTAAACACGAGAAGTAACAAAAAGTAAAATAGGAAATCCTGACTTTAAGCATGTCTCCTGCTTTACGAATAGAATTTTTAAACAATTTTTCAGTGTAGAGAATAGATATTAAATATCTGCTTATTAAAGATTTAATATAAAGTCCAAACAATAGAAATTCAATTGGATAATTGAGTATGATGATGAAAATATCTATATATGACTTTCACTGATAATGGAGTAGATCTCTCAAATAATAAATTTCTATAGAAGTCAATCAATTAATCAAAAAATATTGCAAAACACTCTACCAACTAGACACTGTGGGAGAATCCCCCTCAGGGTGTTTATATTTATATTTAACTGTGGGGATAAGACCTACACATACGAAAAGATGACTGCATTTAAGAAATGAGACAGTGAAGGATCGGAAGCAAATCAGTAAATAATATAAATTCAGAGAAGTATTGCGGGGGGAGGCTTTGAATCAGTCCTTTCATGATGAGCAAAATTCACAGGATGAAAATGAGCAAAGGTGGAACTTCAATTTGGGGAAATAATGACTGCAAAGGCCTGTCTAAGAAATGGTGAGGTATTACAAATCACACAGAAGAGTGCAGAGTTCATTCAGACTCGGGAGTTAGCATTAGACTGTTTCACTCATCATCATCCCCAGCACCTAGCATATGGCCTGACATAAATATTTGTGGGATGAATGGATTTTTTAAAATGAATGAATAGGCCATAGGGGGCTACGTAGATTCATATTCAGGAAAATGACTTAGAAAAAATGGTGCTTCTGGAAGATTAACCTGGTAGAAATGAACATGATGAGTAGGACTGAGTAGGGAGGAAAGTGAAGAGCGGCCCACCCCCTGGGAAACGTGTAGTCACGGGGAAGAACGTGATGCTCCAGGTAGTGCCCACAGGTCTAAGAAACATCTGAAGCACTGCACAAGAGTTGGCGATGGATATGAGGGATCGGGGGCCTAGGAGGATGGCCGTGGTTTGTACGGGAAGAGGATGTTTAAGGAGGATCGTCCCAGGACAAGGTGAAATTTAGGGGCTGGGGGAGGGAGGCCATGGAGATGTAGAGCCTTAGTCTAATCGCAGAGATGAGCAGGGAAGATGCCTGCTCTCCTGTCATGGAAGGGAACAGGCTGAGGTCCCTGGGAAAGCTTCCTGCTCAGCATGTCCCTCTTCCCTTAAGCTAATTTTCCTTGCAATTCTGCAGCAGTACAAGCTCATTAAATAACCCAGTCAGCAAAATGTGCCTGTGATTTAGTCCCATGAATGTTTGATTTCTTTTATCTGTGAGCATTCATTTTATCTGTGATCCAGCAGTTGAAAGCTATTTGTATGTTTTGTATGTTCTAAGTGGAGGGGCGAGGGCTCTGCTTTGCTTGCTTCTGAGCTAGGGAGCATCGTTGGTGACGTGCCCAAAAGCACCGGGATGGAGAGTGATGCTGCTATGGCTACTGTACCCACCACCGGGGGAAGGCCGGGGTCAAACAGTTAATAAACAGATAGGCAAAGCCTCGACCCGCCTGCCTCTGGATCCTACATCTGCAGAGAGCTTTATAAATAGAGTTAATTTCTGTCTGGACCAGCCTAACTGAATACTTGCTTGAAGGCAAGCGTATATTTAGATGACTGCCCCAGCTGTTTCCATCCCGCAGTTTGTGTGCCTGATTGAAGCACGTTTGTTAAATACAGATAAAAATGTTCTTATGGTCAAGTTTATTGGGCGTCCATTTCTTTGTCTTTGTCAGAAGGATAATAATGGTTCACAGGGTTTCTGGGGGCAGTGGCAGCAACATGTGGGCCAATTAGGAACAGTAGTGCCAGTGAAAGACCAAGGCGGCTTGTACCAAAGTGGTAGCAGTGGTGGAGAAAGTGGATATATCTGGAATATATTTTACAGTAGAACCAACAAGACTTGTTTCTTGATTGGATGGGGTTGGGTGGTGTTATTCATGGGGGAAATAGAGTACTTAAAATGATTAGGTTTTTGCCCTGAAAAACTGGTGGATCGTGGTTCCATTTATTGAGATTAGAAGGACTTTGGCAGAAACAAGTTTGAGAGAAAAAAACAAATAATTCTGCTTTGGAGATGTTAAGTTTGAGAGGTCTACTACCCATCTAAGCAGAGTTTCTGAGCAGGCTGTCAGATGTACACTCAGGGGAGCTCCGGCAATGGAGATTCAGATCTGGGAGATAGAGTTTGCAAATCTCCAACCTCCTTCTCAGGTGTTAGGCTAAGGTAAGGAGGGGGAAGAAATCCTTCTCGGCTTCAGAGAAATGAGGAACTGATGTCTATTTGTCAATTTATATTTTCATTTGTTCCTCAGATATTTATTGAGTGCTTTTCAGTGCTAGATGGTGTGTTGAATTCTGTGGTTACAATGGTAATAAGATGAGTAAAAATAGATACGATCACTGCCCTCATCGACCTTGACACCTAGGTCATAGTTGCAACACTATGCAACACAATCTGAGCTTCATATGTAAATTTAAATTTTCTAGTAGCCACATTAAAAAGCTAAAAAGAATTAGATGAAATTAATTTTAATAATATATGTTATTTAACCCAATATGTCCCCAAATAATATCATTACAACATGTAATCAATATCAAAATTATTAATGAGATATTTTACTTTTTTTAAATTAGGTGTTCAAAATCCATTGTGTATTTTACACGTACAGCACATCTCAGCTCAGATTAACCACGTTTCAAGCACTGAGCAGCCATACGTGGCTATTGGACAGCTCAGACCTAGAGTGTGCTGTATAACTTTGCTCCTTGATATGCAAACCCCTCCCTCTGCCCACTGATTATCTCAGGACATCGGGGACCATCTGGGGCTCCAGGTTGCTGTACAATAGCGAGGTGGAACCTCTGAGGATCACGGCCCCAGAGCAAAACCATCAGTTCATGCTGCCTGAAGGGCCAGCAATGGCAACCTGATGACACAGGTGTTATCATTCCACAGATCAGTATCCAGCTGTCCCCAGCCACACCTAGATTAATTAGTGACCCACTGGAGGATAACTGCTGTGTGCTTTTAAAATGGCAGCATTGCCACCATGGTAAATATGTTTACTGGCAAGGTTTAAAAAAAAAGTTGGCTTTCTGTAAATCAAGCTGTCTCAATCCCGCATTCTCTGTGAACAACCTCCCTTGTCATGTGTCCCTGACACGTGCTGGTGACTCCACTTGGTGGTATTTCTCCTCTGATACCCAGCACCTGGCCATGGTAGGGCTCACTGTGTGCTCAGCAAGTGAACACGGGAATGGTATGCTTGTTCCATGACTCAGGGGAGGAAAGTGTGTAGGATTATGTTTCTGAACTTGGTTCCTTCTTCAAATGACAGATATAGACAAAGACTAATGCCTTCTCTGACATCTTCCTCCCAGGAAGAATCAACACGGGTATGTCTTTCTTTCACAAGTATGCGTCATAGCTGGTTGCCTCTTCCCCATCACGTGCAGTTCAAAGGTCAGTAAAAAGAGGTCTTGAGGACAGCGGCTTCTGAAACCTAAGAGAGGTGCAGAAGCTCCAACAGTGAGATGGGGCTTCATTGGGAGCAAGCTGCTTAGGAAAAGTACTTCTTCCCGACCACTTCAAGAAGGCTGCCCGTGCAGACATGCCTGTGGCAGTTTCCCTGCTTAACTTTTTCCCTGAAGATTCCATGTCTAAAGACAGATTCAGCCCAGCGTGGGCATGCATGTTGAAAATTGCCCAGCCTTTCTACCTTTTGCCTTTTTGGTTCATCTGCTATTTCACGAGAGTCTGAACACTAGGTCCTCCCCTGGCTTCCTGAGCCTAGAGATGTGCCTTGCGGGGGCGTTGGCAATGAAGGAATGAGACAGGCTGTGATAACCCGGGGCCTTCGAAAAGCAGCAGACAAGGACTGATCAGGGAGCTGCAGGAAGGCGAGCCTGCCCGCGGACTTGAGGGAAGGAGAGGAAGGAAGCTGGGATGGACTCTTCCTCGCAGTCGTGGTAAAGTTGGGCAGAGCCAGAGGGAGCCTGAGACAAAGTCCCCAGCCAGCCAGAAGAGCTCCATGTCCCCCAGGAAGGGGCCGTTCCTAGCGCCCCTGCCACCTTCAGTCATCGGTGGGGAGCTGCCTGTGGGGAGCGAGACCTTGGCCAAGGCAGAGATGGATTTCAGAGCGGCAGCTGGTGCCCTGGACCAGCGATGCCCCTGGTAGCTGGAGGTCTGGAAGGTGCGCCCCCATGGCCACTTTCAGGCCCGTGTCCAGTTTCTCTCATGAACAAGCTGTGTGGGCCCTGCATGGTTCATACACAGAGCAAGTGCCACATGACATGGGGGGCTGTGCCCTGGAATTGACACTGAGGTCCTAGGTCAAGCTCCTGATCATCACTTATTAGCTCTGTGACCTTAGAAGAGTCACCGAGCCTCTCAGAGCCTTGGTTTCTTGATTTGAAACCAATACCTGTCTCACGGTGTTGTGGAAAATGAAATGAGCTCACGTGGGAGAGAGTGCTTTGTACAGTGTTGATACAAATGCTGAATGCCCGAGTTGAACAAAATCAACAAAGCACAATTATTAAAGACCAACAACAGAAAGTCTGGAATCTTGCTCTAAGGAAGGTCTGTGGCAATGAGAGGGACTTTCCCCATCTTTGTGGTTACATCTGTGGAACACGGCACGCTAGCCCAGTATGCAAGTTCCACAGGGTCTCTGTCACTTAGTGGATGTCAGTTGCTAGACTATGTTCCAGGCAGATATTTATGAAAATTTTAAAATGCACAAAGATTGGGGAAGATGAAGAGTGTTTTCAGAAAGGCCTAAAATTTTATAGAAGATGGCTATTCTGCAGTTCCTGAATAATTTATGGTGGAGGATGATTCGTGGTGAGTCAGTGGTAGCTGCCTACTGCTTCCCTGCTTTCCTCTTCTGCCTTCTAAGGTGAGGAAGATGCTGGGAACAAAAAGCTGTTTGAGTTACACGTCATCTGGCAGTTTTTATTCCAGGGCAATATTGAGATTTGAAAGGCTGGGGCCCTGCCTCTTAGAGACCCCAGAGTGACAGCACAGGAGTAAGCAGTGACTCAGAGGCCTCTTCCAGAGACTCAGATTCCAGGGCAGACTCGCTCACTGGGCAAAGGATTCTAGAAGATGGTGAGAGTGAAACTGGAAGAACAAAGCTGGAAAGACCCTGTGAGTTTATTTTTAAATAGTTGAAGGACTCAGAACCACATAGATTTTATTCCGGAAAAAAGGCATTGAAGAAGCTAATCTGTTAGAATCCAGGCTTCTAATGTTAGCTCTGAGTAAATGAAATTAGGCATTGGACTGGTAGCAACCGGGTAGCCAAGGGTGGAGACTGAACTGCACGAGGTGATGCACACCATCAACAATTTACTCAACTATGAGGAAACAGGTCAACCCACCTGAGGACACCCCCGGACGGAAGGCTCCCCAACCAGGTGACTTGCTTCCCTGCTGAGCTCCGTGAAGTGTTTTGTTTCATTTAGCCACCACCCACAGATTAAAGGCAATGATTTCTCCTTCAAAGACAGCCCTGGAGTTACAGCTTTCCCACCTTCTCTTTCTTTCTGGCCACACTACCTCTTCCGGTCCATGGCAGCCCGCAGCCACAGCCAGTTCAAAGGGCACAGGACACAGCGTGAGCGCGTAAACCAGACACCGATGGAGGGGGTCTGACCAAACCAGGGTTTCTGCAAGTGTGGTCCATGGACCACCCGTATCAGAGTCCCCTGCATATCTCACCAAGGAGGAGATTTCAGCAGCCCCACCCAGACCTACTTATTCAGAATGTCTGGGAGTGGAATCCAGAATCTGCATTCTCTCCCCACCAACACACACTAGTTTTCCCCAAGCCATTCTTTTGCACACAAGAGTGTGAGACGCAATTAGATGATCACTAAGCTCTCAGATCAAAAACCTTCATGATCCGGATTTGAGAAAATTTATCTTATTTTTCAGTTATTTACAGTTTTAAAGTTTTAAGCTCTTTTTTCCCTGTATATACTCTCTGGACTTTCTCTTTTATCAGTCAGGGATCTATTTTTTAAGTCTCAACAAAGTATTTATAATGTATATAGTAGATTACATGCACGACCCTATGTTTTCATGGGAGACGGGAATACTGACAAAAATATATGAGGCGCCCTGCCCTGAAGGTGCATACAGGCCACAGGAGGAGCTAAGACTACATGGAACCAACTTTGCTGCAAGGCGGAGGGTCACCAAATCACAGGATAGATAACTCAAGAGGCCCCCTTCTGACTGGTCGGTACTTGGCCTTGCCAGTAGTGAAATATGCTGAACATCAATCGTGGCAATAAGTACTATATGACTAGTGGAAACAAAGTTCTTCAAGGTTTGAGAGGAGGAAGATATCACAACCAACCGAGGCAGTGAGGGGAGGTTCATAGGACACGTGGCAACTGAGTGAGCCCATCAAGAATAGGTAAGATTTCAATGGGAAGGGGACATTCCAGTAGAGGAAATGGTATGAGAAAGGCATAGGGGTAGGGAATTGTGAGGTGTGGTCAGGGAATGCAGAGAAGTTCAGTCTGGAGTGAGTGGAGAGGGGTTTCATTGGAAAGATGGTTGGTTCCCGTCAAGTCAAACCACTCCAAAACCTAAAGGCTTAAAACAACAACAGCCATTTATTTTGCTCATGAATCTATAGCTTGCCTTTGTTCTACTCAACATCAGCTTAATTGGGGCTGGGGGATCCACTTTCATGAGGACCCCGTCCCACGGCTGGAGGGTTGGCTGTCTCTTCTTCTTTATGTGGGCTCCTCTATAGTTTGGGCTTCCCCACAGCTGCTGGGTTGCAAGAGTAAGCATTCCCAGAGAGCCAGGTGGAAGACGTGTCGCCTTTATGACCTAGTTCAGGGAGTCAGAGTATCACTTTGGCTGTGAGCAGGAGCCCAGATGCAAAGAGAGGGAACAGGGACTCTGCCTCCCAATGCGAGGAGCATCAAAGTTCTTTGTAAGAAGAGAAGGTGGGAAGGGAGAAGTGATAGCCAATTTTAGAAAATATATGTGAGAACCATCTCTAATGATGCATTAAATGTAATATAAAGCACTTTTAAAAAACACAGATAATTTTATTATATATATCATGGCAACCTTTCAAATAGGCAAAGCTAATATTATTCTTATTTTGCAGATGAGGAAACAAAACTGAGAGAGACAAGAGTAGAAAGGTGGATTTGCCGTGAATTTAATGAAGCTTTAGTTTCAGAGCCCCTCACTAGCACTGACACCTTCTTCCAAGGCCCTAAGAGGATCCCAGAATTGTGTTCACAGGGTCATATGTTTTGTAAATTTTGAGGTAAGATATCTTAACTGCAACTGGTTAAATCCATTGTACTTTTCCACTTTGACCTCCTCTCCATCACATTACTCCTTGTGTCAGGTGTCACTGGAATGATGATGAGCATTTTGGAGATGCTGTTAAGGGGAAAGTGAATTATGGATACATTTAGTTTTGGTGGAGTGGGATTTATAGATGTGGATTTCAGTAACTTCAACATATAGTTGTTATTACTGGGCTTCCCAAAGCAGAAATGACTTCCAGAAACACTCCTATGGCTTACTGACACTCATCCAGGAATGTGATACTAAAGTCCGAGGCCAGAGCTCGTACTGTGATCTGACTGTGTCCTATGGTATCTGGAATTAGAATGAAAACATATGCGCGGTGGAGGAGAAACAAAGTGTGAAACTTATATAACCGGAAGCTAGTCTGTGGAGAATTCTTCCAATCAGAAAATAATTGTTGTACCTGCCCAAAGTCAGAATACAATGCAAGGAAAGCAGGTAAACATTATGATACAAATATTAAGAGAGAAACTCTCTGAAAGGAAGAACTGGAACTCAGAGCTGCTGGCAACCAAGAAAGTTAACGATGCCTGCAGCGGGTTTGCAGGAAGTGGAAGAAAAATGAGGCTATCTGGCTGTTACCATGAAAGATGAACTTGTAGAGAATAGGAATGGGGTCACAATCATTATCAACTCATCAACAAAAAGCACCAATAAAGTACCATTTCGCACATTACACTGTGCAGGGATACTGGAGTGTAGAGGATGGCCTTTCATTACACATGCTGGATTAGACATGGTTTCTGACCTGTATGATGGAAGGTAACATAAAATGGAGCTAACTCAGGCTAGCTCATTGGGTAAAACCAACAACAGAAGGAAAATAAGACACTACTTACGCGATGCAATAACTGTATCTACGTTGTTCATTGGCACACTAACTTGAAATGGAATGCAGGTAGCATGTTTTGGAGGAAGAAAAATGGGAAATAATCATTGAAGTCCTATGCTTAAACAGGGCAGGAATCAGAGAAATCCAACTGCAGAGGGTTTGTGGAGGAAATAGGATTCTAAGAATCACAAAGTTGGCTGGGCAGGGAGGTTATTCCCAGTGCATGCTCCAAATAACTGTTGGGTACATTTCATGATGCAATTACAGTGTAAGAGGTAAAGGAACTTTGAGCATGCTTGAGATGAGTGATCTGAATAACAATTGCTATCGTTTTTTTAGATACCTGTGTCTAAGCAGAAGAAAATAAATTAGGTAAAATAATCTTCATTCCTGATGATGCCTTTGAAAGAGAAACAATCTTAGTTGTGCTTGTTAAAGATCATAGGGTCCACAACATCATCAGAAATGGTGGGTTTGGGGTCCAATGGATGAAGTTGATGAGTGCAGTAGCAATAGTGAGATCTAAAGGAGAAGATGAGAGTTAATAGAGGTCAGACTAGGACGGTTTTAGTAGCCATGGGAAAAGGCGGCATGTCCGTGAAGAGATGACCGTGGCAAGGGGTGGAGATGAACGGAAGCTCATTCTGAGGATTATTGGTGGTGTTGGCCTCTCCAGGAACAAGAAATAACCTCCTCTGTTTGTCTTGCTACTACCTCTAGCTACAGCCTCGTTCTCTCTGTATATTTATGTCTCACATTAATGGGCAGTGCCTGCTAACTGGGTTCCTCCCCATCTGGATTCCATGCTGTCATGGTAGAAGTCTTTTCCTAATCCCCTCAGTCTTTTCTCCCCACAGGAGCCCTGGGCACAGTAGGGCTCTCTCCTTTTGGAAACTCTCTTCCCTGATTTGTGACTTCCGTGACCTACATTAGTGTCTTATCTCTCTCTCTCTCTCTGCCCCTTCCTTTCATCTTTCAGTGACTCCTTTCCCACATCATGCTCCTCAACTGTGGGCACCCCCAGGTGTCAATCCTAGTCCTCTGGTCTGCTCTCTTTATACTGGACTCTTGTTCATTTTCACTTTTCAAATAAATACATTTATAATAATCTCCAAATCTGCATTTCCACAGACCACCTTTTTGTCAAAGCTTGTAGTACATATTCCTTTATGTATTATCATCATTTCAAGCTCAAAACATCCAAAACTTACCTCCTCAGCTATCTCCCAAAACTAACTCCCCCTCTCACTTCCTAATTTCTGGCCATGTTATCACACTTCACACCCAAATTCTTCTAAATTTGTGTCTTTGGGCTTTTGTGTTCCTTTGTCCCTTACATCAGTCACCAAGTCCTGTGGACTCATCTTTGCCATGTTGGCAAATTCATACCTGTCTCTCCTTATCCCAAGAAGCCCAAGCCATCTCGTTACATCTCTCCAGGGAGTAGAATGTTTGTTGTTTTTCTCTAAATTATCTTCCTTAAACACTGCTTCGGTAGCAGTGGTAGTAGTATCATAGTAGTATCATAACTAAACACTTACTGTATGTCAAGTACTTTAGTAGAAGCTTTAAATACATTACCACATTTAAGCCTTTCAACTCTATGAATTGATACTACTGTTAAACACATTTTACATTTACTGAATCTCAGCAAGTTTAACCATGTTTCCCAGAGTCTACAGCTAACATGAATATGGCCTTGAACTTCTGTCTTGTCATGCTACATATGTGCTAAAAAATCTACAACAGTCTCCTGTTGCTTTTCAGGTCAAATCCAGCATCCAGTGTCTCCATAATCTAGCCTCACCAATCTGTCTAGTTTACTGCCTTCTGCTCTCCAGAGTGGCACCTTTCTTAACGGCCCCACCTTCCTATGTAATGGGTGGAGCACAGACATTGGATCATGAATCTGACATCTACCGCTTCCCTACATCTGAGTTCTCTTATTTGTGAAATACCTACCTCATAATCCCAGGATGGCTGTGAGGACTCGATACAATGAATGTAAAGGGCCTGGCATGGTACAAGGAACATAATAGGTGCATAATAAACAGGACCCACTGTGGCTGTTACTATTATTCCTGCCTCTGTGCCTATGTTCATGATATTCCCCACGTAGGAAATGCTTGTCCTTCATATTGCTCTAGCCTAACAGTTCCTGAAGGCCAAATCCCATTTTTATTTTTTAATCATTTTTATTTTTTATTATTTATTTATTTTTAAAATTGAGTATAGTTGACTTATGATATTATAGCAGATATTATATTAGACAGTAGATATTACGTTAGATTTGATATTTTTATAGATTACAATGTTATTATAAAATATTGACTATATTCTCTGTGCTGTACATTACATCCCTGTGGATTATTTATTTTATAACTGGTAGTTTGTATGTCTTAATCCCCAATCCCATCTTTATTAAAGTTTTCCTTTACTCCAGCACACATTGGTCTCTCCCGTCTACAATTCTGAATGCACTTTTTATATAACTAGACAACTAGTATCATATACTGTCTTATTCTTGAATGGTTTTGCATAAATCAGCCTCACAAGTTACTTGTGAACTTGTTTGTGTTTCTTCTGTTCTCATCTCAAAGCTCTTGGCAAAGTGTACCAAAGTGATTTGTTAATTGATTGATGGGGAAATTTAAACATTAGGAGAAATGTGAGAGGAAAAAGGAGCAAATTGGATATTCTCTTGTTTGATTTGATTTAGCAATCAATGATGGTGTTTAGATTATCCTGTAAGAAGCCTGAACCAGTAGGGGAGATACAGAAAAAGAGTTGATATCAACTGTAGTATAGGGACAGAGAAATGGTAGATCTCTGTATTATTCATCTCTTACTTTTAAATTCTTTCTCCTAAAGAAGAGATAAACCCAGGAGGAAATGCTGTGAGACACATCTTCAGGCAGTGAAAGAGACAGAATGGTGTGAAGATGCACTGAGCTGGAAATACTGAAGAGAGGGTCCAAGACATTCACGTTTGTAAACCACACAGAAAAAACCAGGAAGCACATTTAAACAGAAAAACCCAGGCAATATTAAAGAAGTGAGATTGTGACTGATGAAAGAGTAAGAGGAAAAGCCTTAAATGAACTCAAGGACCCAGTAAATTCGTGGAAAGACAGATTCATTGCTTAACTAGCCACTAAGGAAGGAAATCAGATAACCGTATTATTTTGAAAGAAACCAGATTATGTTTATTGAGTGAACCGGAAGAAGTGAAAAAGGCTAGATACAGGTGCTTTGTTTTGGTTTCTGAGATCGAGTCATGCCAGGGAGCCCATCTGCTATATTCATAAGATGCCAAAATTGGGAGAGATCTTGACAAGCTGATGAACTCTGACTGGTGGGACTGGCCACCATGGACGAGCAGCCAAGGAGAATTGAAAGGAGAGCATGTATTCATGGCTTTGAAGCCCTGTATTATTCTGCAGAGGGGATGTAGGTTATATTATATGACGTGAAGGCAGAGTAAGTAGCCAGCTTGCTGTAAATCACCTGCAGAGCAGCCTTGTTGGCCTCAGGCCAAGGCAAGTAGGCAAGGCTACTTACTCCAAAGACTCTGCAGTCACTAGTTGTTCGACTTAAAGGATAAGAGGGATGTGTTCACCAGGTGTACAAACTGCTATATCAGACAATCCCAGAACTCTAATGTCCAATCAGGTGTTAGGCAGGTGGCCTTCCACATAGTAATTCAGGGAAGCAGCTCCTTCAGTGAAGTTCTGCTGTCTTCAACCCAAGATCATCCTGGAATCATCCATCAGCGAATGGGGGAAGCGGGAAGAGAACTTCCTTAGTCCCTAAGTGGCAGGATCACTTCCTCTACATTCCATTGATGAGAACAAGTTGTAAGGCCCTACCTAGATGCACTGGTGACTGGGAAATTAATTTGACTGTTTTCCTAGGATCATGGAATAGGAGGGGTGAGTTAATCCCTATGGAGGAAAATATTGGGTTGGATTTTTAAAAATCCAAATAATGATTCAAATTTTTCTACCAATCAACATGCCTATAAGCATGGAATGATTTAATTTTTCATTTCAAACAGATGTTTTGGGTTGTGAAGACCCAAAAAGCCTATGGGTCTCATGTGCTTTTTGGTAAAAGAATGTGAGTAAATGGAGATTGCAAAAGTTTATTTGTTGAATCAATGAGTTACTAAATTAATGAAGCTTCTATAGGGATATAGTGGGAGCTAATTCTTCCCCACCAAGAAACATAGAAATAAAAAAAAAAGTCTAAGAAACAGAAATGAGAATTATGAAAATTAATCATTCAGCCAAGAATTACAGCATTTATTAAGAGACAAAAGTACAGAGTTTTGAAATAGCTGAGCTCTAGGAACTTCAATGTTTCAGTTTTGCATCAGGGTGCTATTTCGTTCCCAAGGTTATTTGAGGTCTCCAAACCTCTTTCAGATTGAAGGAAATTATCATGCTTTTCATGCAAGTACCTTAATGTAGCAAGTTGAGGGTATTTTATAGAAGTGTCAAAGGTAGATTTGAAAATTTTAAAAAATGACCAGTATGATAGAGGTTATACAGACAGAAAAGATCATTCTCAAACAATAGCATGAGAGATATGAGTTGGGAATAAAGACTAGAGTTCTTTGTCTATGGCAGAGAAAATGTGCAGAATCTCCCCCTGGAAGACAGACAGACTTACTTAAAGTCATTAGACCAATAACCGTGTTTTCTCTCTTAGAGGTCTCAGGTAACAGAAAAGATGTTTCAGCTCTAAATACAGAGTTTTATAGCAGAAAGATGTCACCTAATTTAATGCCCACTATAAAACTAAAAGGAAGTAAAGTCTTGAAGCAGTAAAATAATTTGCCCAATGTCACAGTTGGAGTGAATAGTCTAATTCTACTCCATAAAGAGGTATTAGCAATCCTATGGTTGTGTTGAAATTGAGGTTACTTGGATGCAAAATATCATGGGTCCTTTGACAAAATGGGTGGTAGGAAGGAGGAACAGAGGGATGGGAGGCCCGTTTCTGAAGCAGTAGGTAAAGAAAGTGTCTATAAGCAGGTGGGCAAGGCCTGGGACTGGGGGACACAGGCAGCCTTCTAGTGCTCGGGAGCCGAGAGGATGAAGCACAGTTCCCAGACATCTGTTTATGGCAGGAAGTGACACTATGGGTCAGTTCAAATCCCAGAGACGGGGCCAGGCTGGGTGCCAAGTCCACTGACAGTTGAACCGGGATTCAGAATAAGGCTGGCCTCCCCATGGCCTACAGACTAGCTAGGGCAACAGACCAGACTTAAGGAAGCAGTGCTTAGCTAGAGATGGGCGCAGGGAGAGAGAGGGCTGGGGACTAGGTGAGCCCCCTGGATGCTTCTGGAAGCTGCCAGGTCTCACACAAGGTCCCTCCAAGAGTCACCTAAGCCCAGCAATTGTGGCCAGGCCACAGGACCCAGTCTGGGCTGGTGGCTTATCCTCAAGCCCCCTAGGTATGTGAGGAGGGGTGGAGACACTCATGGTTTGCATCTGTGGCGTCCAGGACTGACTCCAGGGCTGCGGGGGATGGAAGGATGTAACTGCAGGTTGATTAGGAAGGCAAGGCCCCCAGAGCAGGGTCGATTACGTGGAAATGTGGTGGATCAAGTGGACATGAAGAACAGACCCAGCAGCTCTGCTGTCTCCAAAAGGTCCTAGGTTGGTCCTCTGAAGACCGGGAACTTCAGCTCAGCTTTGCCACTCATTGGTTGTGTGCCCCAGGCAAACGGTTTGTATCTCTAGGTTGTGGCTTCTTCCTTTTAAGGGAGGAACCATACAGCTGACGAGGAGGGTCACCGAATCTCAGAGAGCTTGTGCCGATGGCGGGGATGCTGGAGCATCAAGGGGTCTGAGGCACACAGAAGTGCTCCCAGAGCTGGAAGGCGCTGGACAAGTGGCAGCTGTCACCCTTCTCAGTCACCTCTCCCCTGGGGCCAAAACCCATTCTTCTGGATTTTCCCTCACTGGTCAATGATCCATTTTCTCCTCATAGGATCAAGTCTAGAGTTGGACAAAGTCCATGAAGGAAGGACTGCCTACCTAAATAATGGTATTCCTTATACCCATTCAGGCAACATCACTACCAGCGAACAGTCATTGAATCCTTCTTCAGTTGCCAGATTCCACACTAGGTGCCTTGCATTCCTGACCCCTCCCCCAACAACCCTATCACATAGTTTGTCAATTAGCCCCAATTTATAGATGAAGTCACTGAGACACACAGAAGTTACAAACCAGTGGTGGAATCAGAACTTGAACTCAGGCAGCCTGTGCTTTATAACCACCAAACCACACCGTCTTTCCTAGGCAAGGCTGCTAGATCACGAACAAGCAGGAACAGAGAGTAGAGAAGGAATTTTCAGTGGTAAGAACTGGTAACTGGAGATTTGGGGAAAGAGAAATGAAAAGAATTGAAATGGAGAGGAGAAAAACATTAGTTTTTTGTGGGGAAAATACAGGGAATAAAATTTGTCTTAAGAATAAGATGAAAATGAAGCCGTGAAAGCCAGTTTTATTCATGCATCATAGACTTATAAATTAGACATTCACTGAATAGCTAGAATTAAACATGATGATATCAGCTTTTAGGGGACTCACAGTCTAAAAACCAGATGTTCATACACCTCCAAAATCTAGTTCAACAACAGGAGAGGTTTCTAGTAGAGTGTGGAAAGGGCTGCCTAAAATAGATCCCTAGGCCAAAAGTTACAGAAGAATTGCAAGAGCTGGCAGGGGAGGGAGGGGGAGGTTCTTGTGAAGAAGGTCAAATAATTCCACTCATTCAGGTCAAGCTTCCTCCCCTCATCCCAGCCGTATCAGACAAGAAAGAACAAACTTAGGGTCACTTATTTGGGGGCAGAGACAGGATGTAGAAATGAGGCCACTGGGGACTCCTTACATTGCAAAGCCTTGAAATTATCTCAGTTTTGCTCTGATTCCTCGGTGGAGACGTGTTGAACCCCTGAGTCTACTGACCTCTGCCTGATATTTGCAGATCGGCTTTGTGAGTCTCTAGAAGACAGTTCATGGCCTTTTGTAAGTAGAGAGAGGGCCAACACAATGATTCAAAAGTTGTGGCAGGACTATTTTCAAAGAAATAAAATCCTGGCGTTAGAAAAGCGAAGCTCTTAACCTTTCGGATACGGATGTAAACCATCGGAATGGGATGCAGTGGGCAGGATTAACAGAGTAACTGTAGTCCAGATGCTTCGGGAAGCTGGAAAACCCAAAACATAACAGGGAGAAAAGCAGGATGGCAGACTGAGCAGGAACCACAGGTCTCTGGTTCCGTAAATTCTGATTCCCCCCTCAGCCCCTCACCCATCATCAGGCCTGTTCTTCTCTCTACGGATGGGGTATGAGTTTACACCAAGGGAGAAAGTCCATCTCAACTGCTTCTCTTCTTTCACTTATGTTTTCTCCCCAAATATAAAAATAGCATACTCAAGAGAAGGATTTAGAAAATATAGAAAGAGATAAAAAAGAAAGAATTTCTTATAATCTCAATATTTGTTATCTCCTGCCCTAAGGGGCCACCTGTCTTGTTTACCAAGCTCTACCCCCAGATCCTAGAAGAGTAACTGGCACATAGTAGGCGTTTAATTCCACATCTTTTCTGTATGAATCAATCCCAATTTTAAAAATGAATCAATCGGTATCCAGAGATTACATCTTAATATCAGTTGCACATCATCCCATATTTCAAAGCATGCATTTTCTGTAAACTTGTGTATTTTTTTCCTGGGCATGTTTTTATTGTGGTAAAATACACCTAACATAAAGTTTATCATTTTAACGGTTTTAAAGTATACAATTCAGAATCCGCCTGCCAACGCAGGGGACATGGGTTCAATCCCTGGTCCCGGAAGATCTCACATGCCGCGGAGCAACTAAACCCATGCGCCACAACTACTGAGCCTGTGCTATAGAGCCCGCGAGCCACAGCTACTGAGCCTGTGTGCCACAACTACTGAAGCCCGCGTGCCTAGAGCCTGTGCTCTGCAACAAGAGAAGCCTGCGCACCACGACGAAGAGTGGCCTCTGCTCGTCGCAACTAGAGAAAGCAAAGAAGACCCAACACAACCAAAAAACAAAAAAATCACAGGACTAGTGTGGTCTGTTTGCTTAAAGAATTATTTTTGTGTGTGATTCACTGGTAACATTTCTTCTTCTTCAAGACAGAATTAAAGCTTTTTTCATTGTCAAAAAAAAAAGTATACAATTCAGTGGCATTAAATATATTCATAAGATTGTACAACCACCACCACCATCCATTTCAGAACTTCTCATCATCCCAAACTGAAACTCTATATTCATTAAACAGTACTCCCCATTCATTCCTCCTCCAGCCCCTGATAACCGCTGCTCTACTTTCTGTCCCTACGAATTTACATATTCTAGGTACCCCCTATAAACGGAATCATACACTATTAGTCCCTCTGTGCCTGACTTGTTTCACTTAGCGTAATATTTTCAATGTTCATCCATGTTGTAGCATGTAACAGAATTTCATTTCTTTTAAAGGCTGACTACTATTCCATTGTGTGTGTGTGTGTTTCACATTTTATTTATCCATTCATTTCTTGATGGACATTTGGGTTTTTCCAGTACATATTTACAATTTTGCATCTCCTTTTTTCACTTTATGGTATCTCATGATCATTCTCCATTTTATTAAAATATTTCTTATTGTATATTACATATAATATGAATATATTTACATAGATAGTAATTATAGTTATTATAATTATGTTATATATTTATCCATTTTATTATTTTCTTTTGGCAGGCACATTTTATCTGATTGAGAGACAGTGTTGCTATAATCGTTCTCCTAAGTTTGAACACTTACGTTATTTCAGTCTTTTGCCATGGTAAGCAAGGCTGCAACACCCTTGGACATAAGCCTTTGTCCAAGTGTGTTTGTGATATTATTGTTTTCTAAGGATAGATTCTTAGAAGGTGAATTACTGTGACAATTATGTTATCTAAACTTCTCTTGATGTTTTCTTTCCAATTTGCTTGGCAAATGGCTTTCCAGAAAACAGTATGGTGGTTCCTCAAAAAATTAAAAATAGAACTACCATACAATCCAGCAATTCCACCTTTGGGTATTTATCTGAAGAAAACAAAAACAAAAATTTGAAAAGATATCTGCACCCCCATTTTCACTGCAACATTATTTGTAATAGACAGACATGGAAACAACCTAAGTGCCCATCAATGAATGAATGGACAAAGAAGATGTGATACACACACACACACACACACACACACACACACACACACACAGGAATATTACTCAGCCATAAAAAAAGAATGGAATCTTGCCATTTGCAACAACATGGATGGACCTTGAAATACTGCATGATTTCACTTATATGTGGAATCTAAAACAAAACAAACAAATAAAAAAGCCAAGCTCATAGATACAGAGATCAGATTGGTGGTTGCCAGAGAGGGGATGTGAGGGGTGGGCAAAATGGGTGAAGGAAGCCAAAAGGTACAAACTTCCAGTTATAAAATAAATAAGCCACAGGGATGTCATGTACAGCATGCTGACTATAGCAAATAATACTGTATTGTGTATTTGAAAGTTGCTAAGAGAGTAGATCTTAAATCATTTTCATCACAAGAAAAGATAATTTTGTAACTGTGATGACAAATGGTAACTAGACTTATCATAGTGATCATTTCACAATGTATATAAATGTCAAAGCATTATGTTGTACCTGAAACTAATACTATAACATTATTTGTCAATTATACCTCAATAATTAAAAATAAAAATAAATAAATAAAAATTTTAATTTTTTGCTTGTTGTTGGGATAGAAGGATACAATTGATTTTTGTATATTGGTATATCCAGCAACCTTGCTAACTAATTAAATTTAATAATTTAGCTGTAGATCTTTTTGGATAGTCTATGTACACCACCAAATTGCCTGTGAATAGGGGCAGTTTTCGTCCTTGTGTTCATATTCTTACACTTGTTTTCTTTATCTTTCTTATTAGTTGGCTCAGATATTCTTGTCTCATTCTCAGTTCCAGAGGGAAAGTTTTTAACATTTAATCATAATGTTTGTGTACGTTTTTTTTATAGGTGCATTTTATCAGATTCAAGCAGTTTTATTTACATTTGCTAAAAGTTCTAATCATGAATATATATTGAATTTTGGCAAGTTCTTTTTTGGCACTTATCTATAAGGTAATATGATATTTTCCCCTAATTCTGTTAATATGACAAAATTTTTCAGGTGTTAAACCATTCTTTTTTTGTTTCAAATGTGATGGTTTTATTTTATTTTCTTCTGATGCAAAACCAAAGATTCCACTACAGCACAGAGACCAATATAATAAAAGGTCATGAGGAAGTGAGGGACAGGCAGGACGTGATGTACAAACTGGAGGATCATGTCATTTCTTTATAACATGACACTACATCATCACTGAGGAACACACTCAAAATAACACTTCGGAACTAAAAGGTGGCACAAACGTGACAACCTCCAGGAATGCCTTCAAGCACCTCCCTTAGGATGGACTTATGATCTCTAGACTTCAGTATGGGCAAGATTACAATTTTTGGAAGAATAAAAGTTTGCACTTTTCAAATTTCACAGAAGACCTTGACTAAGGTCAAGACATAGTGGGTTCATTTCTCTTAATTCCCAGGGACAAAGCTGGTGCATTACTCAAAACCACGTTAAGCTTCTTAGTTCAAATCCCGACCCAACCTTGTGATTTCCCGCATTGAAGTTCCTTCCATCAATCAAAGCAGATAGGGTCAGTCTGACTCCTGGGCAAAGTGTTCGGGTATGGCCCTGTCCAATCAGGCTGGCATGACTTACTTTAGCAGATAGAGAAGTTCTATAAGTCACTTTGTATTTAGCGGTGATGTCAGAAACGGGTATCCTTAACTGCCAGCCACCCAAGCGAGGTTCGGTGACATTTCAATCTGCTCCTTAACCTTCTGCTGGATACAACCTCCAAATTCAGGGCCATGGTTCACAGAAGTGAGGAGCTGGAAGTCTGCGGCCTTGTAGCCCAGGGCAAAATTATTCCGTGACAGTTTGGACTTGGCTGTGTCAAAGCTCATCAAAGCTCATCTGATAGTCAGCAAGCCAGCCCTCAAAGACTGACAGAGCCCACTCACAGATGGCTGGTTCAGAAAAATCGATCAGTTAGTTCATTACTAGGTACAGTTGAGTGATATTCTATTGTGTTAAAATTCCACAATTTGTTTATACCTTCACCGTTTGGTGGACATTGGAATTGTTGCGTCACGTGTAAGTGTATGTTTAACTTTTTAAGAAACTACCAAATTATTTTCCAGAGTGGTTTTGCCATGTATTTTCATTTTTATATATTTAAAACCCCGTAAGACTTCACTATTATGGTTTCAATCCTCAATATTCGTTTATATTTCCCTTTATGTTTATCTTCTATTTTTCTTTTCACTCTTTTTTGCATCTCTGAGCTACTAGCTGGAATCATTTTCTTTCTGGCTGAAGAACATCTTTTGGTATTTTCATTAGTGTTGGTCTGCTGATGATGAATTTTTTTCATTTTTGTTTGTCTGAAAATGTATTTGTTTCACCTACATTTTTGAAGGATATTTTTGCTGTCAGTCTGGTTGCTCCTTTGAAGCTCATTTTTCTTCTTCTGTTAGCTACATTTAACACCTTTTTGCCCTTCATCTCCAGCAGTTGTACTGTGGTGTGCTTAGGTGTGATATGTTTTATAGTGACCTTCTTGGTTTTATTGTGCTTCTTGAATCTGTAGTTTGATATCATCCATCCATTTTGGAAAATTCTCAGTTGTTATCTTGGCAAATATTGCTTCTGTTTAATTCTCTCTTTCTTCTTCTTCTGGACCAATTCCTCATACAGTTTTCACTATAGCTCGTATGTTTCTTAGCCTCTTTTCTGCGTTTATTATCCTTTTGTTCCTCTGTGCGTTTATTTTGGATGTTTATTACTGATTTTCCAGTTCACTGTTCTCTCTCCAGCTGCTAAACACATTATAAAATTTTTCTGTTATAGAAGTTTCATTTTAAAAATCATTTCCAGTTTTCTACATAAATTCTCAATTTCACCTTTTATCTCTGTAAACATATTAAGTACAGTTATTTTAAGGTTTGTGTCAGATTATTTGTATACTTGTAAGTCTGTTTTTATTATTGTTTGCCCCCCTTGGTTAGCTATCACATTAACTTGTCTCCTCATTTTCCTGATTTTTTTTTTAATGAGTAGCAGATACTGTATATGAAAAATTGGGAGATAAATTGGAGTCTAAGATGATGGTATCTTTAAATAGAGCACTTACGTTTTTCTTCTTGTTAGTAGCTGAGATTATCTGAAGCTTGCTTTAGTCCCTTTGAAGGTCAGTTCATTTAGAGTTCACACTTAGTCCTAGAGTGTAGCCTTGTAGCTTATCCAAAGCTTAGAGGGGTTCCTGGGATCCTCTTCTTCGGTAGTTTGTGAATTCCAGGTTTTTCTCCTAACTTCATGAATTTGTCAGTACCTCTGTTGAGCTGCTCAGCTTCTCATCTGCCTCTTCCGGAAGCTCCAGAGACCTGAATGCAATGACCATCTCTTTGTGTTTCCTTCTTTTTTAAGATTGTGGATCCTTGATTCTTCCTGACTTCATAATTCCTTGATGACTTCAAACGTTAAAAAAATAATTGTTCAGATATTCTAGTTCTCAGCAGGAGGATTAATCCAAATTATTTACACTACCACATCCAGAACTGGAATTCCTAAGAACAAAAATGTTTAGGTATAAATGAAAAGAATCAGAGTGAAGGAGAAGGCAGACTACAAAATAAAATATTAGAAATCATATGTACATGAACATAAATATGAACAACATAAAATGAACATAAGTGAAACATAGCTATAGACTCTTAATATTCCTCAATATTTCTTTTATCTTTGATTTTCCATATACATATGAATATATGGATATATATTCTCCCCTATGAATATTCATCTCCTTATTTTGGTACATTTGCCTGAGAAGTGTGAGGAAATTTGTTACATAAACCCAACCTGTCAAGTTATTTGTGAGAATATATAAGAAATTTAGAGCGGGAAAAAGAAATGGTATACACTGCAGTTACTTAGTAATAAAACAATATAATAAGGAACGAATAGTAAATTAATTATTAGGGACAGAAAGTTGCCATTCAAAAATTAATTACAGTCATTCCTCAGTGTTCACAGGGGATTGTTTCCAGGATCCACACCCCTGCCCCGCTCTCCCATACCAAAATTCCCTAATGCTCATGTCCTTTATATAAAATGGTAGTACTAGCATATAACTCATGCACATCCTCCCATTTACTTTAAATCATCTCTAGATTACTTATAATACCTAATACAATGTAAATGCTATGTAAATAGTTGCCAGTGTGTGGCAAATTCCAGTTCTGTCTTTTGGAGCTTTCTGGCATTTAAAAAATGTATATATTTTCAATCTGCAGTTAATTGAATGCGCAATTGTGGAACTCACGGTTACAGAGGGCCAAATGTAGTTGATAAAAATATGTGAGAATAGTAAAGACTTAAAATATAATAATTAGGATGACTACGGTTCCTGGGAGGGAGTGAAAAAAACTAAGAGCAGATCAGTACTACCAAAATAAAAGCACAGCAGCATTAACAAAAAGAAATCTTAAAGAAACATTATCACCAACAAAAATAATAGAAAATCAAGTGGTGCTAGAATAAGATTTAAGGAAATAAAAGTTCTTAAACAGAAAACTCCCTTAAATATAAATTCTTATTGCAAATCAGTCTTACATAAGTTAATCTATTATTTCCCACCTCAATAGTTACAATGCATATTATATATTTCAAGATTTTTTGTTATTTTAGGACTTTATAATCAGCTTTTTAGGATCACTACTTTGAACAGAGTCTTTATTGGACAGATGGAAATATGAAATGTGTATGGGAATAGGATGAATCTACACAGACCCAATTTATCCTGGACTATGTTTTTGGAAAAAATTCCTGATATAATTTTTGTTTCCTTGTATTGGCTTCTTTTTCATAAAAACCTGCTTACAAAAAGGTTCCAGTGATGTGATTAATCAATGATTTGAAGTAAAAGTACAACTTTCAGAGTTGTAGCAATTCAGTACAACAGTACAAAGTCAAAAGATACACTTATAAATGCAGGAGAAGAAAGGAAATAGAATTAGTGAGGATGGAGAGTTAGAAGCAGTTAAACGAGTATTTTAGCTTGAAGCCATTCGTTGGTTATTATGACAAGGAAGTCTACTGAATGAGGTTGAAAGCAAAACCAGCCAACCAAGGCTAGGACTTAAGAGCATGATAATTCGTTTACTTGAGAATGAAAGAGCACACCATGTACAGCACTGCAGGCACTCAAGCTTGGTACATTCTAGAAGTCAACATGGAGAAGAAGATGCTAGATAGACACAAGAACATTGAGCTCTTTTAGTCCTGCTTTTATAATTGGAGAACAACTTGAAAATATGGAGAGCATATTACAGAAAATACATAGTACTGTAGAACATAAACCTGGTATATGAAAACTGAAAACCGGGTCAAGAAACACAGTGTTCATACAAGCCACTAAAGTATGAGGCCAAAATATAAGTGAAAATACATAGATTTCACTCTGAAAACAGGATATATTTTTCTTAATTTCACTTTCTGACTCAGGGGGTCTCCCTTATGGGTTTCTTTTCCCTAATTATATGAAATGGTTTGATGGACTCATCCACTGATTTGATCCAGAAATCCTCCTCCTGTTTTGAGTAATCCTAAATTGTCTTAAAGAATGGTATGAAATCCCTAAACAAATGAATTACCAGTTGTAATTTGCTTTAATTAAAAAACTAAATATGTACCAGAAGGGATTTATGGAGACCATGTGGGATGTTGTAAAACCAAAAAATCCAAGAGTGCATCCTTTCTAAAAAGTTTGGAATCCTTGCACTACTTAAAGTATATATGTGCCACATCTCCTTTATCCATTCATCTGTCGATGGACACTTAGGTTGTTTCCATCTCCGGGCTATTGTAAATAGTGCTGCAGTGAACATTGTGGTACATGACTCTTTTTGAATTATGGTTTTCTCAGGGTATATGCCCGGTAGTGGGATTGCTGGGTCTTATGGTAGCTCTATTTTTAGTTAGTTTGTTTGTTTGTTTTTGCGGTACGCGGGCCTCTCACTGTTGTGGCCTCTCCCGTCGCGGAGCACAGGCTCCGGACGCGCAGGCTCAGCGGCCATGGCTCACGGGCCCAGCCGCTCCGCGGCATGTGGGATCTTCCCGGACCGGGGCACGAACCCGCGTCCCCTGCATCGGCAGGTGGACTCTCAACCACTGTGCCACCAGGGAAGCCCTATTTTTAGTTTTTTAAGGAACCTCCATACTGTTTTCCATAGTGGTTGTATCAATTTACATTCCCACGAAAAAGAAATGAAATTGAGTTATTTGTAGTGAGGTGGATGGATCTAGAGTCTGTCATACAGAGTGAAGATAAGTCAGAAAGAAAAACAAATACCGTATGCTAACACATATATATGGAAACTAAAAAAAAAAATTGGTACTGATGAACCTAGTTGCAGGGCAGGAATAAAGAGGTAAACCTAGAAAATGGACTCGAGGACATGGGGTGGGAGGGTGAAACTGGGGCGAAATGAGAGTAGAATCGACATATATACACTACCAAATGTAAAATAGTTGGCTGGTGGGAAGCAGCTGCATAGCACAGGGAGATCCGCTCCATGCTTTGCGATGACCTAGAGGGGTGGGATAGGGAGGATGAGAGAGGCTCAAGAGGGAGGGGATATGGGGACACGTGTACGCGTATGGCTGATTCGCCTTGTTGTGCAACAGAAACTAACAGTATCGTGAAGCAATTATACTCCAATAAAGATCTATTAAAAAAATCTCCCCCACACACACAAAAAATAAAGTGTATCTGAAAACACTAATTTCCATACATATGTCTGATGTCTCTAAGGCTGCAACGTATCAAAAAAAACCCAAGGAACTGAGGGGAAAAAGTCATGGTTCCAGGACGCTTAATATAAACAATGGGTTGATTTATGCTTTTTGCTTTTCATCAAGCTGAGTTCTGTGTCACTTGTAAAGCTATTGTCTCTCGAGTTCCAACTTACTTTCTGTGTTCGGCTTTGTAACGGTGGGGCTGGGACTCCACATACATTTTTCTTTTGCCAGCTGGCTCCCTCCTGCCAATAAGGAGCCCTAGAGGAAGACTGGTGGGAGGGAAGGAGGAAAGGGATCTACTCCTTCTGGTGGCTTCCAGTGGGCTTCCTGGTTGCTTCCTGTTCTGGTCGGCATCAGAGCCTTGCTTCTTCCCCACTGCAGCCGTGCTTGTTGCAGATGCAGCAGTGTGCAGCTCTCCTAACCTTCCTAGAACCAGCCTCATTGTCCCCTGCAGACACACCAGCACCAGTTGCCAGCATCAGGGCCTCAGAGCCTAGGCTTCTGCTCTGTGGGCCCCTTTTCTAAGCATCTAAGTTTTAAACATTCCAACATCTTTCCTTCATTGGAACCCTAGGGGGGTATCTGCTTCCTGCACTTGCTGATTCAATCTATGAAGTGTGGTACCTTCTGTTCTGTTTTTGCCTTGTCAGTTACTTTGATGGGTAGAATAATGGTCCCCCGAAGATATCCATGTCTTAATCCCCCACACCTGTGAATATGTTACCTTACATGGCAGAAGGAACTTTGCAGTTAATTTAAGGATCTTGGGATGGGAAGAGTATCCTGGACTATCTGTAATGTAATCACAAGGGTCGACATGCGTGGGCGCAGGAAGGTCAGAGTCAGAGCAGGAGGCGTGACAATGGAAGCAGAGGCTGGAGTGACGTGAGGCCAGTGAGACAAGAAATACAGGTGATCGCTCAAAGCTGGAGAAGACAGAAAAACAGACTGTCCCCCAGAGCCTCCAGAAGCAACACAATTCTGCTGACACCTTGATTTTAGTCCAGTGAAACTGATTTTGGACTTCTGACCTCCAGAACTATAAGATAATAAATGTGTGCTGTCTTAAGCCACTCCATTTGTGGTATAATTTGTTACAGCAGCAATAGGAAGCTGCTGTAGTTACCTAGTTTATAAGGCTTTATATTAAATTCTGTCTGTTAAAATAACTGCTGAGGTTTGTACCCCCTGACTTGCCCCTGACTGATTCAAGTAGAACCTGCACATCTAGTTCTGCATTGTTAAAAGGGTAAGTACTGCTCAGTTAGTTTTTTAATTTGAATTCTCAGGTCTCAGTTGTATTTTCCAAGTTTAACATTAGTTTGTGATGACATACTTAGCATTGAATTTTTGGAAAAGAGTTTTCTTCTCCTATTTGTAAAATTTCATCCTTCTTATTAAGGTCAACTTTATATTATGGAATATAACATTAAAATATAGGAACTAAATTAGAAATTAAAACAAAGGACACAAACATAAATTTGTAAGGTTGTCATGACAATCAGGAAAAACGAGTCTAAGATCTGTGGTGTTCACTATGGTCACTGGGTGGGAAGCAGGGCAGAACACCTGGACTGGCTGGGACTGGGAGTCCAGTTAATGACGAAATGAGTGAATGTTACTTCTCTGGACATGAAGGCACAATCCAGTGACTGGGAAGTCCAGGGAGACTGTGAGACAGAAGCAAATGCAAATGCTAGGAGTTTAGTGAAGGTATGAGGTCACAGCTGTGCATAGTGGTTCTGGTAATTGAGCTGAATCCAACATCCAGGGAATGCCCAATGAACTAGAAGCAAGGCTCCCATCACGGCTTTTAGTAGACAAATAGAGTTCGTGGTCTAGGGGAGTCTACAAAGGCAGTAATGAGCAGGTGGATCCCAACAGGGTCTCTAGAGAAGGGATTTTGACCTCTAGTCTCAAAGCAGATATGTGAATAGATGTAGTGTTTACTCTGATTTCTGTAACGTCTACCCCTCACTGTGAGGATATGCAAGGACTCCAAGTCAATTTAGAGGTTTCAAAAAAACATACATATATAAAGAGATTTATTTCAAGGAATCAGTTAACACTATTTCGCAGGCTGGCAAGTCCAAAATCTGCAGGATGGGCCAGCAGCCTGGAGACCCAGGAAGAGTTGATGCTGCAGTTCAAGTTGGAAGGCCATCTGCTGGCAGAATTCCTTCTTGCTTGGGGGAGGTAAGTCTTGGTTCTATTAAGGCCTTCAACTGATTGGATGAAGCCCACCCACCTTATGGAGAGTAATCTGCTTTACAAAAAGCCCACCAATTTAGATGTAAGTCTCATCTAAAACCATCCTCACAGAAACATCCAGATTAATGTTTGACCAAATATTTGGATATCATGGCCCAGCCAAGTTGACACATAAAATTAACCATCACAACCTTCTTGCCTAGCTACTGAGGTAGAGGAGGATATTATATTTTAAGATCAGAGGATGTTAACATAGCTTTTCTTTCTTCCCATACCCTGAAGACAGAACAACTCGAGAAGTAAATTATATAGTGCTCTCTTCAAGCACAGGCTCTCAGCTTAAACAAACCCAATTCTACTTTGTTTCAAGGCTTAAAAAATTATAATTATAGTAGAACATCATATATTTAGAAAGAAATAATCTGGGGAAATGTTTCCCATATAATGTAATTGCAAAGACAGAAATCTTCCCCTGGGGTGGTGGTGTTGAGAAGCAAAAGCTTCATAAAGCACATGCATGTTTTTTGGGTTTTTTTATCTAAAGGAGAGGCAACTGTATGAAACATAAGACCACCAAGTACAACAGTGAGACAGTGAAGGAAGTGAGAAGTGAGAATTCATAGCTAAAGGAAACAATAACCATGAGACCTCTGATTGCTTTCTACTTCTTCAACAAACAATTGAGTGTCACTTAGTATTTGGGTACAGTAGTGCCACACATCTCAATAGCTCCTGAAGGTATTTTAGTCCTAGAGCACAGGACAATAATTAACAAAATAACTGAGTTATTAAATTGGCTTATATTCAGTACAACACTGAATCTATAAGAAAGGGAGAATAGATATTGAATCGAGATGGAAAACTGAGTGTACGTTTCTACCCCCATGCAAAACATTCAGAAAAAATACCTTAAAACATTAAAAGAATGAATTCAAAAGAGAGAGAGAAAATAAGAGGCACAACCAGAAACTTAAAACTTTGAAAAAATTCATGAATGATAAAAAGCAGAAGGGATCATATTAACCGAGGAAACCCTAAACCAAAACACATTCAGAAGGTAGCTATGGGGTCAGGGGAGCTTCTGGCAGAATTCCAAGCTCAGAGTCAAGGGAACAAGGACCAGAAGTAACCGAGGAAATAAGCAAGTTGCCAAGTGAACAACCGAGAGAGGTAGGCCCCTCCTCCTTCCTGCTCCTGTGTGGAGTGCCAGCATCGGCAGAGTTTAGCACCTGCTACAGCAGGGCTGGCCAACCAGAGCACAGGATCTGCGCCATTGTCCCCAGAGAGATCTGAGATGTGTGTCAGATGTCCAAGCGGGATGCCAAATAGGCCACTGCAAATTTGACTGTGGAACTCGGGAAAGGTAGGGGCTGGAGACACAAATTTGGAGTCATCATATTTGGATGGTAATTAAAGCCATAAGTAAGACTAGATGAGATCACCTAGGGAAATAATGTGTACAAAGAAGAGAAGAGGGCCCAGGACTGAGAGCCAGGACACCCCAACATATGGAGACAGGTTATATCTGTGTGACACTGAAACAACCAGTTAGTTAAATTAGTTTAAACATGTGAAAAAATGAGTGGAATGGGTCACTGGTGGTTATGCAGAAGGGGACTTGCCCACATAGACCAGAACTGAAACATGGTGTAGTCCCTGACCAAATCCAGGACAGTTTGACTGGGAGCTTTGTTTTTTTTTTTTTTGTTTTTTTTTTTTCGGTACGCGGGCCTCTCACTGTTGTGGCCTCTCCCGTTGTGGAGCACAGGCTCCGGACGCGCAGGCTCAGCGGCCATGGCTCCCGAGCCCAGCCGCTCCGCGGCATGTGGGATCCTCCCGGACCGGGGCACGAACCCGTGTCCCCTGTATCGGCAGGCGGACTCTCAACCACTGCGCCACCAGGGAAGCCCTGCCTGGGAGCTTTTTGAGAAGAGCCTATTTGTTCATCTTTATATATCTGAGCTGCCACACAATAGGTGCTTGATAAATGTTTAATGAACAAATTTGTAAATTTAAAAACAAACTTTGCATTGTTTGGGGAGAATTTCGACCAAATTTCTAATTGTTGTTAAGCATTTTCTCCACCCATCTCAATGTTTGCTCTCCGTTTTGGTCCCTTTGCAAGTAATGTCTAGAAACATACCTTTTAGATTCAAAGACTTTTAAATAATAAAGGACCTTCTTCCTTTTTACCTACCTCAGTATTAAATTAGCAGTTTGTCATTTATTTCTAATTTTCCAGCTGCACTAATTTCACTTTTCCATCAAGACCTTTTTGAGAAAAATATGAGATAAGGAAATATTCCCTCCATGGAATCCTCCAAGGATGATGGTGGAAGGTGATTATCTGAGGATAAGAGTTGTGACTACACGGTTCAGCTACTTTTTCCCAAAAGAAGGTCTCAGTACTTTACTAAAATACATTTACGGATGAAATAAGATGTCTAAGGTTTCTAGTGTTGGGGAGCCATTGGTAGGGACAGAGCGGGGATAAAGCGACAAGAAATATATGCAAAAGAAAAAAATGTACTGTGGAATATTTCCATACCAATAAATACAGCTCTACCTAATAATTTTTTAGGACTTCAGAGATTTCCATTTTACAAATTTATAACAACTCACTTAACACAATCTACATACTTGGACATTTAATTTTCTCTTATCATAAACATTTGTTGCAGACAGTTTCAAACTCAGTCTGATTATTTTCTTGGGAGAGAGATTAGTAGATTAAAAGATATGCATTTGAAAGGGTTTTTGACAGGTCCTGCCAAATTTCTCTTCGGAAGAGTTGCATCAACTTAAATTCCCATTATCAGCGACCTCCTTTCCCACACCATTGCTAACTTAGGGTATTATGATTCTTTGAAATATTTGTCAATTATATGGGTGAAAAAGTAGCTTAGTGTTGTTATAATTTACTTTTTTTTGCTTACATTTTTTTCACATTTTTATTAAGGTGCAATTTACCAAGCTGTTAAAGAGGCAAGAAGAAAAATGGTACCTGGTGCCTCTTCTTTGCTCCAGAGTGCCTCGCACAGTGGCTGACTTTGCCCAACAGGCTTCCACCAAGTGCCCTTAGGTTCCAAGTGCCTGAGCAGTCAAACAGCAAGGTGCTGACTAGGCTGAGAAATCTGAGCCCGTGTCCCAACCCTTTGCATCTTGTATCGAAACCACGGTCTTTCACAAGATTGCAGAATGGTGTCTTAAGGATGAAGAAATATATCTCTTTTTAAACAGTTTATCAAATGATGAAAGACCCTTGTTATTGGGAATATGTTGGAGAAGAAAAAAAAAAGAACAAACCCTGTAGAAATCAGAATGTGAAAAGCAGTTCCAACAGCAAGAAGTTCTTTGCTTTGGGGGCAAATGTCAATCAAGAGCCTAACCCTAACCACACATCCCGTCTCAGGATTTAGTAGGAAACTTTATAACTCTGAGACGAGGAAGAGGTTTCTTTTGGAGTGCCCGCAGTTTGGGTTTGTGGTTCATTCTTGCCACCTGTGTTACTGACCTGAGAGGTGCGGGCTTTGGTTTCCCCATTGTCTGCTATGCTTGTCTCGGTCAGTAGCACAATGGAGTGAAGGCTTTTAGGCTCTTAGAGGACTACTGTACAAGTGATAATCAATCACAGCTCCAAAAGCATGAAATGGCATTTTATCACACAGTCAGTGAAGTGCTTGGGTTTTCTCTACAGGAACAGAAATTATTATATTGCATAGGGCCATCTTTTTCTTTAAAAGGGGAGAAAAATCCACTTCCGATTCAGGATTCAGGATTCCACTTCCGATGGAAGAAAAATCCACTTCCGATTCAGGATATTGAGGATTGCAGAAGAGTGAATGCTTTTTGGAATTACGTGCTTGTGCAAGGAAAGGGAGTGAGGACAAAATGCTAATGAAATACAGAAACCAAACCTACTGAAGCATGGAAAAGGTCTGGCATCATATTCAAGCTGCAACAAAGTACTTCACTTATAGCAAAGCTGCACTCAGCCACTGATACTCAGCCTGTCCACATCAGGAGGGCTTCTCCCCAGCAGGGACAGCCCCCTCAGGAGACGGGACAGAATCACATCTTAGAGCCCGGGGATCTCAGGATGTGCCTCGTACAGACTTCTCATAGCAGGGTAACAGCCAGCCCAGAGGAGACCCACTGGACACGCCGCTGGGCCATCACCCCTCCAGTGCTTTCCCTCCACCCACCCCAGGCCTCTCCAGCCCCCTCTCCTATCGGCTGCTCCTCTATGGGGGCAGGAGAAACTCTTCGGTACTTTACTAAAATACATTTACGGATGAAATAAGATGTCTAAGGTTTCTAGTGTTGGGGAGCCATTGGTAGGGACAGAGATGAAACAAAATGGCTATGAGTTGATAACTGCTAACGTTGATCATGGATACGTGGAGGTTATTGTACTATTCTCTATTTTCACCTATGTTTGAAATTTTTCATAACAAAATACTTTTTAAAAATCATGAGACAGTGAAAAAAAAACCAAAAAGGAAATCCTCTCTAAAAATCAGGGTGAGGGGAGCTAGGAGGTTCCTACAGAGCACTGGTCTGGTGTCCTGCACATGGCTTTTGACAATAATTATGAACAATAGTGTTAATAATCAGAACAATGACGTGAAAAGCCTGGAATTGTGAAGCTCAGTAGATATAAAGCCAGTCCAGGAATCTACCCTCTGAACAAGCACTTCAGATGACTCAGAAGTAGGTGGCCCAAGGGCCACAGTTTGAGAAACTCTTCACTAATGAGCCTGATTTTTTGCTCCAAATGGGCTCATTTTCTTTATTCTAGCAAGACCACTCTAACAGTAGGATATGGACAATTAACTCAACTAACTGCATTAGCACAAAGGGTTTGAAAACTGTGATGATGGGTAAGAGCTGCCCAAGTGCTATGTACCTGACTACTGCACCCTAACATATTATTGACAGAACAATCTTCCATAGTTCTTAGAATTTTGTATGCCTCAGATTAAAGGACCACTGGTTAGAATAATATTGTTAGGAGATTGAATAGAAAAACTATTAATTATTAAGAAAAAAATAGGAGAATACTGAAAGTTCTTAGTATTGATGAAAGCCCTTGATTTAAAGATTTGTTTTTAAAACTTACATCACTTGATTGAAACAAAATATTAATATACTAGCATTTCTTTGGCATGTCTAGGGAACCAGGTCAAGTTCTGGGGAAGGGATTAACCAACAGTGTTCCCCTCTAGGTCCCAGTTGCTAATTTTGGATCAAGTCATGTAGTCTGTAACATTTGAGAGGAAGGTTGTAGGGAAACAGGATTTCTCATAACTTGTTTTAGGACTGCAGAATGTCACAACCCCAACTGAGGGAAATTCGGCAATTACAGATTCCTGTGCCATTTGACCAAGCAATCCTACTTCTAAGTATTTTCCTGTAGACACAACTCCACACGTGTAAATGATACAGCATTGCCACATTGATTGTAATAGCAAACAATTGGAAATAAGCCAGCTGCCCATCAGTAGCAGAATGGTTAAATATGCCATATATTAAGATATTATTTGTTTGACTTTGAATAAAGAAAAGCTTGAAGGAAGTAGTGAAAATGGTTAACTATAGCTAGGGTAACCAAATTGTTTTTTTGCCTAAATGGGATATTTTTGAGAGTGAAAGGGGTCACTATTAATATTTGTACCAAGACAATAGGTACAGCTTGGTACAGTCCTAGACAAACCAGTCTGTACCTAGAGGGGTGGGAATGGGGTCTGGGGGACAGAGTAACTGGGGCCAGGTGGGAGTGACACTTCACAAAGTCACCTTGTTATGTTGCTTTGACTTTGGAATTATGCATGTATATTACCTATTGGAAGTAACAAAAATAAAACTGAGAAAATATTCGAGAAATTATCATGGTCTTTGTAAAATTTGCTACTGGATTTTAATGGTCTTTAATGGTAGACAAGCATTTAATAATTTATCAACTCCCTATTGGCAATGTTTGAAGACAAGACCAGAGCATGAATGAATGCAGAGCTACGTTCTCACAGGTGAACATTCCAGTAGGGAGCTGAGGATATTCAACCTTCATTGATTCTATCTATCCATTCAGTCACTCATTCAGCTTTCAGCATATATTAATTGAGCACCTTTTATGTGCCAGGCTAAGTAGGCACTGGGAGTTCTCTGGCACTCGGGATAGATCCTGACCTCCTCATGGACCTCTGGACCAGTACACAGGACATAAGAACAGCATGGTGAAGTGCAGTTGACAGAAATGTAGCAATGAGACGGGTACAAGGGCTTCCCTGAGGAGAGCACTGAGCAGTTGAAAGTGAGTGAAAGAAAGAATGGGGGCTTCCCTGGTGGCGCAGTGGTTAAGAATCCGCCTGCCAATGCAGGGGACATGGGTTTGATCCCAGGTCCAGGAAGATCCCACATGCTGCGGAGCAACGAAGCCCGTACGCCACAACTACTGAGCCTGCGTGCCACAACTACTGAAGCCCACATGCCTATAGCCTGTGCTCTGCAACAAGAGAAGCCACCGAGATGAGAAGCCCACGTACCGCAATGAAGAGTAGCCCCCGCTCACCGCAACTAGAGAAAGCCCGCACGCAGCGACAAAGACCCAACGTGCCAGAAATAAATAAGTACATTTAAAAATATAAATATTAAAAAAAAGAAAACTTCCCATCTTAAAAAAAAACAAAAAAAGAATCGATGAATGAATGCAATTGCATAAAATGACCTCTTACATCTCTTCCAAATGTGCAATTCACTTGTTGTATGACCCAGAGCTACTAATATTCTGGAAGAATGGGATGGAGTAAACTCAGTTGCTCAGCTTGGTTAATGAGAGGGGCTGGTAACAGGATAGTCCAGAGTGCTGGGTCTTAGTCCCCCTCGTCCACTGGCCTCTATGAGATTTCAGGGAAGGTAACGAGATTCTCTAAACTTTAGAAAACATAAAATAATGGTGTTTGGCAAATTGTTCTCTGTAGTTCTTCTAGATCCATAATTCTCTGTCCGATGTGCAGATTTTTATCTAGATATTTCCTTCTACTTCAATAGCAGACATTTAACTTTCTCATCTCAGGACCTTTGCAAACGCTGTTCCCTCTGCTTGGAATGGCCTTGATCTCAATCTTCACATCCCCATCTGTTAGGTCTCAATTTCACCTTTTCAAAGATCAATTATCAAAGTTGTGACCTTGTTAGTTTCTGTTTCCTTCCCGGATCTTATAATTGCCAGGTATTTTATCTGAAATTGTAGGCTTTGTAAAGCAGGAATATTGTCTGTCTTGTGTCTCTAGGGTCTGGCGCTGGGAAGTAGTGGGTTCGCATATGGATATGTTGAATGAATCAGAGAAAAGGTCCTGTCATTCCATCATACCCTACTTGCCTGAGGTGAGTGGGAGGTGACATCAATAACCTCTAAGGTCCCCGTTTCTGGCGTGGACAACAGCTGTGTCTTGTCCAGACCAACTTGGCACCAGCTCCTCCGCCCCCCATCCCCATTTTGCGGGGAGGGGAGTGCTTGCACTTGTGTTGCTGCAACACTTAAAGTGATTGCAGGCTGGGGTGGCAGGTTTTGGAGGCAGTTAATCCTGTTTCCAAATCTGGATATTTCAGAGAAATAGCTCCACATGACACTTGCTTTTCTGCCTGGATACAATTTTTGCAAAACCAATAATTATTTATAGCAGTTTACACAACTGACATATAATTCTGCTGGGACGAAAGTAGCAGAGTTGACAGGAAGCTTGCCAATTATGTAGTATTTCAGGCCCCTCAGTGCAAATCTATTCTCTGACAGACAGAAAATGATCTTTCTTTGGGCCTCTCCCTTTCCATGATTTTTTCTCACTTTTGCTGTTTTTTTTTTTTAAATCCTTTACCGATAGTCTTTTATTATAGAGATTTTTGTAGAGCTTATACTTTTTAAAATATATTTTTATTTATTTATTTTTTGGCTGCGTTGGGTCTTCCTTGCTGTGCGTGGGCTTTCTCTAGTTGTAGCGAGCGGGGGCTTCTCTTGGTTGTGGTGCGGTTCTCATTGCAGTGGCTTCTCTTATTGCATAGCACAGGCTCTAGGCGCATGGGCTTCAGTAGTTGCGGAGTGCGGGCTCAGTAGCTGTGGCGCACGGGCTTAGCTGCTCCGCGGCATGTGAGATCTTCCCAGACCAGGGCTCGAACCCGTGTCTCCTGCATTGGCAGGTGGATTCCTAACCACTGCGCCACCAGGGAAGTCCCTCACTTTTGCTTTTGAATTGAACTTTAGAGGCTACAGCTAGCTTAATGTAGGAGTTACCATGAGGACCTATCACTCTACTCAAGCATTGATTCTCCTCTCCATTCACTTTATCAATGACATCAGCCCAGGCTGGAAATAAACACTGAGGAAAAGCCAGCTAATGGGAACAGACAAAGTTTTAAAAATTGTTTAATTGGGCTCTGCAAATGAAGAGTTATTTGGAAAATGTCCTCAAGGTCACCACTTAATCAAATGTTCTCTCCTCTTGCCTTCCGCTGACCTTTAGACTTCTGAGAATGTTGTAGAGCAATGGAACATGGAGAGCTGGCTGGAGCTGGGGACAAGATTCACTCCCAAAAGTTTGTTTGACAGGTGATGATGCGGAGGCCCAGATGGTGGAGCGTTTTGCCTGCAGCATAAGGCATGGGAGTGGCCGAGGTGGGAACCAAAACCCGGAGCCCACACCCTCCACATCTATCCCAGTTCATCTCCACGCCCCGCCTGTCAGCATCAGGGTGAGATGAGGCCTGGGTTTTCTGTTTTCTGCCCAAATCAGGCTGACTGCCTGGTGAAGAGGAAGCATCCCATCTGTATTAATTTGCCAGGGCTGCTGCAACAAAGCACTTCAAACTAGGTGGCTTCAAGCCACAGAAATGTGTTGTCTCATGGTTCTGGAGGCTAGAAGACCAAGACAGATCAGGTGTCAGCAGGGTAGGTTCCTTCTGGGGGCTGCGATGAGAATCTGCTCCACGGTGCTCTCCCAGCTTCCGGAGGCCCCAGGAGTTCCTTGGCTGTGGGAGTGTAACTCCGGTGTCTGCTTCCATCTTCACATGGCCTCTTCCTCCGGCCCCCAACCCCGCTGTGTGTGTCACATCATCTTCCCTCTGTGCCTGTCTGTCTCATGCCCAAATTTCCCCTTTTATGAAGACATCAGTCATATTGGAATAGGGCCCATCCTAATGCCCTTATTTTAACTTGATTACCTCTGTAGAGGACCTATTTCCAAATAAGGCCACATTCCGAGGTACTGGGGGTTAGGACATCCTACCTCTTTTTGGGGGAAATACAATTCAACTCACAACACAATCTAATCACTTTCCTCTGTCAACGGAACTGCGAAACTACCATCTGACAGGGCTGAACAGGGAGAAGACAGAAAACGAAACAACACCCCAGTGGAGCTTAAACAAAGAAGCAGGTACAAGCTGAAATTGAAAAGTTTTCTTATTATTAGTTGTTCTTGTTATCTGCTTTCAGCATCCTCCCTACCAAGTTTTCTGTTATTCAGTCATCAATTCATCATAGATTTACTGAATTCTTACCATGTGCTAGGTTCTGTTCTAGGGGCTAGATACGCAGCGATAAACAAAACACACAACTCTGGCCCTCATGGAGCTTAGTTCTAGTTGCCAGAGACAGACATAAGTATGTCAGATTATAGTAAATTTTATGAAGGAAAATAAAGCAAGGAAGGGTAACGAGTGCCAAGGGAGAGGAGTCATAGGTTTTAGGTTAGATAGTGAGGGAAGAGCTTCCTGAGCAAGTGACACCGGACAACGACATAAAGGAGCTGCGAGGAGGCCATGTCGACACCTGGGGGAAGAGCGTTCGAGGCAGAAGGAACAGCAATTACAAAGGCCCTGAGGTCGGAGCGTGTCTGGAGCATGGAGGACAAGCAAGGAGTCCGCGTGGCTGGAGCAGAGGGAGTGAAGGGGGACGGGCAGGGGGAGGTGAGGCTGTGGGGGGTGCAGAAGTATACAGAAGTATACAGAAGTATACGGAGCCGTCAGCCTCCCAGGACATCGTAAGGATGCTGGCCTTTCGCTGAGATGGCAGCCAATGACAGGTTTTGAGTAAAGCAGTGGCAGGATCTGACTTACAGCTTAAAAGAATGCCTTTGGCTGCTGCACTGAGAACAGACTAGGACAGCAAGGGTGGAAAGAGGGAGGTCGGCCCAGAGGCCACTGCGGTGATCTCGGCAGGAGGTGCTGAGTGGACGGACAGGTGAAACGGGGCTGTGTTCTAGAATCTAGAGACTGTGAAGGCAGAGCTTGCCTGCTCCCCTAGTGGACCAGATGTAAAGTTTGTGAGAGGAAGGGAAGGGTCAAGAACGACTCCAAGACTTTTGGCCTGAGCAAGTGGAAGCATGGGACTAAGATGTGAAAACGGGGATTTGGCAGAGAAAGACAAGAGCTCAGCTTGAATCAAGTAAAGTCCGAGAGGCCATTAGCCTCCCAGAGGAGATGCCAGCGCGCTCGCAAGTAGCACGTGCCTGTGGCAGGGCCAGAGTCTTCCGAGGGCTTTGAAGCCCCGCCTTCTTTCCCAGTCCCGCCTTTCTCAGTCCCGCACAACTACCCAATGTTATCCCCATTCCTTTCTCCCTCTTTCTGCTGCTTCCTGCCCCTAAGACTTCTTTGGTGTTTTTCTCATTTTTGGAATGTCATCTCAACTCATTTCTTCCTGTCTGAATTCAAACCACCCTTTAGTTTTCATTTATTCATTCAACAAACACTCCTCTGAGGCAGACACTGCATAGGCTGCAGTTGGGTCCCTGTGCCTCTCGGTCCCTGTGCCTTTCCCTTCATCCTCACTGCTCTCCTCTGGTCTCAACCACCGACTGAGCCCTCGCTGCCTGCAGCCCTCCTTCTGGCCTCCAGTCAGACACAGCCCTGACTGTCATGAACAATTCGGGGTGAATGTCCTGCTCCCTAATGAAGATGCAAGCTGTCCTCATCGAGCACATGTGGTACACGTTCGATGAGTCCTTGTGGGATTGAATTCACAGCTCTGGTTCACTGGTTTGGTCTGCAGAGCCTCAGTCTCTGGTAGCACCTCCAGACCCAGCCCAAGCTCCCCCCGCCTCTCCAGGGGTCTCCGCCACCGGTAAAGGAACAGGAGGGAGGAGGGGAAGGAGTGAAGGAAAGGGAGGGTGAGGGTCTCAGTTGTCAGTGTGGGACTCTTGGCCTTGATCTAATGGGCTGCGAGCCTTTGATTCTCCGGCTCCAGTGCACAGCCTACCCCCTGAGCCCAGGTAATGAGCACGTCTCTGAGAAGGAGGTTTCATGGTGTCATATAAACAGCATGGCTTTGCTCTGTAGCTGACCTGGGCTTGGATTCTGGCTCTGCTACCTGCTAGCTGGCAACATTAAGCAACCACTTAACTTCTACATTCCTCATCTTACTCACCTCTACGATGACACACTCTTCAATATGTATAGATGGCAGGTAGCACAGCTCCAGACATACAGAACGTGCCCAGGAAATAAACGCCGTATGCCTTGAAAGGGCCCACAAGGGCCTCCTCTGACTCCTGTGCTGGGCCATGCCAGTTCTAGGATGGCCAGTCCCTTGCCTACTGGCTTTGCCCGATTCCAGGGGGCCAGCATGAGCTACCTGCCCCACAGGCGTGGACAATGGATGTGTCCCTGGGAGAAGTAGGTAGGAGAGAGCATTTGTATGGGGGAGTCACAAAGAGCTTCGGGGGCTCCATGGGAACCTCAGCCTCCTCTTTCCCTGGATCTCGACAACCTCCCTCTCTCCTAGTTTGATAGGGCTTGATCCCAATCATCGTAGGTGCGTGGAGAGTGAGAGAAATCGAGCCTCTCTTTTGCTCTCAGAAAGTGGAGTGTGATCACACACAAGGTGAGTAGTTGCTGGAAGGACCAGCCACCAACCTCCTGCAGGATAGTGGAGTGGTCCTGAGGCTTCGTCTACAGAGGCCAAATCAAGTGGAGTCCTCTCTCCTCACCCAGCCAGGAATATCTGGGTCTCAGAGAAAGAAGGAGGGGATTATGAAATGAAAGTACAAGAGAACGATTCTCTGCACCTTCCTTCAGGGCACTTGCAAAGACGTGATTCCATGAACTCCCCATCCCTGGCCGAGGTGTACAGTCCCCGGGTCATAGATGAGGACATTGCCCAGAGCAATTTCAATGGAAGAGCCCTGACCAGAACCCAAGTTTTCCGACTCCAAGACCAGTATTCTTCCCCCGCCTCTATCCTGTCTCAGATATGGGTCTCAGTCCCCCTCTTCCTGCACAAGCATCCATGACAATCAGCTCACTGACTGATCCTACATTTTACGCCCTGCTTGACTTTTTGAAAGGATGACCTATGTTACACTGTTAAAGTGCCCATTTTCCTAGCACGGATGAAGAACTTGAAACCTGGCCAAGGGAGACTCAGGGCTGTGACTTTCCTTTGCTTGAGTTATCCAACATGCAATTGCCAAATCTGGGTACATCCCACTGCTTTCCCCAAACTGGCAGGAGCGGATCAGAACCTCTTATCTCTTTACCCTTTCTTCCATTTGTTTTTTAGGTAAAGGATGAAACGTTTCCAGCTCGGCAGAACTCCCAACAGATAAATAATTAATAGAAAAGAGCACTGAGTTAAAGGTCAGTGCCAAGTTCTGCCTGATCAGCAGTCTTCACCTTTGTCCCTGCACCAGCCCCCTTTACACGTCCTAAATCTGCAGACTCAACCTCAGTCTGGCCCCGGGTCAATCCTGTCCACAGTTTAGTGGATTTAGCCCAAGGCCGTAGCACCTTTTTCTGGCCCTTGCTTCGTGCACTCCTGCTTTACTCCCCAAATGGACTCCATCTTGGACTTGATCGTTGGATTCCTGCTCTATTTCTTAAACTTGAATATCCATGTGTGTGTCTTGACAACCACTTCAGTCCTTATAGGGCTGAGTTTCTGAGTTTCTAGTGCCAGACACCCTTCCAGGAGCAGGAAACCTGTTCTTGAAAATGGGCCCAGTGCCTGGGGCCTGCTGCCTGCCCCCAGGGCACCAAACCCCACCTGCCTGCAAGATCTCCCAACGGTACCTGCTCCCAGCTTCTCGTTGGGTTCCAACAGCTGTCAGTTATACCACCTCTTTCTGTAGCCACAGCCTTCAGAGACCTCACTCTGTTTCGCAGAGTGTCCCTGCTCTTAGCAAAGGCCTCTCAGTGTGCTCTCCAGGTGCCTGTCCCGTTCGGGTAGGGACACCTAGTCCCAGGATCTTATCCTCATGCCCCTTCCCATCTGACAGGTAACCAGGTCATGCAAGCCGTGTCCCCGGACAGGACAGTACAGAGAAATGGCTCTAGTCCTGGCTTTCTACTAATTGGCTAAGTAGCTCCAGGCAAGTCATGTGACCTCCCTGAGCCTCCCTCCTCAACCTCAAAATGGCAAGTACTAAAGCTGCTAAAATGGGGGGCAGGTGGGGAGAGTATCTAGAGGTCCCCTGGATCATTTGCAATTTGAGGATTTTGTGATTTACACAATTCATTTATATCATGAATAAGATGGAAGGCCCTTGTTCTCAACACATGAACGCACACAGTGATGGTTAACTTTATGTGTCGACCTGACTGGGCTTAGGGATGCCCAGATGGCTGGCGAAACACTCTTTCTGGGTGTGTCTGCAAGTATGTCTCCAGAGGAGACTAGCATTTGAACAGGTAGTCTGAGTAAAGAAGATTGCCCTCACCACTGGGCATGATCCACTCTGTTGAGGGCCTGAATAGAACAAGAACAATAAAAAACACCAGGAAGGGCAAATTTGCTGTCTCTGATGGAGCAGGGACATCATCTCCTGCCCTTGGACATAGATGCCCCTAGTTCTTGGGCCTTTGGACCAACTGACCCCCAATTCTCAGCCTCCATAACCACACAAGCCAATTCCTATAACATATTTCTTATCTATCTATCTATCTACCTACCTACCTACCTATCTACTTACCTATCTGCATATATTCTTTCTCTATAAAGAACTTTAATATAACACCCTTGCTTTATGCCCAATTCTGGTGTGTTTAAAATAAAACAGGGCTGGGCTTCCCTGGTGGCGCAGTGGTTGAGCGTCCGCCTGCTGATGCAGGGGATGCGGGTTTGTGCCCAGGTCCGGGAAGATCCCACATGCTGCAGAGCGGCTGGGCCCACGAGCCATGGCCGCTGAGCCTGCCCGTCCGGAGTCTGTGCTCTGCAGCGGGAGGGGCTGCAACAGTGAGAGGCCCGCATACCACAAGAAAAAAAAAAAGAGTAAAATAAAACAAAGACGTTCAGTTGCTACAGCCACGATCATCCTAAGGGAGCTTGAGGCTCAGGAGAAAGGATGCAACTACATGCGATGGGTGCTCATCACTCTCTGCCCCACCCAGGTCTGGCCTGAGACTCATTTTTAACGTGGCCCTCCAGGCAGCCTGGATCAATTTGTTGCAAGATGGAACGTATTGGTCTCCTTCCCTGGAGCAAACCCCACTGTGTGTAACCATTTCCCACAAATCCATGAACTCAGGTGAAATTCCACGCATGCTAGAGACAGCCTGGGAAAGAGAGACTGGCCCCCAAGGACAAGATGCTACCTGGTGGGGGCCTGGAGAGGACAGGGGCTGCTGCCTTTTGTCCAGCCCCTTCCCCAGGGCTGCACCTGTAGGAGCTTCGAGCCTTTTCAGGCCTGGCTGACATGGCCCCTCCTGCTCGCCTGTGTTACCTGCACAGTCACACACTGTTTTCTGTTTGACAAGGACAAGTCCTCTCCCAGGCCTTTGGTGTGGCAAACCTCTGCCCTAGGCATATTTCAGGGCAAGGAGAAAGGATTCATCAATAATGCATCTACATGACCTATTCTGGGCATTTTCAAAATAAAATGTTTGGAACTGATTTTACTTCTTACACCTGAATAATTTTATAGATCTCAGTTTATAGACCAGAAGAAGACATAATTTCGTATCTGTAAAAATGAATAAAGTAGGTTTGCTTATAAACATGTATTTCAGTTTCTTTGGCCAGCTATCATATTTGTTATTTGTTCTCTGAATCTGAAAAGCTGAGCTTATCTTTCAAAATCAACAACAACAACAAAACCCTGCCTGTGTCCACCAGGGAGCCCGTGGAGGGCTGGATGGGTGGACGTGTTGGCAGGTTGGGAAGGCTTCCTGCCTGTGGAGACACAGGCCCTTGGGTCTGTCCCCTCCAAGGCTGCAAGTGTAAGAAGGAAAACATCCCCCTCGTTCACAACAGTCTTGGAAGGTAGTTTGGACAAGTGTTACTCTTATTTTGCAAATGAGGAAATTAAGGCTCAGAGAGGGCTTTTCTGGAGATCTCTTGATTAGCTCTGAATGGAAACACAACTCAGTCCCCTGACTCTGCTGCTCTTGCTGGGACCTGAAGCTACGACAATTCTGCTCTGACATGCTTGAGCCCCATCCTTTCTCACCTTCCCTAGAGACACACTTCAGGCCCTGAACATCAATGCACACAGGGAGCCAGCCCCAGAGGAAACTGTTGCCTGAACTAAAAGATTCTCCGGGGAAATGGATACAGGCCCACAGTCACAGCTAATGCAGGAGAGACACAGGGGCCTGTGCAAGGAGTTCATGGAGGGGATGTGACTGCTGGTGGACCCATGACCTGGACCCAGGTGACTGGAGGCTCCTCACCCTGTCCCCGTCCTTAGAATGTGCGTTCAGCTTGCCATCCCTGCTCCCAGAAGCTGCCCCAAGGACACAGCCTTGACATAATGATGTGGGTTGAGACCATCTGGATGACATATGTGACTGAGCCCAGTGAAGGCTTCTATATAAACTTCTAAGATCTGGCGATGGACGTGGAGACCTACTGTCTTTCAGGGCCCAAGACAAGAGTCCTACGTCAGTCCCCTTGCTTATTTTCTTTTCTCTTTCTTTTTTTTTTTAAATTTCCTTTTTATTTTTGGCTGCGTTGGAACTTCGTTGGACCTTCGTTGCTGCGTGGGCTTTCTCTAGTTGCGGCGAGCTAGGGCTACTCTTCGTTGCAGTTCGCAGGCTTCTCATTGTGGTGGCTTCTCTTGTTGCGGAGCACGGGCTCTAGGCATGCAGGCTTCAGTAGTTGTGGCACATGGGCTCAGTAGTTGTGGCGCACAGGCTTAGTTGCTCCGCAGCATGTGGGATCTTCCTGGACCAGGGCTCGAACCCGTGTCCCCTGCATTGGCAGGTGGACTCTTAACCACTGCGCCACCAGGGAAGCCCCTCCCCTTAATTATTAAACCTGCCACCCACAGATCGGGAGTGTCTGCCTCTTTCTTCAGTCTCTCCTTGCCCTGTTGAGTACAGGGGCCAGTTTGTAAACCAACAGAGAGAGGTTCTCATCCTCCGTGTTGCTAGAACATGCCTATGTACGGAGGGAGGAATCAGACTTAGGACTTCAAATGAGGCGAATATTAAAAGTCCATTCAGATGCCTGTAGGTTCCCATTTCAGTGGTCAATCTGACAGTTTCCTTACCTACCACACCTTGCTAAGTGACAGCAAATCAAGGAACCTAGACCCCTGGGTTCTGGTAAAATGGGGAAAATAAGAAAACTCACCTCATAGGGTCATTATGAGGGCAAACTGAGACAATTAGCTTTGTAAACAGAGAACTTCTACAACAAAGACACCATGATTATTAGTAGGTATTTGGAGTGTGGACTATATGCAAATAGCAGGTGGTTTCTGCTTCCTCTTAAAGAGATTGTAATCTAGGAGGAGTACAAACTATATTCACAAGATGCTTTAAAGACAACTGCATTCCTGAAGAACTACACCATTCAAAACTTGTCTAATTCAAGTATAATGTTCTTATAGTTATAATCACAAAATGGGTGGGGGGGAACATGTTCTCAGAGTACACAAATCTATAATCATAGTAACATATTTTTGCTTTAATGATGCTTTAAAAAAATGTCTTAATAATATATCCCTTTTAGTTTGCAGTCTTTCTCCCAAATTAACAGCACTGCGGATCACGGCTAGGGCCTTCTTTATCTCTTGCATCTAACTCCATTTCATAGTAATTTACAGCACATTTTCACCAACAGTACTTTTTTTTTTAATAAAAGTTTAGATGGTACTATCATAGGATAGAAAAGATGTCAAACTCTCAAAACGATGAATGTTAAAATAACATCACTATAGTCACCAAAATCACTCACAAAACCCCCTGTGCTTGATTCACAGAGACAAGGCCCTTGGGGGTTTCTGTTTACCGCTAATGTGGGTTGGCCCCCAGACAAGGGATTTTCCCTAAGTTGGTGTTCTGGATTTGTTATGCCCTTCTGGATCGATCATACAAATCTGAAGGAATTTGTACTATTTCAAATATTTTATTACTATTTTACACAGCATGATTTAAAATTTGCATAATTCAAATTCACATGAAATTTGAGTGCATTGTTTCAATGAGAGCAACTCAGAGCAAAGAGCATTCAAGTGGCTGCTAAGCCCTCCGAAAGGAATAAAGGTGGGAACAACTGCCTGGGGGGAGGAGGGATGCTGGCTAATCGGGAGATACTTTTTGAAGAAGGAACATTCTGAATACTTTGGATTAAAATATATTTTGAATATGTTTGAATGGAAAATCATTTGGAATGTGTTGAATAGAAGACATGCTCTAATTACTACGATATGCCAATTCTTTGGTCCCCCTGGAAATTGCTCAATTTCAGAATCAATAGTTCTTCTGATTGCTGCACTTTTGAAAAGACCTTGGATCCCTTTCTATTTTGAAAAGCTCTGCCATTATCATTTGGGCTTCACTCAGAATCATGGTAAACACCCAGGGGCAGAGAATGAAGCCACCACTAAAGGATAAGGTGTTCTGCCTCAGATTCCGGGGGGTGGGGGTGGGGCAGAATTTAAGTCTACTTCTCAAGTTCAGGGTATGGATCATGTGATATTTCTCAATAACTAAGAGTAACCATGAATATCTGCCTGAAAGAAGCTTAAGTGGGAGTTCTAGCTTCGGTTGCCAAAGGATACATTAAATGCTCTTTGGTGCTTATTGGAATAATGGAATAGATAATTTAGGTTGCTTAGGGCAACACAACGTTTTTTTTGTTTTTTTTCCCTGAATGGACAATTAGAAACCCTGACTTTATAACAGCAACAAAATTCCTTCTCTGCTTGAACTAGCACATCAGCAGATTAATCAACAAATATTTAAGTTCCTGCAATGGAACCTCTGACTTCCTTGTTTAATAACTCTTGACGAATTCTCTAATATCCTGTCAAAGAAAATATCTCTTCTACCAAATCATCTTAAAACATTTTTATTTTTCCATTTCATCCTTAGACTAGCTAAAAGTGGTGTTTGGTTATTACTGTTCATTTCCCCCCACTCCCACAAAGAGATGGGTTAATTCAGTCCTCTGTCTCTTTCCAGTTCTAAGTTCTACAACCTCAGGTCAGGAAAGCAAATTTATGTTTTCATGTTATAAAAGATGGACTCATAGGTTAAGATCACCTTGTCCAGTGGTTCCCAAATCTGGTTGTGCATCAAAATCACGTGGAGACTATATAGACATAGAGACACAGATGTGTAACTGAATGGTAGCCAATGTTCCATTCATCTATAGCATTTCACTTAGGAACCACTATTCATCTTACAGGCAAGGAAACTGAAGGTCACAACTTGTGGCGGAGCTGAGCCAAGAGACCCCAAGCTCCCGACTCACAGGCTGTTCAAGTTCTACTGAAGCTTCCGTTACATTCAATAACTACAGGGATTAAAGAGAGAAACATCTCTCAGAGAAATTCCAAATGGATTTTTGGGCATATCTATTTTATCTCTTTCCTCTAGATCTCCACTCTTTATAAGAATATTGGGTCTCAAGTTCCTTACTAGTAAGAACCTTAATTAAAAGTGACTAATAGCACATAATCCTATCCCAAGTGCTATTGGAAACAAAAGGCAAAGGCTCAGTTTCAGCCCATTAGGAGCTCGCTGGATCTATCATCAGCATTTACTGAAGGCTCATTGTGTGCACGGCTCTATGCTAGACTCTCTGGGGTTATAAAAAAAATTTTTTTTAGTTAAAAAAACAATAAAAGGTGGGTTCCAAAGGAATTTGCAGCTTAAGAGAGGGAACCCAAACATATAAAAAGGTTATGACACCAATGTGTGCAATAGTTCTTGGGTGTGTTAGGGCAGGTTGACTGCTGTAACATACAAACTCCCAAATGTTTAATATAAATTCTTGGTAGGTGGACAGCTTTCCTGCAGGTGGGGACTCAGGCTCTCCATCTTTTTCCCATCTTTTAGCTCCGCCATCTTCACCACCAGTTTCCACGCAGTATCAGCTACCTGTTGATAGTGCTTTCAAATGATTAGAACCATAAAGAAGATTCCTCACTGAATCAGTTATAAGGCGGCTCTTCTGTTTGGGATTCTCTTTAAGCATGAAGGAGCTCACGGCTCAATGTCCCACTCAACCTTTGTAACTCAGCATGACCTCATCACAGGCATCCTGTGCACGAATTTCCCATCTAGTCTCCTCCTTCTTTACTTTTATTTTCCCTTTGCTCTGATTTCTTTCCTTATTTTTAAAAATTTTATGGAGGTATAAATTTTGGTAAACCCCAAAATACAAATGTAATAAGTAAAATCAAACCTGAGAATATAAACGCTGCTATGTCATCTCAAAGCCTTTCTAATGAAGTACAAACTGCACATGAAGATATGATATCCTGCTACTGAATCCAAAGAGGAAAACGGCAACTTTGCCAGCTTCTGTGATACTTTTTAATCCAAAGAACCAGTAGCAAAACAGAGAAGGTAAGGTTCTCTTCCTAGACTGTGTGGTGACAGCCCTCGGACCCAGCTCCCTGCCCATGGAACACGCGGAGGGGCAGAGGTCTTAAACGGGTCCCCCCTTTGTGGCCGGGATATGGGATCCAACCTCACCAACAGAACTGCTTTTAGCACAAACGACAACAACAAAAACCTTCCTTTTTGTGGGCGTGGGGCAGGGAAGAGAGGAGATAACTGAGAAAACAGACTCAGCAGAGGAAAGCCCATTTTTAAGGATCATGTAATAATAGGCAAATTTTTCACTGCAAATAGGTACACAGCTACTCCTGTTAATCTTTAACAAGATTACACCCACTCGCCTTCCTGGCACCAGGCTGGGCAGAGAATTCAGGGAGCAGATATTTTCTGAGGATTCCTTTTGGCTCTTCCGTGGGCCCTGCACGATCCTGACACAGGCTACCAGCCAAGGCCGAGTGTAAATGACTCGAGGTTCTCTGGCCAGATGGACTGGTGCTGGACAGACCATATGAGAAAACAGTATATGTATACACACATCTACATATATATTAAGCTTTCGCACACATATATAAAGTGCTTTTTTCCCCTATTTTGCAATATATACTTACAGTTTAAAAAAAAACCTCATGGAAAATTTAGAAAACAAAAATCATTCCTCACCCATCTCCCAGGGGCAAACTGTACTTTTACATACCTCTTTCCTACTTTCATATATATATACATGTATGTGCTTATGTGTGTATTTATATATATATATATATATATATATATCACATAATTGGGTTCATATTATATATGTCATCTTGTAGTCTTTTTTGGATTCAACATTATATCATGAGATTTTTGGTCATCTCACTGAAAAATCTTTAAGGACAGTATCAGTAAAAGCTAATATGACTGGACCATGATTTCCCCCATCATTTCATATTATTGAACATTTCTGCTGTGTCCAGTTTTAAGTGTAACAGAAGGGAGAGTCGTGTGTACGTGTGTCACTGGCTGAGCTTCAGTGGCATATCTAAAAGGAGGCATGTGCCCAGACGCCCTCCTTTAACCCCCTGGGGGCGGGGACTGCTAAGGATGGATCTGCTTTCAAATATTGTACATCAGTGGCTGTGTGTTTGGTCTGAGCCCTATTTTAAAGACTGCTGTATCTCACTGCCTCTAGATGAGGACCAGCTCTCTAGCTGGAGCTAGAGTCCCCTCATTCCATCTGCCTTATATCCAACTGGGAGCATATATCCTGATTTACCTGGATGGTCCCAGTTGATGCTGGTTATCCCTGCGCAATTAGTAATAGCTCCCCTTTTCACCCTTAAAAGTGTTTACATCTGGAAGATCAATGATATGGTCACCACCTATACCCTGCCTGCTTCACTCACCTAAGTTCCTGCCATGGAAGCATCTGAGGTGACAACATGCTCCTGTGCTCTCTGGGGTGGTGAAGGAGCAGCAGGGCCTTCTGGATCTCCCTAAAACTTCACCCCAAGAACACTGGCCCTGTGGGTGTGCATAAAGCTTTCTACCTTCCAAACACATGCAGCATGTGATAAAAGCATTTCTATTGAGGTTGGTGGAAATTCGATTTCAGATCTTATATTTTTAGGTATATTACATGGATTTATTACAACAACTCAAGAGAATAAATATTTACCCATCTTATTTGTAGTTTTCTAACACAGCATTATGCACACAATAGATGCTCAATTAATGCCACAAATTCACTGTCTTTAAGATTGACATTAAAAAACAAACCTTAATAAAATTTGTGACAATTCTGATGTAGAAAAACTTCCTGCTAGACAAAGCTAGAAGAAGGGACAGTTGAACTGGAATGTTAACAATGTATTTTGAAACAAGCACTAAAATAGAATACTTTGTTATTTTTTTAATCTGAGTAATCAACCTGGCATTTATTTTTTAAAAACAGAAATAGTTCTATTTTTGTGTAATATGAAAGTAAATATCACCAATAACGCCATCCTCCAAAATGAGCACTGCAAACACTTTGGTTCATATCTTTCCAGATTATGTACTATAAATGCAATCACCAAACAGGTGTGGGATGGGTAGCCCCATCTCCTCTGGGGGCGGGGGGGTTGGGCAGCATTCTCTACACAGAGAAGTAATTGGAAACTGGCCACACTTTCTCTCCTGCAAATGTCCCTGCTGGATGACCCTCTGCCATCATGGGTTTCTACCATTGCCCATGTTGCTGTGTGGGACTCTGAGCTGTGGTCCTTCCAGCTGGAACCTGGGCAGAGGTTCTAGGTGAGAGTAGAGGGCTAGGACCTCCTCTATGCCACCTGACCCTTTTCATCTCCACCAGAGTAGCCCACCAGACTGCAAGGTGAGGGCAATTGTAAAAAGGAATTACAATGACTTTCCCACCAATGTTCATAGCAGCACTATTCACAATAGCCAAAAGGCGCAAACAACGCACATGTCCGTCAACAGATGAATGCATAAAATGTGGCATATACTTACAACAGCATAGTATTCATCCTTAAAAGGAGTGAAGTTCTGATGCAGGCTACAACATACATGAACCTTCAAGACATTATGCTAAGTATGCAAGGTGAAAAAAGTCAGACACAAATGGACAAATACTGTATGATTCCGTTTATATGAGATACCTGGAAGGGGCAAATTCATAGTGACAGACAGCAGAACAGAGATTACCAGGGGCTGGGGAAAGGAGGACTGGGGAGTTGTCGTTTAATGGGTACAAAGTTTCTGTTTGGGATGATGAAATAGTTCTGGAAATTGATAGTGGTGATGGTTGCACAACAGTGCGAATATACTTAACGCCACTGAATTCTACACTTAGAAAGGGTTAAAATGGTAAATTTTATGTTATGTATATTTTATTACCAAAAAAAAGAGGCTTTGAAAAAAAGAAGAATTACAATGTGAGAGAGTGAGTGTTAAGGTTCTACACATGGACAGTCGTCCTCGGGGCCCCTGGTGACCTAGTCTCCCGGGGGGGATGCCCAGGGCCCTTCCTACCCCTGCAAACCTGATTTTCTCATCCTCAGTTTGCATCCATGATCCTCTCATTCCAACACAAGCCCCCACTGCTGCCAGTGTCTCTGTTCATAAGTTCACCCCACCCTCTGAAAAACTCCACTCCTTCCCATAGGGTGCACCCTCATTCATGGGTTCTTCTCCCCACTCAGGGCACCAAGAGGGCTGCAGGCCTGTTGGGATTTTTCTAGCTGATCTAGTAAGCAAACACACCTCTTAGAGACAAATGATTATTCTTCCTGGAGACGGTGGAGTTGAACCCATCCTGAGGAGCTCCTCGATTAGCAAGGCACTCGCTCGGCTCCTAAGGCTAGTGGTCTCCAGCCTTAAATGGAGGAGAGTTTGGTTTTTGATGTTCTTCTAAGGAATCTCTTGCTGGAATCACGAAAGGGTCTTTTTCCCCTGTAACATCTGCTCTCTCATCCCCTAGGAGCCATTTCATATAAATGACTCCAGAGCCATTTCATATAAAAGGTGGGGAGAGGGTGGCAGTTTCTCCTGTCACATAAACATAGAAACTCCAGCAACAGAGTTTTGATTGTGCCAAAGACTCATATACACTGAAATGGGGAGATGCAGAGACAGTCCAGGTGCCGGGGACAGGCCAAGCTCCTTAAAAATCAAGGGATGTTAAAGGACATGTGAGCAATCATCTAGGCACACCCTTGATTTGCCAGAAGCTCCATGGGAAGGAACTTGTATCCTGTCCAGAGCTGGGATCCCAGTGCACATGCAGAAAATCTGATGGGCTCGGTGGGCCCTGACAGACACGAGGTCCGAGCACCGGGTCCCCAGGGGACTACCTCCGCACAGGTGAGGAAGGAGGGTTGAAAGAGCCAGACTCAGCAGCAGAATGGGCCTTGAGCTCTGACTCTCTCAAGGTCATGGGTGATGTGCCCTGCCTCATTCCTAAGGTGGGGCACAGGCACCCCAGGAAGGAGAGTACTTGTAAAGAAGTAACTGAACTAAATTAAAGGACGATCTTCTTGGGAGCTTAAATCACCGGGATAAGGAACCTGCTCAAAAGGCTAGACTGGAGCAGTGGAAGGGTCTTCCCACAGGCTGGAGACAGCTGAAAGCCAGCAGAGGTGGAGCAGGTGAGGGGAGAACAGACACCCCAGGACCAGCAGAAGTCATGGGCGGCTGGACCACGTAAGCAGCTCAAGAGTCAGGAGGAAGCTGGCCTCACTGGGGGCACCAAGGGCTGTGAGACGGGCAGAGCTGCAGGGGCACCAGCTTGCCTATTTGCGAAAGACCCCTGTCTCCCACCACCATGCTTCCCTTATCCTCAGAGAAGCTGGACGAAGGATATTGCTTCTTTCAGAGGTTAAATGTTGAACCAGGTGTGATCTTGATAAAAACTAAACATCCTTCTGCTCTCTGCTCCACCTGCCCCTTTATCCATCCAAATAAACAAAAGCAAAAGTAAAAGACAATAATAGCAATCAGGCATATGAAAGGCCTGATCTAGACTCTTCTCCAAGGAGAAAGTCTCTTTCAACGGCTACCGATTTCTGTCACCCAGATCACCGCCACCTGAGTGCTACCTTCACAAGAAAAGACACCCATTGTCCTCCATGTTTTCATCATTGGGTTATCATGTCACTTCTTTGGGAAGATTACATGATGTTCCTATTTCAATGTGGATTTGAACAAACAGCCCAAGGGGAGAAATAATGTATTCTTTAAGGGGGGGGTAAGTGTACTTCTTTTCTCAAGCACCTTGAAAACAGACTGCCTTCTGTGTGAGAACTGCCAATAAGCAGCAAGACACACAAGGAAGAATCAAGTAAACAGAAGCCTTTGAACATGCCACACATACTCTGCTCCCAACTGGTCTGACCACAGTGTTACAAGCCACGGCTTGGGCAGCCCTCTCCCCAGTCAGATAAGGGACATGTTAAACCAACAGTGCCAACAGTTTGCAAGAGAGGGAAGAGCACGGAGGGCATGATTTCATCCCAGAATTTCATTGCTCATTAGCCAACCTGCATAGCTGGCATGAGACCCTACCTACAGCAGGCCTGGCTGAGCCACAGGCAGTTTCTAGAAACTCCAGGGTACAGTTATTGTGTTAATTTCTCCCCATACCAATGCCCACGTGGGGTCTCTGCTCCCTGACTTCTCAAACTGGACTGACAGCCAGGGCCCAGAAGTTGGCCAAAGGGGTCATGGGAACAAGCACCTAATGCAGTTGATATAAGCTGGTGCACATGGAGCCCATTCACAAGCACATCGGGATCCATTCCGTTGCACCATTCAAGACCCCTGCCTTTGACTGGCACTCAGGAGAGAGCATGGCTTCCACCCATGTTTCAGCATCACGTCTCCCATGACCCCTGGGTTGCCAGATGTTGGTGGGTTGCCAGATGTTGGTGTCCTAGTGGAGTTACCCTGATGTCTTAAAAAGGTTTTATTCCTCATTCTAGAGAAGAAAGGGACTGTGGTTATAGGAACAAGAAATGTACCAAGTGGAGAAGGTAGCAGGGGTGTCCCCAAGAACTGAACAGTGACATCTACTGTGTCAGTACTGGCTACAGAACTTGTATTCATTCACTCATTCACTCATTATTTTATTTTTCTAAATTGTGTATATGTGTGTGCATGTGTGTGTGTGCGCATGTGTTTGCGTGTGTGTGCGTGTGTGTGAGGCACAGCGTGCAAAGGTGACTTCTTTCTGCCCTGTTTACCGGTTTACTTGAGGCCGCAAGACTTTAAGTAGATGGATAAGCGGCGAGCTGGACTAAAGGAGTGCTTAAGGCACAGTGGCTTACCTTTGGGCTGAAGACAGAGTTAGGCTTTACTGAACTCTGTTCCAGTGCAGTTTTAGGTAATGCAGATGGAGGAGTGGGCCTAGAAAGGCTGAAAGAGACGTTTTAAAAAGACTGAGGTCAGCCCTAAAAAAGGGTGAAATCCTGCCATTTGCAACAACGTGGATGGACCTCAAGGACATTTTGTGAAGTGAAATTTGTGAAGACAAATCCGGATGACCGCACTTATATGGGATATTTAGAAAAAAGAAAAGAAAAAAACAAAAAAAACCCAGCTCATAGATGCAGAGAATAGACTGATGGTTGTCAGAAGCAGGGTTGGGGGAATTGAATGAAAATTGTCAGAAGCACAAACTTCCAGTTATAAAATAAATAAGAAACAGGGATATAAGGTACAGCTTGGCAACTATAGTTAATAATATGTAGTGCACATTTGAAAGTTGCTAGTAGTAGATCTTAAAAGTTCTCATCATGGGGAAATAATTATACCTATGTATGGTGATGGATATTAATGAGACCTTGTGGTGGGCGTTTCACAATATATATAAATATTGAATCATCATGTTGTGCACTAAAATTAATGTAATGTTGTATGTCGATCTTACCTCAATTAAAAATTATTTTTAGCAAATTATTAAAAAGGAAGAGAGACTGAGGCGGGCACAGCTGCCATAGGGAATGGAAATTTGGGAGAAGAGGGTATGGCTTTTATGATTTGCAGTTCCCACCTGTGCTGGGGCACTGCCAAGCCTGGGAGATGACCGATCCCAGGTGAGCCCTGTGCTGCCTGGACCCTCTCTCCCACCATGTCTACCCACACCGGTGGTCTACGCCATTTTCAGTGACCATCAGCTGCAGATAGGGATTTTCTTTTCGGAGAAGCCTAGGTTTCTCAGAAGGGTTTTAAGGGGCTTTAGGGATCTGTGGTATTACTCCCTCTTCCACAGGCCCAAGAAACTGCCATTAAAATTCCATGTATTTTACACTGTAACAAAGATATAGACAAGGGGACAGGGCCTACCTCTGACCTGGGGAGTCAGGAAAGACTCAAGAAGCAGCTTTCAAACTTGATCTTGTAGGGTGAGTGGGAATTTTCTAGAAAGAAGAAGATGGGTAGGGAAGTGGGTCTCAAAAGCAAGCCCAGGACAGATGCTGGTGATTAATTTTTTCACTGGCCCGGGGAAAATGAGAAAAATAAGGGCAAGGTAGTAAGTTTTTCAAAATGTAGATTTATTCAATTTAAAGAAATTTTAGTTTGAGATGAGGTTTCTTCCTACTTTTGGAGTGTTGCAGTTTTTCGTTTTCTTATGAAATCAAGATGGTAACAAATTATACATTATGATTTCAAGCATCTCTTGTTTGGCCCAATAAAAATAACACACATTACCCACATTAAAAAAAAAAGGTACTGGTCTTTGAAATTCCAAGACCTGAGCAGGGTGGGTAACCGTAGTCCAGGCTGAGGGAATTGATAATGCAGAGGCCGGCCTGCTGAGAAATACCAGGGCGCTTGTGGAGAAGTGGGAGGAGTCCAGCATGTGGTGGACGATGGGGTCAGAGCAGTGGTTTCGGGTTAGATGGGGGAGGGCCTTTTATAAGAAGCTCAGACTTTATCTTTTAGGAAGCAGGAACCAGTAGGGGTTTATAAGTGGAGGAGACAGCTGACTATATATCTTCTGTTGGATGATGAACAATGCTCCAGTAGAGCACATAGACTGCAGAAGAAAGAAATGAGACAGTGATATAATATAAGATGAGGGTGTTAATTATAACCCATAGCCATAGGAATGAGGAAACAGAACAAGACTTTAGAGACTATCCTAAGATGGAATTGGTCTCAAAGACATTCAGGGGAAGGCTATAAAGAATGCTTTAAGGCACGATCAACCAACAGAAATGACCAGTGTATCCGAGCATATCTGAGGATGTCTCAAAGCTGAGTTGTACAGCCTGCAAATAGCCTATCAATCCTCTAGGCTCACAACTCCCAGTTGCTAAACCAACCTGAACAGTTAAGAGCACCAGGGTTACCACAAATCCACACCACCTCGAAAAAGTGTGCTTTTGGGGCCACTGGCCACTGGCCAGGACTTAAATGTGGCATTTTTGAGAATAAGAGATGACAGGTTCAAAAGACTTTGGGAGCCAGGCAAATTTAAGGAGCAGGATTTGTAAGTGCGATGATGAACTACAGCTGACACTAGGTCCCAGTGAAAGGGCTGCAATAGGGAACAGTGGAGACTGTGGCAGACCAGAGCCCACATGCCCTGCCTAAGGCTGGGCAGCTGCTATTCTGCACCAGCCTATCGTTGCAAAGTGGGAAAGAGGTCAGATCTTCTGGTATGTTTTAACAAAGCTGGAAATCTGGATTTTTGTGGTCAGCTAATTCAAGTTTAAAAAATAACCACAACATTAGGGGAGTCAAAATCCACTCTGTTTGTAAGCTGAATGTATTCCATTGACCTCCAATCTGAGACCTTTAGACCAGGGACTAGATAACTATTAAGCTAATATAGATCCACAACAAGACCTCACACAAGAAAGAAAAATGTGAAGCCATTTAGCAATAAGGGTAAGCTCTGAATCATCTGTGGGAAGAAAGAAAAGGATATGAAATATTTTTTAAATTCAGAATTAACAAACAGTAATCTTGATTCTCCACTTCTATTTCCAGTGGACACAACAATGGGTTTTGGAAACTCTACTTGTAACCTCCAAGCAATGCTAGGCGACTGTCACATTTGTTTTTCACAATTGCTTTCTATGAAGGAAGAACAAATATTATTATTCTCATTTGACTGATGAGAAAACGGAGGCAGGATGAGGTCTGCAGCTGCTCTAAAGCCGCCGAGTATGGTGGGAGCAGAGCTGAGGCCGGAACCTCGTCTACTGTCACTACCCCAGACGTCAGGCTACACAGCCACTCTGATGGGCTCCCCTGGTGTATGGGGATAATCAGGTTTATCCCCTCTCCGAACAGAAAATCCCTATCTGCAGCTGATGGTCGCTGAAAAGTGGCATAGACCATCGGTGTGGGTAGACATGGTGGGAGAGAGGGTCCAGGCAGCACAGGGCTCACCTGGGATCACTCATGGTCCCAGGCTTGGCAGTGCCCCAGCAAAGGTAGGAACCATGAATCATAATCCAGGTGTGTGAAGAGCGACCTCTCTTGTCTGCATCATCCCACAGGGGCTGCCCTGGGGGACTTTCTTTCTTCAGTTCTCTCCACCTGCAGGATGTCAACAGGATTGCTTTCTTGTCCTCAATGCTGTCTTCAGAAGAACTGTTGCAGGGGCTGGATGTAGGCCTGATGGATTTTTTCCTAGGTTCCTAACTCTAGGAACTCTATTTTTTTAATTAATATTTTTATTGATATATAGTTGATTTACAATGTTGTGTTAGTTTCAGCAAAGTGATTCAGATATATATATATATGTTATACATATATATATTCTTTTTCAGATTCTTTTCTCATATAGGTTATTATAAAATATTGAGCTAAAGTTCCCTCTGCTATACAGTAGGTCCTTGTTGTCTGTCTATTTTATATATAGTAGTGTGTATATGTAAGGTAACTTATTTTGAAAGTCATTTTTGGAGGGTCTATTTTATTTATTTATTTTTAAAATTTATTTATTTAATTTAATTTTGGCTGTGTTGGGTCTTCGTTGCTGCACGCGGGCCTTCTCTAGTTGCGGTGAGTGGGGGCTACTCTTTGTTGCGGTGCACAGGCTTCTCATTGCGGTGGTTTCTCTTTGTTGTAGAGCATGGGCTTTAGGCACGCGGGCTTCAGCAGTTGTGGCGTGTGAGCTCAGTAGTTGTGGCACACGGGCTCAGTTGCTCCGTGGCATGTGGGATCTTCCTGGACCAGGGCTCGAACCCGCGTCCCCTGCATTGGCAGGCGGATTCTTAACCACTGCGCCACCAGGGAAGCCCTGGGGGTCTATTTTAAAACTTCCATTCACTTTTGTAAACTAACATGAAAACATATGTAATACTTGGAAAATATGTGTGTAGTTAAGCAGTGATTCATAAATGTACACTTGAGGAAACTTGTATAAAATCTAAGAAATGAATGAGAAATCAAGGGGGCAAAATATTATAATAGCTTAGAACAGGGATGGTGGAGCCAGGAAGCCTGGGTTTAAAGCCTGGCTCTACCCTTTCCTAGAACGGTTACTGTGGAAACTTACTCCACAAGTTCCCTAATACTTGTATCTACCTCGTAATGTCCTTGGGAGGGTTAAGTGAATGAGCGGGTTGACTACCTGGGAAACAGAGTCGGAATGGAGATTAGCATGCAGGGCTTTGATTGGGGGCTGCTCTCAGAATCAGCTCAGGTGAGGGAAGACGAGGAAGCGAGTCTGGACACAGGGAGACGCTGGATTGTGATGTAGTCTCTTCAAAGGCCTCAGCCAACCCCACAAGGAGCTCTGAACCTCGTAGAACCTTTCAGAGCTGTCCCGAGTTGGGGTAGAGGGCCTAGACCTTTGTACCCCACACGGGTCGGTCAACGGATACAGGCTGCACCAGGGAAGGCAGGATGCCTCAGGCAAAGTGGGGCTCTTCAGCCAAGAACAAGTCCCTGAGAGGGGCTGACACTGGAGAGCTGTCTGCAGGCAACACCCCAGCAGCTGCAGGAGCAAGGCCTTCACTCTGGCGTGAAGATCTGAGCCACGCAATGAAGCATCCGCTACAATGAGACCACCCACCCACCAAGGCAAATTCTATCTAAGTGTGGAAAACACAGCAGAAGTGATCAATGCATAACTTTCAAGTATTTAGGTCACTTCCTTATTTTCAAAGCACAAACAAACATAAATATATAATCAGAGAATTACAGAGTCATAGAAGATAGTGGGCATTTTAGTGTTTATCTCCTCCAGTTTCTTTATTTACGGATGAAGCAAATTGAAGAACAGAGAGGTTTAATGATTTCCCCAGGTCATGGCAGAGTCTAGATTTAAATTCAGGTCATTGGACTTCAGGTTCAGTGCCCCTGCCACCATGTCACAATAAGGCACATTGTAACAGGAACAGCAAAGAGACTCCATCTTTCATGCCAACTCTAATGAATTCGTAGTGGCTGCCTGGATGAATATGTTGAGAAGGAGATTTCAAATTAGAGCTTCAACAGAATAATCTCACTAGAGTCCTGTTCTGGGTTTTATAACTTCCTTGGCCTGATGATGAACACAAAAATGACAAGCAAGTTAAACATAGGACTTTTAGAGGAAAGTAGACTATTACCCTAGAAAGAAGAATGCCAAATTTGGTTTATTTATAACTTGAAGGTATCTAGCTGGATTACTTTTTTCCCCACAGAAGGTGGATCCTTAAGTTATATTTCCTCTTTCCTCACTTGCAAAGTGAGGGTGTTGAGCCACCTAATTTTGGAGGCTCTTTTCAGCATCCGGAAATCTCTGTTGGTGAATGACCGGGTTGTCTCTCGGGACCACTGAGAAGGCTGAGGACATTTCCAGCTCCCCGTAGGTGACTGCATGAAGGTGAGCAAGGGTACACATCCTCATTCCTCACAACAATGAGAGGCCTAGGGCTCCAGTGCCAAAGCTTATGGGAATAAAACTTTTTTTAAAAATTGTTTTTATTGTGGTAAAATATACATGCCATAAAAGTTAGCATTTTAACCATTTTTATTTTATTATTTTTAAAAATGTATTTATTTTATTTATTTATTTTTGGCTGCATTGGGTCTTCGTTGCTGCACACGGGCTTTCTCTAGTTGTGGCGAGCGGGGGCTACTGTTTGCTGTGGTGAGCGGGCTTCTCACTGCAGTGGCTTCTCTTGTTGCGGAGCATGGGCTCTAGGTGTGCGGGCTTCCGTAGTTGTGGCACGTGGGCTCAGTAGTTGTGGCACACAGGCTCTAGAGCGCAGGCTCAGTAGTTGCGGCGCACGGGCTTAGTTGCTCTGCGGCATGTGGGATCTTCCCAGACCAGGGCTCGAACCTGTGCCCCTGCGTTGGCAGATGGATTCTTAACCACTGTGCCACCAGGGAAGCCCTTAACCATTTTTAAGTGTATAATTCAGTGGCATAAATACATGCACAGTGTTGCTCAACCATGTACAGAATTGTTTCACCCTCTCATGCTGAAACTCTGTACCCAATCAACACGAACTCCCCTGTCCCTTCTCTCATCCCCTCATAACCTCCGTTCCACTCTCTGTGTCTATGAGTTTGCCTATTCTAGGTACCCCATTCAATTGGAGTCATATAATATTTTTCCTTTTGTGTCTGGCTTATTTCACTCAGGATGTTTTCAAGATTCATCCATGCTGTAGCATGTGTCAGTACTTCATTCCTTTTTTGGGCCGAATACTATTCTGTTGTATGTCTATGTCACATTTTGTTTATCTTATTGTGTTTGGCTAGTGTGAATAATGCTATCAAACTTGGTGTGGAAATAATACTTTTTGCACCCAGTTCATGCCTGACACCTTAGAATCATGAAATCATTAGGGATTACCTATTGCTCATCTTATAGATAAAGAAACAAAGGCCCAGAAAGACCCACCCCTCACTCATGGCAGCCTTAACAGGAGACACCAGTACCATGAGATCTAAAACTTAGATTCACCATTGGGTGCAATCATGGTAAAATGAGTGCCCTGTTTTTTACAATCTTTGTTTGGTTTATCTGCAGCAGATAGGAGAGGTATGATTTTAAAATAACAGGACTTACTTTAATAGCTATCCAGTACTTGTCATACTAAGTGCTCAACTTACCTACTGTTTTACAACTAGCTTAAATTTAGCAGCACACTATTTTGTTATGTTCACAAATTTGGGGGGTCTGGAATTTAGACAGAGTATGGCAGGGGTTGCCTGTCTCTGCTCCACAATGTCTCGGGCCTCAGTCGGGGAGACTCAAATACCTGGGAGCAACTTGAACAGCTGGGCACTAAAATCATCTGAAATGTCTTTGCTCGTATGTCGGATGCCTGAGCTGGAATGCCTCAAAGGCTGGGCTGTTGACTAGTGCATCTACACTTGACCTCTCCTGGTGTGCTGGGCTTCCTCACAACATGGTGGAACCAGGGTAATCATGCTTCTTACATGGCCGCTCAAGGCTCTAAAAATGCGTATCCAGTCAACAAGGCAGGAACGGCATTTATGCCCTTTCAGGACCTGGCCTTGGTAGTCACATAGTACCACTTCTATTGAATTCTGTTGGTCAGAGAAGTCACAGGACTACTCACTTTCAAGGTAGGGGACACAAACCCCATCTTTCACGGGAAAAGTATCAAAGAAGTTGTGGCCATGATTTAAAACCACTGCAACAATATAAACTATTATATATAGAATGAATAAACAACAAGGTCCTACTGTGTAGTACAGGGAACTACATTCAATATCCTGTGATAAACCATAATGGAAAAGAATATATATATATATACACACATGTATATATATATGTGTATATATATACATATATATATGTATCTGAATCACTTTGCTGTACAGAAGTTAACACAACGTTGTAAATGCACTATATTTCAATAAAAAAAAAACCCACCGCACCTAGTGAATATTGCCCCCTTCAAAGAAGACACCAACTGAATAGTGTCTCCATTGGGATACCATGTAACTGACCCAGTGCTGCCGTCCTTGCTTACAGCTTTCTAGGGTGCCCTTTTGGAAATCCAGCTAGACTCTACTGAATATCCTTTTGACTTACTGGTGCTGGTGAGTCTTTAAAGGTGGATTTGATTTGGGGAAAATCCAGTGACGGAGGTGGACGGTTAACTGAAGATTCATCAAACATTTCGTGAACTACCAGTATGTGCTGGGCACTAGGGAGACACATCGATATATAGTTCATTTTTTAGTTAAAAACTACCAGACTTGGAGTGTGACCGCCCGCCCCCGCCCCCCAAATCTAACCAGATTGATTGTCTCGTATGTCTAGCAAATGCCCATGAAGGTACTCCCCCAAAAGGAGCACATTCAGAACCACTTATATTTTGGGCAGTAGTCGTGCCCCCTCTCCACCCCACGTCTTTGAAGGAAAGCCATCACGTGAAGAGGTAAATTCTGGTGTGTTTGTTTAAAAGATCACGTCCCATTTTCTAAGTCATAATTTTCAGGAGGGTGGTAAGCTAACTGGACTCCACGCGCCTTTTTCTTCTGGAGTCATCCAAATGGTGGAGCTGTGACAGGGAAAACAGGGATATGTGTTCTTCTACTCAGGCGATCACACCAGATCTGTTTAGGTCTCCTGTTGACTGTCAGGCAGCCTTCCTGAACATAGCCTTGGGGCTTTCATGTTTCAGATATAAACGTTGTCAGGGAAGGCTTAATCACAGAAAGCCGTCTTCCTACAGACATCGGCCTTGCTGTCCGCTCCTCCTGTCCTAGAGGGCTGTTAGGTTGCCAAGGCAACCAGCAGTCCTCTGTGAAATGTTCCCAGCCTTTCCCATGAATACAGAATTTGAATCTGTAGCTTATCATCTGACTTTTTACGTAATAGGTTGAAGAGGGTAATTTCCACCTTGAAAACTAAGTGATAGCCTAGAGACCAGGCCAGTAAACAGGGCACACAGGGATGGCAAACCCTACACTTCCCCACCCTAAAAGTGATTGCCGTCTCTGTGGTTTTCAAGGGAGCTCAAGCTCTCTCACATTTTGTATCTGACTTGCCCAAAAACCCATGCCTGTGAAAGAACTGTTTAATGTGGGTATCTCTTCAACTATACCAACTTATCTCCTTCTTTGAAATGCCATAGAGCGGTCCAACTAATGTTCTGAGTATCAGTCCTAAATGAAATGGGGTCACAGAAAACAAAAAACTGGAAGAGCCAAGACATGTGCTTTTCTAAGATGGCGATCTGGCTAGCACATTAGCCTGAGCTCTTGACCTGTATGATGCTTCTAGAAAAAAGGTGTTTCATTGTGCTAAGAGCACTGGGCTAAGAATGAGAGTCCTGGCCTTCTCTTACTGCATGACATTCTCATCCGAACCTCAGACACATCATCAATAAGATGAGAATCATAACATACTTCACAAGGTTGCTTTAAAAGTCCCTTGTAATATTTGATACAGTCTACAGATATTTTTTTAAAACCTCTAAGATTGTTCATTTTAAAAACAGTGTTAACCAAAATTTTCCAAGTATAAAACAAAACAGGAAACCCCCAAACTATTTTTACAACTTAAGTCAAGGACAAGATGGTTGAGATTCTCACAGATCTTGAACAAACTACCATCCTCTGAATATCAGAATCAGAAACTAAAATGCAGAGATTGATCCATAAGAATTAAGTATCTGTGAAACAGAAGGGAAGGAGGCAGGGCACAAGCTTTGAAAGAATGACACAGCCCGAGGACATGACATAAACTGCTTAGACCCAAATGGGTCCAAGATGGCGGACAAGTCAACTTCCACTAGACCTTGAGCCTCAGTATACGCTCACATCAGCAAGCTAAATGACACACCCACAGGAGCCATGACAGTTCCAAGACACCATAAGGATCAAAAGTAGGCGGTGGCCCAATTCCTGGAAATCCCCGCCCCTTCCTAAAATAGCTGGAACACTCCTCCCTCTCATTAGCCTATGAAATTACCCGCTCCTATAAAAACTGACAGCCCCATACCCTGGTGCCTTTCTCACCTTCTGAGATGGCCCACACTCTGTCTGTGGAGTGTGTTTCTCTCTAAATAAATCCACTTCTTACCTATCACTTGGTCTCTCAGTGAATTCTTTCTGCAATGAGACATCAAGAACCTGAGCTTCATTAAGTCCTGAAACCAGGTGTGTGATCTCAGTTGGAAGACTGTGGGTTTTGGCCTGCTTTGAGTCCCAGCTGCATGGGTTTGAGTTCCAATCTGAGTTCTGGCCGGGTTTGAGTCCCAGCACGTGGGTTCAAGTCCCAGTCTGAAGTGTACACTTTCATCTGAGCTTTACTTACTATGTGGGGGCAGCCCGGGAGCTGGCTTAGACTTTATTTGGCAATAAGCGAACCAGGTTACATACACCTTTAGACATTGGACACAGAGCACAAACAGAGCAAGGCATGTGTGCAAACCAGACTCCTTAAACAATTTTGAATTAGGTGAACCTATAACACGGTCTGGAAGATCTCAAGCAAATTATTTTCTTTATTTAGGGGAAAAAACTCTGCATAATAAGACTAATATCACCAGCCTACTTGAATCCACTTAAGAAATACAAATACCTCCTTAAGTCAAAACAGTCATAGCTGTCCCTTGGATATAGAATGAAAAATTAAAGATTTTTAAAAATTAAGTTCATTTACTATGCAATGTTCTCATGTATATTTTCCCGGCAAGTAAGGTGAGGTCACTTAACGCTCTGACTTCCGGGTTCTTCCTCCTCTCCCCAGCATCTCAATACTGGACTGCCCAAGGGTCTTGGTTCTCCTTCTTTCTCTATATTCTCATTTCCTTGGTGATCTCACATAATCCGTGGCTTTAAATACCGTGCATTTTCCCTATACTGACAGCATCCAAATGTATATCTCCAGCTCAGACCTCTCTCCTAAATGCCAAGCTGAGATGTGTCCACTTGGATGTCAAGGAGAAATTTCAAAGTTCACATGTTTAACACTGCTTCCACCCTTAGCATTCTCACATCCCAGTTAGTGGCAACTCCATGTTCCAAATGCCAAATACATTCTTTTTTTTCATTTTTTTTTTTTTTGGCTGTGTCAGGTCTTAGTTGTGGCGCGCGGGCTCAGTTGCCCCACGGCATGTGGGATCTTAGTTCCCCGACCAGGGATCAAACCAACATCCCCTGCACTGGAAGGTGGATTCTTAACCACTGGACCCCACCAGGGAAGCCCCCTGCCAAATATATTCTTGACTCCTTTATCTCACACACATCACGCAGCCATTAGGAAGTCGTGTTGGCTCTACCTTCAAAATATACCACGGATCTAAACACTTCTCACTCCCTTCCCTGTTACCGCTCTAGTTCACGCTACCGCCCTCTGTCTCCTCAAGCACTGCTACAGCTACATCCTCCTCCTTGGTATCCCTGCATCCATCCTTTAGTCTACCATTGACACAGTTTACATTTATTTTCAACACATAAGTTAGATCATGTCACTTCTCTGTTCAAAGTTCTCCAATGGTTCCTCATTTCACACCGAGGAAAACCCAAAGTCTTTACGATTGCTTCCATGTCAGACACTAAGATCGGTTCCCGTGAGCTCCCTGAGCTCATTCCCCCGCCACTAACATCGTCCTCGCACCCGAGGATGCGCCCCTCTTTTCTACGGTGTAAGCTCTGTGAGGCAGGGAGCTTGGTATGTGCTGTTCTCTGTTGCATCCTAAACTAACGTTATGGAGCTTGGCATGGCAGCAGACCGCTGGGTAAGCATTTGCTGAATGGATACGCGAATCAACGAACGCATAAGTCTCAGGCATCCCTTGAAAACAGGGAAGGAGGGTGAATATCCTCACCTCTTTGACTCCAGAGCAGGGCTGGGCAACCTAGAGCCTGCAGGCCCAAATCAAGCCTGCCACCTGTTTTTGCAAATAAAGGTTTACTGTAACCATGGCCAGGCCCATTTGTTTGCATGCTACCTGTGGCTGCTTACCCACACACTATACCAGCAGAGTTGAGCAGTTGCTACGGAAAGTGTATGGTCAACAGAGCCTAAAATATATACTATCTGGTTCTTTACAGAAAAAGTTTGCTGTCCCTTGATCTAGAGGGTGCAAACTGAAAGGGAGAATTCAGCTACTCCTTGCTGTTCATGCAAAAATCCAGCCACCAAACCCAAAGAATGAAACACACTCAGATTTGGGTGAGCCAGTCAGTCGGTAAGTACCATACAAATTCCACAACCTCACTTTGGGGGAATGGCTAGCCTAGAAATGCTCCTATCCCACGCACAGGCAGTATTCGGTCTGTCAAGGCGGCAAAAAGTAGCCCTGTCTGCCCACACACATCACTAATGGGAAGATGAGGCAAGTTAGTCTATTTTTTTACATCTACATCCATTAATGTCTCAAGAGTTGAAAAATTTCCTGTAACTGCCTATTTTTAATCATGTTGCCACAGAAAGGTCATTTGTATCACATGCTTTGACTCAAAGACGCACTTCATTTCCTTAAAATAGAGTCAGCTCTCATCCACCTTGAAGACAGGGCTGCTCAGAACCCTGACTGGCACAGTGGGTGGGCTGGGGGCTCAGCAGGTGCTGCTTCGGGATACAAACATCTGTGCCTGGAAGAGGCGAAGGGGGCCTGTGGGACCCTGTCTGAAATGAGGCCGTCCAGCAGGCGGGCCCTGGCTGGAGGGCTTCCCTGGGAAGTTGTTGGCCACAGGATGACTCAGGTTTGGGACTGCTGTGGGCCTGCCCCGGCTTCCCTGGGGATTCCTGGGATGTGGAAGGACTCTGTATAGAGGAGGCGACTGAGAACTGGGCAAAGTGTAGATTATACCCTTGGTAATGGCTAGAATCACACCAACCATCAGTAGCCGTGACCCCGGAGACCCATGAAATGTGGAATTTTGCTGCCTTTGCTCTAGTCACTGGGGAAAAACATTCCTACTTCTCCACTTCCCAGGCAGAACTGTCCCATGGGCTGGGGTCCTCCCTTAAGGAGAAAAATAAAAATCTGCGACGTGAATAAGAGAAGGCTGCTGAGAAGTGGAATATTTCCTACCCTATCAGTAAACAAAGGATGTCAGTCAGTCATCAGCAACTGCAGCCCTCCAATGTGAGCTGGTGAGCCCTGAGGGAATTCAGGAAGGAAAGAATACCTGCCATCTAGCAGCCATCAGACTGCAGCCACTCCTTACCATAAGCCCTGAGGAAACACAGGAGGTGAAAACACAGGATACTGGCCCAGATAGCTGAGATACTTATCAAAGGAATGATTTCAGTGAGCCCAGACTCTTGCGTCTTCCCATACATATAAAAGTGCTAAATTCCTTAACTTGGGATATCTGGTTTTCTTTAATTAACAATAATCTTTTGATGTTCCAACTACCTGCCCTTTGCTGCAAAACTCCTACATAACCTGGCTCCCCCCTCACCTCCTCGGAGCAGTCTCTCAGAGTTACTTGAGATGCTGCCCCCTGGGCTTGAAGTCCTAAGAATTCTCACCAAATAAAATATAACTCTCAGCTTTTAGGTTGTGTGTATTTTTTAAGTCGACATTGCGGGGGATCAATCAATCAAGTGGTCCCCAAAGACGGTGCCGGTCACTTTGTAAAACAAAACAAAACTCACTAGAATTCAATGCAAGGTGAGGACCTTCATTCAGGGGTAAATTCCACCTGATAGCCAAGGAAAACGCCAGATTGAAAGTTGATTTGAGGAACCCTCAGAATTGTTTGCATACTAGTAAGACAAGCCTTGATCCGCAGCAACCGATTTCTGAGCTCAAGTCCCTCTAGGTGGTGACAGGATTTTTATTCTTTGAAGAATGTTAAGACCTGGCTGGTTCTGTTAAGACTTATCCAAATCCAGAGAGCTGGGTTGTAGAAACCTCTAAACTTCTCTCCATGATTCCAGGAATGATTAAAGTGAAAAGGAAATTCAAGGACAAAGAACAGGCTGAGGGCCCTGGTGGATCTCTAGCCTCAGCCTCCCAGCTCTCTGCCCTGGAGCCTACGTCTCCCCAGGGGACAAATCAAGACCCAAGTGGCTACTGCCATTGTTATTAACAGCATTACTTACCTGGAGACGGCTTATCTTCTACAGGAATGCTGGGGAACCAGAGGTACTTCCGCAGGATATTTCAAAGGCACCTTGGACTAGACCTTTGCCAGGTGGCTGTCTCTTTTCCTCAGCTTGGATGAAGGGAGACGAATGAGGGGAAATAACTCAGTGGACGACTCTTTCTTGGATGCATTACCTGAAAGTCAAGAAGGGAATACTCCTGAGGCTCTGTTCTGACTACTTTTCAGGCTCCACAAGGAAATAATAAGAATTCACAATAATCTACTAATTGATACAAAGGAAAGTTATTTCGTTGTGAGCCTCGACTTAGTATGTGTTAAATAATAGTGAAACCGTGCACCTCAGACTGGGACTTGAACCCACACAGGCGGGACTCGAACCCGGCCAACACCCAGTCTTCCAACTGAGATCACACACCTGGTTTCAGGACTTAATGAAGCTCAGGTTCTTGATGTCTCATCGCAGAAAGAATTCACTGAGAGACCAAGTGATAGGTAAGAAGTGGATTTATTTAGAGAGAAACACACTCCACAGACAGAGTGTGGGCCATCTCAGAAGGTGAGACAGGCACCAGGGTATGGGGCTGTCAGTTTTTATAGGAGCGGGTAATTTCATAGGCTAATGAGTGGGAGGAGTGTTCCAGCTATTTTAGGAAGGGGCGGGGATTTCCAGGAATTGGGCCACCGCCCACTTTTGATCCTTATGGTGTCTTGGAACTGTCATGGCTCCTGTGGGTGTATCATTTAGCTTGCTGATGTGAGCGAATACTGAGGCTCAAGGTCTAGTGGAAGTTGACTTGTCCGCCATCTTGGACCCATTTGGGTCTAATCAGTTTATGTCATGTCCTCGGGCTGTGTCATTCTTTCAAAGGTTGTGCCCTGCCTCCTTCCCTCCTGTTTCTTTTTTTTTTTTTTTTTTTACCGATACGCGGGCCTCTCACTGTTGTGGCCTCTCCCGTTGCGGAACACAGGCTCCGGACGCGCAGGCTCAGGGGCCATGGCTCACGGGCCCAGCCGCTCCGCGGCATGTGGGATCTTCCCGGACCGGGGCATGAACCCGTGTCCCCTGCATCGGCAGGCGGACTCTCAACCACTGCGCCACCAGGGAAGCCCCCTCCTGTTTCAATAGAGTTTACAACCTTTACAGAGTAAGTCACCAAACACTGTGAGGGGAGAAAGTAGAAAAGACCCATGAGGGAATACGCACAGGGATACACAGATAATTCTATTTTCCAAAAATATTTATTTATTTATTTGCCTGCACCGGCTCTTAGTTGTGGCACATGGAATCTTTAGTTGCGGCATGTGGGATCTTAGATCCCCGACCAGGGATCGAACCCGGGCCCCCTGCATTGAGGGTGCATAGTCTTAGCCACTGGACCACCAGGGAATTCCCTCTATTTTTAAATAAGGTGTTGAAGTGTCAGTTGCCTTTGACCTCAGGAAAAATACCCATACACAAAGTCACATCGAATTTGGGCCTGAAACTAGGGTCCTCACATGATTACTTGAATGTACCCCATCGCCTTCAACACCACAAGGGCAAGACTGCTACGGACGCTGCTGCCTGTGGGGGGCGCCTCCTCGCTCCTGGGAAGGGCACTGGCCCTCAGAGAAGGCCACCATAGCATTCAACATGAGCATTTTTTAAGGAATGGTGGCCTCTCCTAAAGACATCTCTCCCTGCAGCGCCACCCTGTTTCTGTGCTCCCCCAGGTATTGATATATCTCGTCCAGCCCAGGTGCCAGAACCTTCTCTGGGGAAACCCAGCCCCTCCCCTAACGCGAAGGGAGTCCCTGTCCCTTTGGAATCTGGCAAACACAGCCGCCTGGGGCTGTGGCCACCTACTGGTGTGCTTCTGCTGGCTTCCAGGGGGCTGGGAAGTAACGAAGGAACAGGATGGGGCCTGTGGAGGGCTTACTTCCAAACCAGTCTCTCCACCAACAAACAGTGCTGCTGGCTGCCTCTGAGTTTACCTCATTACCGTGAGAACTGCCTTCTTCGGAAAGTCACACTGTTCAGTCTCACAGGAGGAAGGGACATATCCCTAATTAACTTGACTTCTACCTACTGTGCCCATTTTAATTTCAAAACACACTCCCCTCCATCCAATTATCGGCGGTTCCTCTGAGTCCTCTGAAAGGCAGGCCCCAGCCCAAGATGGTAGGGGCATGTGGTCTCGGTTTTCCCACCACATAGGACTTTCTGTTTATGTCTGGTGTCTCCTGACCACGCCCGGTTTGCCCTGAGTCCTGTGCTGACCTACAGGACGCAGGGCTGCCTGACTTCAGACTGTCTTCCTGGGTCTGGCTCCTGTCGGCTCCGTGCTGAGGTTTCTCCCCTGTGAGGCTGTCAGCTCCACCACTCTCCCCGAGAACAAGCCTGCAAACAGTGCAGTGGGCATGCAGACCCTGGATGTGGGTGAGGGCAGGAGAGGCGGGCAGCTGCCTTGGCTAGAGGAGAGCGGAGGTCCCCTCTCACCTCGTCATCTAGGCTGGAGTGGGGCTACCCCCTCCCAGACTCAGATGTGACTGGAATCCTGGTACCTGTGAGCTGGAAGAAAACTTTGCTCATGAGTGAGTAAACCAAAGCCCACAGCTCAGGTCAAAGAGCTGAACTTGGCCTCTTGACTCTCAATCCACACTCTTTCCACTGCAGTGAACTGCCTCAAGCTTTCATTTCTGGTCAATTAATCTCTTCATTCTAAACTCTTCAGGCGCACAGAGGGAGAAAAATCTTCCAGTGGGTCCTCTGGAAGGGGTGGGGGGAGTTGGACAGAGGCAAGGTAGGTTTCTCCCTGCTCTGTGCTAACCCCTGAAGAGCTCTTCTAAAGTCACCATCTCTGAGCCTGGCCCCAGCTGCCTGGCATCTCATACCTACCGTCCTGAGCTGGAGGCCTGGGAGCATTTCCCAGGTCTTGGCCGCTGTCCCAGGAGGAAGTGGGGCTTCATAGCTGGTGAGATAACATCAGTATTAAAAATGCCTTCTTAGTGATACGCTATGTCTGTTTCCTAGAGAATGACCCGTGTGCTCTTGGGGATCTACTAATATTTTCCTTGTCTGTCCTGTGACCCACGACCTTGCGTGAACCTGGCTATGTGTTTCCTGGACTCCTGATTGCCCAGCAGATGACACCTTTGACCCACTGACCCCCTGATCTTCTGTATGTCTCTGGCCTCACTCTGGACACTCATGCTCTGACTGCCCACATCTGGGTCCTCCTCCAGGCCTGCTCTGTACCTGTGTCTGCCTCTAGCACAGCTCTCCCTGCCCTGCCAAGTTCTGAGACCTGGTTGATCTCTATATGGGTTTAAACCAGCCTGACCTTAAATACAGAAGCCTGAGAAACAAGCTCGTTGCTGTTTTGCCCATGATTATGTCACTGTACAGTACCATGGAACCACCCTGCACAAAACTTGACATATGAAATGCAAACTTTCCAAGCAAATACACCAAGAGGTGTTTGAGATTTTTTTACAAAGAGACTGGAAACATTGAAAAGTTAGATTTGGAAGGGACATTAACAATATTTCAGTCCAGCGTTTCCCAAAGTGAGTTCTAGGAAAAACAAAGGAATATACGTTCATATATTATTCAATGAAAAAGACTTCTGTGCTCAAATGAATTGGGAAGACACGACATATGACAGCCCTCTCACAGGGATTAAAAATATATGTTAGCAAATTAAAGACTCTGGAAAATCCTCCCTCAGTGAAACCTCTTGAACTTTAACTCAATATTTCCCACGTTAATTTCAATAAAGAACGCTCTCTTCTTCCATACATCTTAATCCTGTAGATCTAGTGTTCTGTGGACGATATGCCAGGAGATATGGCTGAAGTGAGTCCAAACCTTCTTCCAGCAGAGGAAGAGGGGCAGCCTTAATGTGGATTCGAAGACTTGCTCAAGGTCACACACTCAGGACCAGGTAGAACTGTTTCCAGAACAGGACTTCCAAATTCCTATTTCAGTACTCTTTCCTCTAAACCCTGTTGATTCCTTTTTAACAAATGTATTCCTCTGAGAATTCCTCAAAATATTAAGCATTCTCGGTGCTCTTGAAATTAAATTCAAGGATCACAATTGTATTCACACAATGCTTCTGGAATATACATTTTTCATGAAGTGAGAAGAAAGCTTGCTTTTTTATTTAAGGCAACCAGTAGAGACTAGATTAACTATTCTCATTCATCACAGGGACTAGTTGGCAACACTGGTTATCAATCATTTAAAACAGCAGCTAGCTTTCTCCATAATTTGCATTTTTCAGGTTCCTGAGGCAGGGGTTGGGACGAGGCACTTTTGTGATCTCTTTAGGCTCTTTGGTAAGTGATAATACAAATACAGAAAGTAGGGAAATCAAGGTAATGTTTCTTCAAACTGAGCTTTCTTCTTTTTCTTTTTTTTTTTTTTTGCGGTATCACTGTTGTGGCCTCTCCCGTTGCGGAGCACAGGCTCCAGACGCGCAGGCTCAGCCGCCACGGCTCACAGGCCCAGCTGCTCTGCGGCACGTGGGATCCTCCGGACTGGGGCACAAACCTGCGTCCCCTGCATCGGCAGGCGGACTCTCAACCACTGTGCCACCAGGGAAGCCCTCTTTTTTTTTTTTTTAATTCAAAAATCTATCCTGGCAAATGCAAATTAAAGCAATGAGATACCATAGATACCATTTCGCATCTACTAGAATGGCTAAGGACAACAACAAATACCAAGTGCTGACACGGATGAGGCGCAACTAATTAGAAGCCTCAGACATTGCTGATGCGAATGCAAATGGTGCAGCCTCTTTGGAAAACAGTTTAGTAGTTTCTCATAAGGATAAACATTCACTTACTATATGACTCAGCCATTCCTAAGTATTACCCCAGGGAAATAAAAACTTACGTTCACATAAAAATTCGTATGCAAACATTTATAGAACCTTTCTTCATAAACTTATGTTCACATAAAAATTCGTATTCAGGGCTTCCCTCGTGGCTCAGTGGTTAAGAATCCACCTGCCAATGCAGGGGACACGGGCTCGAGCCCTGGTCCAGGAAGATCCCACATGCCACGGAACAACCAAGCCTGTGAGCCACAACTACTGAGCCCGCGTGCCACAACTACTGAGCCCGTGTGCCACAACTACTGAAGCCTGCGTGCCTAGAGCTCCACAACAAGAGAAGCCACCGCAATGAGAAGCCCACACACCACGATGAAGAGTAGCCCCCGCTCACCGCAACTAGAGAAAGCCCGCGCGCAGCGATGAAGACCCAACACAGCCAAAAATAAATAAATTAATTTAAAAAATTCGTATGCAAATATTTATAGAACCTTTCTTGATAATTGCCAAACACTGGAAACAACCTAAATGTCCATCAACAGGTGAATGTATAAACAAACTCTCATAAATACATACAATGGAATACACCCCAGTAATAAAAAGGAATGAAGTTTTGATAAATGCAACTTCTCTGGGGCTTTGTGCTGAGGGAAAAAACAAAACAAAACAAAACAAAACAAAAACTAATCTCCAGAGGTCACAGACTATATGACTCAATTTATACAACTTCTTGAAATGACAAAATTGTAGAGATGGAGAACAGGTTAGTGGTTGCCATGGGTGAGGAATGGTGGGAGGGGGTGGGGGAAGGGGGCGACTATAAAGGAGTTGTACTAGGGAGGTCTCTGTGGTGTTGGGATAGCTCTGTATGTTGGTTGAGGTGGTGGTTACACAAATCTGTGCCTGTGATAAAATGGCAAACATTGTATCAAGTCAGTTTCCTGCTTCTGATCTTGTACTATAGTTTTGCAAGATGCAACCACTGGAGGAAACTGGTTGAGGGTATAGGGGACCCCTTGGCACTATCTTTGCAACTTCCTGTGACCCTATTTCAAAATGAAAAGTTTATACACACACATATATACACACATGCATCCATGCACACACATATATGATACACACAATAACATGGATAAATCTCAAATACATTATGCTAAGCAAAGGAAGGTAGGCACAAAAGGCTGCATGCATTCTGAATGATTTCATTTATATGACATTCTGGAAAAGGCAAAACTTTAGGGGTGGAGAACAGATTAGTGGTTTCCGGGCATTACGTGGGAGGCAGCAATGGGGAGTTGGGGATGATGAGACTGTTCTGTATCCTGATTGCTCTGGGGTCACATGAATCTAGACATGTGTTAAAACATATGGAACTGCACATCAAAAAAATGTTACTGTTTGTAAATTTTTAAATAAACGTTAAAAAATAAATTGTCAGTAAAAGACAGAAAATTATAATTTCTATTCCAAGAAACTATTGTAATTGCTTTTGCATAAATTACACATCTGGTTTTCACAATGTAAATGTTCATAGTGACACTACCCAAAGGGGAAACACATTCCCTGAGATTGTGTGATTAAGTAAAGAGTTATCTTTGCATGCATTTAATCTCTTCAGTGTTTTAGATGTTAACAATACAAATGAGAAGCTGTGATGGCTTTTGTTTTATTGACCAGCCAGCTCAAATTACAGCTGGATGTTTACCAAAGCTTGAATGATTATACCATGAAATTAAAGTCTGAACAGGGTATGGGAAAGCTAACCTGAAACCAAAAGAGAGTTTTGGGAAAAAAAAAGAAAGGAAGGAAGGAAGGAAGGAGGGCGGGAGAGAGAGAGAGAGAGAGAGAGAAACGAAAGAAAGAAAGAAAGAAAGAAAGAAAGAAAGAAAGAAAGAAAGAAAGAAAGAAAGAAAGAAAGAAAGAAAGGAAGGAAGGAAGGAAGGAAGGAAGGAAGGAAGGAAGGGAAAGAAGGGAGGGAGGGAGGGAGAGAGAGAGAGAAAGAAAGAAAGAAAGAAATGAAAGAAAAGAAAGAAAGAGAAAGAAAGGAGGGAGGGAGAGAGAGAGAGAAAGAGAAAGAGAAAGAGAAAAAGAAAGAAGGAAGGAAGGAAAGAAAGAGAAAAAGAGAGAAGGAAAGAACTCAGGTGTACATTCCGTATTTAGCAGTTGATTCTTTGGACTCATTGGGAGATTTGGAATGTAATATGTTTGCTCTCCACCGCACCCCACCCCTGAGAGTCTCTCCCAGCAGGTTTATTTACTCATTGCTTAACTTCTGTGGAATGCTTTCTCACCTGAGTATATCAACAACAGGATAAGACTAGAGGATAGGCAACCAGAGCTGAATCAGTGGGACAGGTGACTGATAGATCAACAACTGTGAATTTCAAGTCACCATTGTTGTGCTCAGGTATTTTCTTCATGTTATTTTTGGCTTGGTTCCACAACAGAAAGTTTAAATGCTGAAGTTTAAACAGCTTTTAAGAAAAATCTTTTGATGTCCAATTATCTTTTCGTAGCTCTCAAGATTTCTTTCTCAGCATCATGACATATAAACATTAAAAACTGAAATCCCCAGCTGGTGTTTAGTCACCAATAAAAATGGAATTTCAACTCTGGCGTGTGCCTTCTCCCGCCTCTGGGAAGGTGCTGCTTCCCATTCTCTCTGTGTCTATCACACCAGTGCTAAGCTTCTCTTCACATTTAAAAATGGAAATTTCTGACTCTGAGCTCAAAGTGCCTCAAATGATGTTGGTGGGAACCGAGCTTTAAAATACTTATCACTTAATTTCCTTTACTATTATAGCTCAGAGAGACATGCCATGTGGGCCTTTTGCTGTTTGTTTACATTTCTAAACTTTTTATTAAAGTAATAAAAGCATGAATTTTAAAGAGTCTAATAGTTCTACAACGTTTGTTTTGACAAACAGTAATTCCCCCACCAACTCTTCTCCAGAAGAAACACTTTCCAGCGTCTGAGCTGAAGCTTTTGGTATTGACCTCTACATCTCTAAATAAGATGCTCACTATTGCTTTTGAAGGGTAGCAGGATAAAACGCCCCAAAATATGCTGCTTTGGTGTGTTTGTTATTTTGAGATGTAAACACTTGAAAAACAGCAATGAAAGGAGGGGCTTTCTCTGAACTCCCTTATCTGCCTAAAGACAGATCCTCCAAAAAGAACCAATGGTCACAGATCCCCTCTGGGAGTTTCATCAACCAGGAAAGAAGGACTCTTATCACCAGAAAGGAGACTAGAAGTTGACACCACACCCAGACACACATCATCACAATCTATCACACCTCTGTCTACTCTTCCAAAGGCCCATTCATTGTCCTAAATATCACTTACTCTTCCCTCAGAGGCCCACGTCCCCCCTCCCCTTTCCCTATGAAGATGGCAGTTAAGTTTGAATTCTAACGCACTTCGGGAGTTTCTCAGTTTTCCTGTATATCTTCCACGCAAACGTGAGGTACACATATTAATAAACTTCTATTTGTTTTTCTTCGTTCATCTTTTAGAACAGAGGTCTTAGATAACAACTCGGAAGAATAGAGGAAACATTATTTTTCTTCCCACACAGTTTCCCTGATTTTTCACTTTTAGGCATTATCTATTGACTTACCACTTTGCAAGCTAGGAAGAGATTTGACTCTCTCTCCTCCCCAGACTCCCATGGAACACATACACCCTTCCCATCCCCTTATCTTTCCAGCACAGTAATATCATAATTTTTGTTAGATCTTTATTTGGTGTTTATATCTTTACAACCACGTAAATGCTACACTGAGCAAAGTCTTGTAATAAACTACAATGACTTTTCCTCTCCTGAACAGCTTTTTATTTCCCTGGATAGTAACTTTGTTATGATGATGATGGTGATTAGTGCTTATCACAAAGTCTCATTGAATTACATAAGCATCCACCCTCTCAAGACATTTGGAACATCACATATTTCATCCATTTGGCCTTCTCGAAGAAATATCTCCCTCACTCTCTGACAGGCTCCAGTCTGAACTGTTTGTTCCCAACAACCGGGGTAGAACCACCATCCAGGGATTTTCCTTCACCATCTTCCTGGGGGTTCCCTTCACTTCACTCTTGTGTTGGATCTCCTGTTTCCTGGATCTTGTGTCTTCTTCCTTGGTTTACTCCCTTGTTTTGGCAAAACATATCCTTTAGTAGCTTCCTCATAAAGACACGTGGGAAATACAAGTTTTGAAACATTGTCTTTCTAGAAATGTCCTTATTCAGTCCTCATGCATAATTGATGTTGTGCCTGTGCATAGAATTGTAAGGTAGGAGCCATGTTTCTTCAGAGTTTTGAAGGCATTGCTTTATTGTCTTCTAGCCTCTGGTATTACTGCAGAGAAACCTGATGCCATTTTAATCTGACCTGTTCATCCTTTCATCTTCTAAGATCTTCTCTTTATCCCAGGAGTTCTAAGGTCTCACCATGACACACCTTGGTTTGTGTCTGTTTTCCTCCCTGCGTGTCAGCCTGGAAACGTACCATTCTAACCTGAAAAACAGTTTTGGATTATTTTGTCCATGATTTCTTTCACTCCAGTTTGTCTGTTCTCTTTCTGAATCTCTTATTATTTAGATAATGTGACCTCACATAGCTTTTGGGTTTTTGCTCTACTTTTTGGAAGAGTTCCTCAGTTTTATCTTCCAATTTATAAAATTTCTATTATCATGCTTCAGAATTTGTTTAAAGCTCCTTTTTCTTCAAAAGTTCTGGTTTTATACCATTCAGCTACTGTTTCAAGGTTGAAATATCTTTTCTTGTATCCTGGAAGATACTAACCAACCCTGATTTTTTTTTTTAAGCTTCTGTTCTTTGAATATCTCTGTTGTTTTCATGTTGCTTTCATGATGTTGGTTTGTCTTGGTCTGGATCTTTCACATCAGGGTTCTCCTCACATGTGGTAAATCTTGACCACATGCTCATTAGGGTGATATGTGGCAGGGGCTTATCAACAGTGAACTTCACCCTAGAGTGGTCTGGCTGAGTTGTTTCATTGGGAAACTCATCATCAGTATCTCTAAGACTTGCTTCTTGGGCTGGTCAGATTCCCAGAGGACTTTTCCAGTCTCATACCTGGAGGACAAAGGCCTGGCTGCCAGTATGCTCAAATATCATCAAATGAATGATAGAGTAATCCTTCTGAAAACGTTATGGTGTCTATAAATTAGGCAGCCTGATGTAGTAGAGCTCTGGATTGAGAGTTTGAAGTCTGGGTTCTACTAACATTTTGGCTATAATCTATCTGGTGACCTTGAGCAAATCCCTTTATATCTTGGAGGCTCAATTTTCTCATCTAAAAAATGAGTGCCACTTTTCAACTTTAATGTACATGAAAATTGACATTACTGTGTTCTGGGTCCCACCTCCAGCGACTCTAATTTGGTTCTTCTGAGATGAGGCCAAGAACCTGCATCTCTAAGAAGCAACTTGAGTGATTCTGATACAAGTGGGCTGGCGACCACACCAAATGGAGCATCGATTTAGACCTTTGTTTATGTATCCAACAAACATTTACTGAGCACCTCCTGCATGTTTTAGGAGCTGGAGAAGCAAGAAGGGCCCTGCTCTCTGGAGTTTACACTCTCGTGGGGGAGACAGCCAAAAATACATAAATAAATAGATAAATAGCACCATACAATACTAAGTGATAACTACTGCGTAGAAAAAGAAATGAAGCCTAGGGACAGAGAAGGGTTGGAACGAGCAGTCGAGCCTTCCAGCTGAAAGACGATCGACTCACCTAGCACGTGTACACCACAGTGTCCAAACAGCAAGTTGTATTAGACACTTGTCCTGACCCGACTGCTTCTAGAGGCCACGGATGACACCAGAGAAGTGTGGTGTGCAGCTGGCTGCTTATTCTTCAGCAAAGAATGTCACTGGCAAGCAAGCAGCAAACAGTTCCAGAAAATGTGCAATTATGTGCCCCACAGTGTGGTGCTGATTCTAAGTGCAGTGGAACTTTTCCAAGGATGGGGATCAGCCTGGGCTGAAGTGGATAAAGAAGCTTCTTGGAAGACGGTTCTGAGACAGCGCTCAGAAGATGTGTTGATTTGAGAGATGGAAACCAGTACCCCAGTGGGCTTTATAAAGATTTTTAGGTTGTTGATGAGGTTGGCAAAGATGTTCAAACCTAGAGAGGTTTGATACCTGCAGCTGTCAAAGGAGAAGCACAACCTTGGAGGAAAAGCAGGGATGTAATCTACAAATGATAAATGTAATTAACACTGCTGTATGTTATATATGAAAATTGTTAAGAGAGCAAATCCTATGAGTTCTCATAACAAGGAAGAAAATTTCTTTTCTTTTTCTTGAATTTTATATCTATATGAAATGATGGATGTTCACTAAACTTATTGTGGTAATTACTTCATGATGTATGCAAGTCAAATCATTATGTTATTCACCTTAAACTTAACCAGTGCTGTACGTCAATTAGATCTCAATAAAGCTGCAAGAAAAAATTTTTAATAAATAAATAAAATTTTAATAAATAAATAAAATTTTAAAAGGAGAAGCACAACCTTGGAGAAAAAGCAGGGGACACAGCTCTCACCTTGCCTTAGCCACAGATTAATTTTAGGGCCTTGGGCATATCATTTAATCTCTCTGAGCTTTAATTTCTTCACTCATAAGAGAGGGATAATAACTTACGTCAACCTCTTCCACGCGCATAGGGTAAGCGGAAAAAGGAGCTGATAGCTGGGAAGACAGTTAGGATAATAAAGAATAGTTGGAAGAAGGCTATTATTAAGTATGATCTTTAGGATTTTACAGCTCACAATTGGAAATCTCTCTGTAACTGCACCATGGAGAGTCTCGAAGCTATGAACTCCCTGTGGGCGCCTTACCTTCAAACCCATCAGATTCCATGGATACTAAACCCAGTTTTTATGGTTTTATCTTCCACTATATAGATTTAATATTCACCACTGGCTTAGATCCCTGTATCTCCTTCCAAGCAGCCCCTGACTCACTGCTTGGGGTGGCCTAGACACACAGGAGAATAGCGACCCAAGATCCCTGCTCTGACTTAAGCTACATAAAAATGGAATACATGGCACACTTTAAAATCAAATTTCTCTTATTTTGAGCGCAAGATCAAATCTGTAATTTGTGATCAGCCCAGGGCTCTGGGTCTCCAACTGGCCCATGAGGAGTGGGTGGGTGGAGGGCCACACGCGGCACGTCTTCCATGAGCATCAGCTCTGGTTCATGGAAAGGAACTTTAAATCTCATTGTCATATTAAGTCAATGCTTAACTTGGTATCTTTGGTCTCACAAGCCTGTGTCTAAAAAGGAAATTCTAATCCTCTTTTAATACTAAAATTACGATGTCATGAGCTCACACCAGGCTGCTCACTGGAATTTCTAAGAATTCCCAATGGCACTGCCTCACATACTCTAGGACATATTACTTTGCTTTTGCTACCCTTACCCTTTGTTTCTTCAAGTTGTTGCCACAATGGAGTCTCTGATCTCTACAGTTCCGGGAGCTATCTGCCCCTTTGGGCCCAGCTGTCCTTAGCTGGTGACCACCACTGCCACCCACACTCAGCCTCATGGAAAGGACAGTCCTTTCTCTCAATCCCTGCAGCTCAACTGAGCTGGTGTGCTATGAGTCTAGGGGTAACTGAAGGGCCATACAGAGGTGACGCACCTGCACTGGAAGGGTTTAGCGGTCGCCCCCCCACCCCGTCTTGGTCACCCTCACGATCACCATTCTGCCCTCAGCAGGCTTCGTGGGGCACAGGGCGCCATATCACCACCCGCTGCTCACAGCCCACCAGTTAGAATCCCCATGTAGCTCCATACCTTGGAATCGAGGCCAAATAAACCCCAGAGGAAAAAAATCCTACTTCCCCCAGTCTCAGTCCCCCTCTTTTCCTACTCTGGGATTAAGCTTTTTTCAGGATGACCAACGGTAGGAACGTCCATTTGTTCAGAAGAAAACACTCGCTCCCACCCACAAGGTCTGGTCACCACCGGCCAATACCACTCAGTAGAGTAATTAACAATGCATTTCACAAAATCCAGCCCAGTCAGTTTCTGGCGCAGTCAAGAATCAGTCCAAGAGGACAAATATTGTGTGATTTCACATACAAGGTACCTAGAGTGGTCAAATTCCTAGGGACAGAGAATAGAATGAGGGTTGCCAGGGGCTGGGGGAGGGGGCATGAGGTGTTAAGATGTAATGGGCATGAGAGTTTCACTGGGAGGAGCTAAAGCTGTTCCGAATGGCGGGGATGGCTGCACAATAATGTGAATGTACTTAATGCCACATTTTAAAAAACGGTTAAAATGATAATTTTTTTTGGAATTTTAGAATTTTATTTATTTTTTTATACAGCAGGTTCTTATTAGTTAGCCATTTTATACATATTAGCGTATATATGTCAATCCCAATCTCCCAATAAAATGATAATTTTTATGTTATGTATATTTTACCACAATTTTAAAAAAAGAATCAGCTCAGGTTGCACTGTGCCAGTCGGCCAGTTCTTGTCACCGGTTTCCTTCCGGCGTGAGGTGACATGGAGACCAGGCCCTCGGGGCAGAGCCCAGCTCTCCTGTGCGCATGACTGGACTGAAAGGCATACAACCATTTCCCAATAACAACAGATTTTTCCTGCTCAGGCTAAATCCACATTTGGAGAGAAAAAAATTTTTCTTCTAACTCTTCAGGGGTGCAGTTGGCTGGTACTCACAACTGCCCTCGGGGCATCGGGGGCTCCCTGAGAACATTGAGCTTGTGCGTGCTTCATGGTTCTGTGACCCAAAGGCCCCTCTGGAATGACTTTCTCAAAACAGAAGAGTCTCTCCGGGGTATGTAGAGCCTTAGCTTCCGGTGCAGAAAACTGCTGGCAACTTTTAAATGGCAGAGAGTAAACTAGCCAGGCTCTATAAGCACCTGTTTGCACACAGGGAGACACTGGTGCGTGATCAAAATTTGCACGGATTTGACAGTGCAAACTTGAGTTCAAAGACATTTTAGACTTCCCTCTGGCTACACTCTCCTTCCTTTTTGGATTACTTGTTCTCTGGCTCTCAGCCCTCAGGAGTGTTTTTATGGAAAGGTTTGGGAATCCCGATCCAGTTGTAGCTTTGGCTGGAACTGCCTGTTTCAAGGAAGTCCCAGGTTGAAGCCCTCCTGGATGGAGGACCCACCCAGACACCTGGGAAACACACACTGTTGAACAGCATAATATTCTCCACGGGTACGCATTGTGATTACAGGGGCTGTAAAGGGAGTTTACACAGGAGGAAGGAAAAAAGAACTACTTTTTGTGCTTCAGTGAAATCGCCCAAGAATTCCCCAGTGTGGTTTACAGGCCCCCCCTGGAAGAGTGTACTGCACACCCGTCTGGCCCGGGAATGCCAAACCCCTCATCAGCTCTTGGTAGGCCTCAGTGGGGCTCTGGAGTCCAACACACTCACCCAAGAAAAACAGAATTCCAAGATGTTGCTATGAATTACGCTAAAGTGGTCATAACAGGTTCTCTTAAGATAGGATTCTGTTAAGCAAGAAAAAATATTTGAGTGCCGATCAAACCTGGACCTAAGCTGATAGATTTTGTTTACTACCATTAAAAAGGCTGTCGGCTGCCCCAACTTTCTGAGAAGTTTTGTAAGGAAATTCACTGTTATTCTGCTTGTCTGCCCAGCATCTAAACTTTGCATTTCAGAAACCTCCCCATCCCACCCCCTTACTGAGGCAAAGTTTGCCTTACATGACAAAGGAAGAAAACGCCAGAGACTCACTTCCCCAGACTCCCTTGAAGGTCAGGCAGTGACCTAGTCTCTGCCCATCAGAGGGCCCCAGCCCAGGTTTTCCACTAGAAGCTACTGATGTGAAGGAAGAGGCAGAGGCAGCGCCCGCGGTGATGCTGGGTGGAGGCAGCCGCAGGAGCTCTAGGAGCACCAGCCAGCACTCCTGGTAGCCTCTAGTCCTACCAGCGGCAGCAGGGTTTCTGCGTGTGCTTTCGGCAGTTGTTCCTGGCTGTGCAGTCCCCAAGCCTAATTCTCCAGCCCTCCTGGCCATTCTATCAGCTATGCAATATCCTTTTTCAGAAAATCCCTTTCTAGTAAAATAAACCAGAGTCACTTCCTGCTACTTAAAGCTAAAATTCCCAAATGAAGTATTCTATTTACATTATACACAGTGTTGTGTAAAAGAGAATCTTCGTTTTGTTTTATTTTATTCTTTAAAGATTTTTTGATGTGGACCATTTTTAAAGTCTTTCATTGAATTTGTTACAATGTTGCTTCTGTTTTATGTTTCGTTTTTTTTGGCCCCAAGCCATGTGGGATCTTAGCTCCTAGACCAGAGATCGAACCTGCACCCTCTGCATTGGAAGGTGAAGTCTTAACCACTGAACCACCAGGGAAGTCCCACCTTTGTTTTATTTTAGATTAAACCCTCATTTTGACACAAAACATGGAACATAGCAGGGTGCTTTTAAATTGATACTCAATTCTCTAAAAACATCAGCAGTAAGCCTATATTTCCTAAAGCACAGGTCTTTATGGAGGAGAGGAGAGGCAGAGGAATGGACATTATAAAGAATCTGTAGTGCACAAAATATTTCCCAGTGGTCTGAGGAATCCATGTACCTAACAAAGATACCTAAAACTCTGAGAGTGCCAGACAGTAGGAAGCTCCTAGGCCAGGGCATGCAGGACCCAGAGGGAGGATCAAGAAGGAAGAGGCTCCTGGTTTTCCTTCTTTCTCCCTCATCCATCCTCTCCCAGTGTTCCCAGGGCAGTACATTACCCATCAGTATAAAAAGAGCAGTGGGGCCCTTGCTGGCCCCTGCAGGGACTCGTGGGAACAAGGCAGAGAGCGATGCATAGGACTTGCTTTCAAAACCTTTGGCCCTATGCAGCCACTATGGAAAACAGTATGGAGGTTCCTCAGAAAACTAAAAATAAAATTACCATATGATCCAGCAATCCCACTCCTGGGTATACCTCCAGACAAAACTATAATTCAAAAAGATATATGCACCCCTAAGTTCATAGCAGCACTATTCATAATAGCTGACAAGGAAACAACCTAAATGTCCATCGACAGATAAATGGATAAGGAAGATGTGGTACATATATGCAATGGAATACTACTCAGCCATAAAAAAGAATGAAATAATGCCATCTGCAGCAACATGGATGCAACTAGAGATTATCATACTAAGTGAAATAAGTCAGAAAGAGAAAGACAAATACCATATGATATCACTTATATGTGGAATCTAAAATATGGCACAAATGATCCTGTCTACAGAACAGAAACAGGCTCACAGACATAGAGAACAGACTTGTGGTTGCCAAGAGGGGGCAGAGAGGGGGAGGGATCGACTGGGAGTTTGGGGTTGGGAGATGCAAACTATTACATTTAGAATGGATAAACAACAAGGTCCTACTGTAGAGCACAGGGAATTACATCTAATCTCCTGGGATAAAACATAATAGAAAAGAATATAGAAAAGAATGTGTATATATGCATAACTGAGTCACTCTGCTGTACAGAAGAAATTAACACAACATTGTAAAACAACTATATTTCAGTTAAAGAAAACAAAACAAAACTTTGGCCCTAAGCAGGGCTGTTCCCAGCTGTGAGCTGGTTCCTGTGATTGGTTCATGCTCATGGTCATGTGGGGCTTCGGGTTCCTCACTTGTAAAATGGGGGGAGGGGTGTGAGTTAAATCAGTGGTTCTCAAATCCCAGCTCCAGAACTGGTTCTGGACTGGGAAGAAGTCTTCGTTTTTCACAGGTCCATGTAGAAATGAGAAAACACTCCCTAAAAATCTAATGAGTTTTTCATAAAGCTAATTTATTTCTATCAAAACACTAAGTTATATTTCGTGTAATATATAATTATAGTATGTAATGTAATTATAATATATAATGTAACAGGGTGACAGTGAATAATAGGTGCTTTAAATTATTTTATTTGAATAAATTAAAAGTTAGCAACTCTGTACAGGTCTTCCAAATCCTTTTTAGGAATTTTATCAGTCTGTGAAATCCAAATATCTGGAAACTGTTAGGTTAACTAAACTCTAGTTTCCCTCCTGCTCTAAACTTCTTTGTGTCTATGCATTTGATTCAGTGAAATACCTGGGGAGTAAATAGTTGAGAGTCAGATTTTAATTTAATATTAAACTGAGCGTAATACTCATGCAATAATATATTCCTTTTATTTAAGAGATGTTATTCATTTTATTTTATTTATTTATTTTCAACTGCGTTGGGTCTTTGTTGCTGCGCGCAGGCTTTCTCTCAGTTGCAGCAAGCGAGGTCTACTCTTTCTTGTTATGTGGGCTTCTTGTTGCAGTAGCTTCTTTTGTTGCGGAGCACAGGCTCTAGGTGCGTGGGCTTCAGTAGTTGTGGCACGCAGACTCAGTAGTTGTGGTGCACGGGCTTAGTTGCTCCGTGGCATGTGGGATCTTCCCAGACCAGGGCTCAAACCCGTGTCCCCTGTGTTGGCATGCGGATTCTTAACCACTGCGCCACCAGGGAAGCCCAATAATATATTCTTATGGCATTGGTTGAATTTAATTAATACCCCTGCCTTAGTCCCTAATATCTACTATAAATGGATTTCAGCAAAGACTGTATGCCTCCCTTTAGCCAGTGGTGAACAGTTAACTCTGACTGCAGCTAGCCGCCTGCCTCCTTTCAGAAAACCTTGAGCGAAGGACAATATTCTGACCTTTTACCTAGTTAGCAGTCAGCATTCGCACTATTACTAGTTCTGCCCACTGCTTCCCAGGCATGACTTGCTGCCAAAACTGGGCCCATGCTCAGCACGTGTCACCTGGATCCATTTCAGAAACAGTTGGGGGGTGACTTCGACTGGCAGGGCCCTACACAGGTGAGTCTGTGCTTTGAGAACAGCTGGTTATTTCTAAGTCTCAGTCTGTGAGTTGCTTAGAGTGTTGATTTCCATTCACCCCAGGACGTGCTGGGGATAGAAATGGCAGGAATCTTAATTTATGCTGGTATTTAACTATCACTATGCTTACAATATGAAGCTTTACTAACTGAAAAGTAGCTCTATTGTTTAGTTTCTCGTTTTTGCCCGAGTATCCCAGTTCCCACTCAAGGTATAAAAATACCCAACCTCTTCCTGAGTCCTACTCTAAGCTAGGTTCTTTTTTTTCATGAAATTGTGTCCCTTTCATCCTGAGGCCTTATCTCAATCTGTAAAGGGATATAATTACAGTTGGCCTCCATACCTGTGAGTTCTGCATCTGCAGACTCAACCTCCTTGGATACAGATGGCCTACTGGACCACCCCATTTTACATAAGGGACTTGAGCATCTGTGGGTTTTGGTACCAAGGGCGACCTGGAACCAATTCCCACGGATACCAAGGGAGGACTGTACATGTTTATTTGTGTGATTATTTGAATAATAGCCACCATTTGCTCTGGGTGCAAAATACTAAGAGATCCAGGATCAGGTACAATTTTGTTTACCATTTTACACCCAGCACCATATGCCCAGCACACAGCAGGCATTCAGTAAATGTTTACTGACTGAATAAGCAAGATGAAGTGCCAGGGAACGTGTCTCTGCTTAAGGGCAAGTTGTCAAAAAATACTTGTTCATTCTCAACAACCAACTTTCTGCTACTCTGTGGCTTTGAATCTAATGACTTGGGCTTCCCTGGTGGCGCAATGGTTGAGAGTCCGCCTGCCGATGCAGGGGATACGGGTTCGCGCCCCCGTCTGGGAAGATCCCACATGCCGCGGAGCGGCTAGGCGGGTGAGCTATGGCCGCTGAGCCTGCGCGTCCGGAGCCTGTGCTCCGCAACGGGAGAGGCCACAACAGTGAGAGGCCCGCATACCGCAAAAAAAAAAAAAAAAAAAAAAATCTAATGACTTGAAGTATATACTAAAACCAAGTCAAAGTGCTGATACTAACCATTTGGAAGCTGATTCTTGGGGGAAAATCAACTGACAATAGTGTCTATGCTCCCTGTGTTGTACAATATATCCTTGTAGCTTATTTTATACCTAATACTTTGTCCTTAATCCCCTACCCCTCCCCCCTTCCCTCTCCCCACTGGCAACCACTAGTTTGTTCTCTATATCTGTGAGTCTGCTTCTTTTTTGTTACATTCAGTAGTTTGTTGTATTTTTAAAATTCCACACATAAGTGGTATCATACAGTATCTGTCTTTCTCTGTCTGGTTTAATCCACTTAGCATAATGGGTAGGCTCCTTTTAGAACCATAGGCTGGAGGAGGAGGTGCCTCCTTTGTCCTGCAAGCAAGGAGCAGCCCTATCTATGCCAGGGACAAGAAGGTTCTGGGAACAGGCGCAAAGGTTCTTCCAGGTCCCTGAGCAGTCAGGTGCTAAAACAAGTCCTGGCACTGGCTTGGTCTTAGGGTACAGAGTATGTGCTAACCAAAGGAGATGATTTCTAGCGCAAAGCAACTTGTCCTCCAGGTCATGAGGACCTCGTGGCCGGCCATGACTCGGCTGGGAATTTAGCTTTCCCTTCAAGTGCTGGCATGAGGGCCCCATTCCAGAGTTCGAAGTGGCGAAGCTGCCCCGGGCACACCTTGTCAAGGACACCTTCTCCTCAGCTGCCTCAGGACAGGATGGAGCCAGACCACCCCCCTGGGCTTGACAGTCTGAAGGCACGAGGGGTCACCCCAGGTACCTGACATCATTATGGGACTCGGGGAGACTCTTCTTGTCCCTGTGCACGTTATCAAAATCTCGTGCTCCCACCTGGTCTTTCCCCATTAGCGATGGGGTACAGCCCAGCAGGTAAACAATCGGGGAGTTTGATTTGGTTTGCTGTTTGTTGTTTTGAGGGAGAAGTGAACTGACACTGGGGTTCCCTCACCACCTCTTTCCCCCTCTCTCCACTGAAATGGGGCACTTCCGAATTGTCTATCCTTTGCCCTGTTTGTCACACAGAAGGCTCATATACTCGGGACTTCTTTGGTGCCCCTCCCCCCATTTATACCACCTGCGGGGGCTCCAGCCCACATCTGCTGAGTACTTCCTCCCAGTGTGCCCCATCACCTCAGACTCAAGTTCAAAGCTTACTTCTTCATCTGTCCTCCAACAACCTTCCCCTGTGGAATCCTGTATTTCCCTCACTGACGCTAATATTCCCTCATCACCCAGGCTGAAAGTCACCTGCCTCCGACCTGTGCCCCTGCCATCAGTGACAGGCCTTCCCAGTCTTCCTCTGCAGCCCCTCTTGTCTACCCTCTCCTTCCACTGCAGACCCTGGGCGACACCTCTGTGACCCAATGACCCCCCATCACCAGCACATCCTCCATCCTCTCCATTCTTTAACCTATGGGCCCATGGATTGGGCCTCCCGAGTCTCCCAGGGAACTTGTTAGAACACAGAGGCCTGGACCCCACTGCAGCCTGACTAAAATGGAACCTTTGGAGGTGGGACAGTGGCATCTGCCTTCAAACTGAAAGCCTGACACTCAATCATATTCTGAACTCATCCAGGATGTCATGGTGATGACACAGACTTTGGAGTCACACGCTCCTTGGGTTCAGATCCCAGGTTGATCACTTACTGGTTTTGTGATCTTTAACAAACTATTTAACCTCTTGGTGCCTCAGTTTCCTCCTCTGTAAAATGGGGGTCGACGTGAGGATTAAATGTCATGATACATGAGACACACCTAGATCAGCAGAAACACTATTTACGGTTAAGATTCTCCCACCTAGTCCACCAGCCATGGGTGAACCTTCCATTTCAAAGCACCACTTTCATTAAGACACTGTCCTTACTCAAAAACGTCCAACATTTGCTTTCAAAGAGTAGAGTTTGGAAAGCAGGAAAAAATAATTTTATGGTGAAGAAACCTGACAAAGAGTAGCTTGGCCAGGGGGTCGAGAATAACATCAACCGTGATGTCACGTTGACAGTATGTGGCCCCTAATAGGGTGAGATTACAGGGCGTTTTACCTCTGTGGTCTCCCTCCAAAAACCCATATCCCCAGTGTAACCACGAGGAAAATATCAGACAAACCCAAATTAAGGGACCGTCTACAAAATACCTGACCAGTACTCCTCAGAACTGTCTGGGTCACCAATCTCAAGGAAAGTCTGAGAAACTGTCACAACCAAGAGGCACTTAAGGAGATATGACATCTAAATGTAATGTGTCCTGATATGATTCTGGAATACGAAAAGGACATTAGGTAAAAATTAAGGAAATCTGAATACAGCAGCGACTTCAGTTAACAGTAATGTATCAACATTTGTTCATTAATTATAATAAGTGTACCATACTAACGTAAGATATCAGTAATCAGGGAAACAATGTCAAGTTTGTGAGAACCCTCTGTACTATCTTTGCGCTTTTGGATGGGTACAGATTTGGATGGGTATCATGATGGAATGAATCATGGATGAGAAAAGGGGCATTAGGGGAAATTTGAGTAAAGAGTGGACTTCAGTTAAAAATAACGTATCAGTGTTGGCTCACTAATTGTGACAAATACACCATAGTAATATAACATCTTAACATCAGGGGAAACTGGGTGAGGGCTATATGGGAACTCTTTGTATTGTCTTTGCAACTTTTTGGTAAATCTAAAACTATTCTAAAATTAAAAATTTATTCAAATAAAAAAGGAAAGTCCAACGACTCCCACTGTCTACACCACCAGCTCATTAGTCTGACATCCAACACCGTCTCCCACCGCTCTCAATGGGAACCCTCCACTCTACCTCGCTGGGTCTTCCAGGGACTCACCACCCAACCCCCAGCAAGCACTGTGCTCTGAGCCCCTACCATGCGGAGCTCGGCCTCACTCCCACCTCCTTTCAATACTCAAGATCCTTTTGAGGAGACTTTTTGGGCCCAGGTGGGGTGGCCAGACTTTTTGGGCCCAGGTGGGGTGGCCCTTCTTCACAATTCCTGCCGTGACCCAAACTGCTTCCTCTTCTGAATTCTTACACTGCTTCCTTCTTTCTCTCCCTCTGTACTTGCATTTTGCCCAATAGTGTGGTTGAATCCATCTCTCCCCCACCAAACGAAACAACACTCAGTGGCAGGACTACCTGGCCTTTCTCTGTGTCCCTGTGTTACCTATCATGTTCCTCTAACCCTCCAGACCACTCTCCTCCTCCTAAGAGAGTCTTTGCAAGTGCTTTTTAAAAAACTGTGGTAAAATATACACAACATAAAATTTACCATTTTAGCCATTTTTAAGTATACAATCTGAGGCATGAAGCATATCCACATTGCTGTGCAACCATCAATACCATCCATCTTCAGAACTTTCATCTTCTCAAACTGAAACTCTATCCCATTAAACACCCACCTTTCCCATTGAGTCCTCCCTCCGGCCCCTGACCTTTGTGTTATATTTGCCAACATCCGTTTACAGACATAAGTAACACCAGCATCAATAATCAGATTAAAAAGCTCTTGGCCAAGCCTCAGATGGATTAATATATAAAGGTGACTACCGTATCCACCTCTCGTCCATCCTCTGCAGATGTTATAAGCTTGCTCTTTGCTCCAAAGAAAGGAGAATCAAGGAAATCAAGCATTCTACATGTGATAATGTTAATAGTATCCACTGGAGGATAGCCCATTCCTCCCATTTGGCCCCCAACAATATCAATTTCTACCTGGCTGACTGAAATCTAAGCCTTAGTTTACATTTCCTCTGACCACATATTTATTAGTAATAGTGTTGCTGCTGTCATATGCTATTGGAAATAACACTTGATTATATTGGTCAGAGTAAGCAAAGGTAACAGCCCTAAGGACAAATCCTTAAATCCCAATAGCTTAATACAGCTAAGATTTATTTCTTGCCCTTGTAAGTCAGGTGGCTCTCCTGCATGGCACTCCTCCAAAAGGTGACTCAGAGTCACCTTCCTTCTTGTGATTCCACTGTCTTGGAGTCCTTTTCTTCTAGCCATGCATGTAAATGGCAGAGAGAGAAAAAGCAGAGAAGGAACCCTGATCTAAACAGCCTCAGACTGGAAATGACGTTTCACTTCTGTCCACATTCCATTGGTAAGAACCAGTCATATGACACCACGTGCAAGCGGGGAACATACCCTTCCTGTGTGCCAGGAGGAAAAGAAAATGGTTTGATGATCGCATAGCATTGTCTCAGCTATAATAACATCACAGATACCTTGAGCTCGGTGATCCTCTTTGAGACCAGTAAGGTCTTTGGCTAATTCTCTGGAGAGATTTGTCCAGAAAATTCTGTTGTCGGGCTTCATGATAATAATACCCATCATTTACTGAAAGGTTACTGCACGTGAGACACCAAACTAAATGTTTTACATGCATCACTCTACTTAATCCTGTAACTACTTTAGAAGCAAATATAATTGTTCAGATTCTTATTTTACACATGAGAAAAATATTTTTGGTCCCCTGTACTAGTTTAGCTTGCCGTGGGCGCCTTCTCGTTGGGTCTTCACATGGTTTTCCTCTGTGCATGTGCATATCTGTGTCCAAATTCCTTCTTATTATAAGGACACCAGTCATCATATTAGGGCTCACCCTAGAGACCTCATTTTAACTTAGTTACCTCTTTAAATGATTTATCTCCAAATACAGTTACATTCTGAGGTACTAGAGGTTAGGACTTCAACATATAAATTTTGAGAGGACACAATTCAGTCCCTAACATCTCCCAAGTTTTCTTATGTGAATTTATCCTATAAAAATAATGAAGAATGTATGTAAAAATTTCACAAGTTGTTTTGTGCAACCTTGCTTCTAATAACAAAAATGTTCAGCTGCAATGAACAGAAAACCCAACTTAAAGTGGCTTAAACATAACAAGGAGTTAGGATGCAGGTGGTTATTGATATTGGGTTAAAGGCTCTCTGAAACCCTCTTACTGTTTTCTTATGCCCATCACCTGATGGTTACATAATGGCTACTGCAGCTCCAGACATCGTGTCTGTGTTTAAGGTAGGGAAAAAGGGAAAGAAGAATTGCATTTTCTATCTCTTTTCATCAGGAAAGAAAAACTCCCAGAAATCTCCACAGTAAACTTTCTCTAATGTTTCCTGGGTTAGAACTGGGTCCCTTATCTAGCTCTAGCTGCACAACTAGGAAAGAGAGAGCTTTAGGGTGAGTTTAGAGTGTATAAAGCTCCAGGGTGCCAGGTTGGAGAGAAGGAAAATCTGCATCAGGGCCACTGAGGCTCCCTTTTAAGGATTAACATTACTAGAACATTCTGGGTGAATCAGGACTGCTCCAATTCGTCGGGGAAGAAGTTAGGATCCTTGATGTGGGCTCAGCAAGTAGTTCCATGATATATGGCTGACACTCACCCAGGGTGTGGCTCCAGCGGGTCTCCCTTACAGACTTAGCACCCTCTTTTGGAAGCAGTGGTTAAGTTTATGAGCATAAGCTTATAAACTCGGAAATCTGATTGTAGGCATCACTGTTGCTTGTGTGGCAATCTAGCGCAATTTTCTACAAGGGCACTATGGCTGGTAAGAGAACAAAGCCAGTGAATCACCCAGGATCTGGAGGGCCGTGTAGCCTCTCCATCATCGTCTCCAGTTGCATTTAGAATAAGAACCAAGCCTTCCGGACACCTGGGATTATTAGACAATTGAGGGGCAGGGAGGCCCAACCGCTATGAGCAAGGTTTCCATTAACTGGAAGAATAAAAGGAGAGTCTGTGACTGCACGCCAGGTGGGTCATAAACACCCCGAGTAGCTTATTTTTTCTAAAACGTCTACAATGAATATGTTCTAGTTTTGTAACTAGGGAACAAAACATAATAAAATGGTCTTAAAAAGAATAAAGATAGGTATTACTATTGACCAAAAAAAAAAAAAAGCCAAATTCTTAATTATTTCAAGGTATACTTTACATAATAGCAAAAAAATTGTAAACAATCCAAATGCATAACCTTTGGGGTACTGTCATACATTCATCTGAAAGAATATAGAGCCATTAAAACAGCAAATATATGGACTGTGTCAACACACGGAAAGTGCACAGGAATAAAAAGAACAAAGGCACACACAATCATTGAATGCTGCCATGGAAAGTCATGTTTAGACAGTGATAAGAATGAAAAATAATAGAGTTAGGTCAATAGTTGGCGTTTTCAAGCAAAAAGATTCTTTGTGTTTAGGAGAGGTGTGAGGTATAAGTCTCCATAGAAAGATTTTTCTTTTTTAAATAGCCAATCTAGTTGATATGGTCTCTGTTAGGGACAGTGTGACCACATTTTCCCTGGGGTTCACGTGTTCAGGGCTGTCTCAGGCAAAAGAAGAATGTACATTTATGCCCCAGCCCTCTTGCTTAGCTTTGCCCGACTCAGGGCTCCTCTCTCTCCCACTCTCTCTCTGTCTCTGTCTCTGTCTCTGTCTCTCTCTCTTTCTCTCTCTGTCTATCTCTATCTCTATCTCTCTCTTTAATCTCTCTCTTTCCCTATCTCTCTGCCTATCTTTCTGTCTCTCTATCTTTATCTCTCTCTTTATCTCTCTCTCCCTCTATCTCTATGTCTCTCTTTATCTCTATCTCTCTTTCTATCTCTCTCCCTCTCTCTCTCTCTCTCTCTCTCTCTCTCTCTCTACCTGTATATCTCTTTCTCTGTCTCTATCTCTTGCCAAAGACCAAATTCATTAAGTCCGTTCGCTCAGGCCTTGCCCTTTGCTCCCTGGTAGGCAGCCAATGTGGACAAATTAACCTCTGCTTATATAAAATCAGTTGGGACACAGCAGAATGTTTCCCTTCTTAGAAAACAGTTTTCTTTCTATACAATATTATTTTCTACTCACCCTTTCCTCTGATTAAAAAAGTAACAGGTACCCATTACAACAAATTTCTAAAGTTTACAAATTATATTGGGGAACACTCTGTTATGTTTGTGGGGCCTGCCACATTCACAGCCGTTCCTAGGGGTTCCTTACCCACAGCTGGCCGTGCTGTGTGCCGTGTGGCTCTGCCCTCCGCCCCCACCCCGGCCACGGCTGGCTGGACCACGGTGGATACCGGGCTCAAAGGCAGCCAAACCACGGGCTGGCCGCGGTCCACGGGGTGGGCTCCTGTGAAAGCCTTCCCCTGGTTTCACCGTGACTCACTGAGCCCATCAAGTCCTCTCTTGGGGAGTTTAAATGGGAGGCACACAGGAGTGGAAAGTGTGTAGGAGGAACGTTAGTCTGAGGACATTCGGAGAGAGAAGGAAGGAAGCGAAAGCTGGAGGAAGCGGACTTGCACACAGACAGGAGGCATGGAGGACAACGCAGGCGAACAGGCGGAGTTTAGCTGGTGGTAGGAGAAGAGAGAGAGAGACTAAGGCAACGTTAGACTCCTGGCTTCATGAGGGAAGGGACCACGTTTGTATTCTGTCTGGAGAGAAACAGGGCCTGGCACATGGAAGTCATCCAGTGAGAGTCTGGATTGACTGACAGGATGAGAGACGAAGACAGGGAGGGGCAGATGGACGTCTGAGGGCAGCAACCTGCTGCCTCTGCAGACCTCTGAGCAGGCGACTGCCTCCATCTCACCCCCAAGGTCCCCATTCCAGTCTCCCCTGCGGACAAGGTCTTCTGTATTGCCTCACAGTTCCTCACAGTAAACCTCATCCTTCCAGTTCTTAGAAGCTCAGAGAGGCCAACAGAGAAATGTACAACAAAGAACAAAACAAAACTCCTCCATGAGCCAGGGGTGATCACTGTTCACCTTCATCCTGAAAACCTATTTTGTGTTCCATTATTTTAATAGTAAACAAGTGAAATGTCTCCATACCACAAATAATCCTCTCAAAACATGGTTTCAGTGGCTGCACTTAGTCCCTTCACTCTAAGGAGTATTAGGTGTTAGGTGTCAGACACTGAGGCTATTTCTGACAGCTTGCTTCGTGAATAACGCCCTGCTGTCCACACAGAGTCTTGTACGTGAATGTTTGTAGCAGCTTTATTCCTAGTGTCTGCCAAACACTAGAAACAACCCAAACACACAACAACAGGAACATGGATAAACAAACTATGGTACATCCATATGGTGGGATACTACCCAGCAACACAAAGGAACAAACGACTGATGGGCACAATACCGTGGATGCATCTCAGAAACACCATGCCAAGTGGAAGTAGCCAGACAGAAAAGGCTACACACTTCTGTGATTCCACTTATATGATCTTCATGGAAAGGCAAAACTATAGGATGAAAAGCACATCAGCGGTTGCCAGGGGCTGGGGCTTGCGGGAGGGAACTGATGACAAGGGGCAGCACAGGTGAACTTCTTGGAATGATGGAAAAACTTTTGGTTGTGCTGGTGTTTACAGGACTATATACATTGACATAACTCATCCAGCTGTATACCTAATAAGAGTAAATTTTATGGTATGTAAATGATACCCGCAATAAATATGACCTCCCAAAAGTAATAGTGTCATGAAGAAAGTCCCTTCTACAGGTCTCTTTGAATAGCTATGAGTTTATCCTTTGGATAGATTTCCAGAAGCAGACTCACTGGGTCAAAGTGTATGCACATTTTAACTTTAGTTAATTAACAATTAAATTTAAATAGCCACGTGAGGCTAGTGGCTACCGTGTGGGCCAGCACAACTCTAGAGCACATCTGGTCCCTCACTGCAGGAGCAATGGCACCAGCGTCCAGTCGGCCTCACTGCAGGGCCCAGGCCTGATTACTCTCTGCCTCCTACTCCAGGGTCAGGACACAGGGTCCTGTTTTGCTCCTGGTGCTGGAGTACCGGCCTCTGTGCACTCCCTGGATTCTCTCCCCCTGCTCCTGGGCGCCTGCCCTACTCGACACAGCCCTGTGGGGACTGGAATCCTGCACTCAGCGCCTCGGCAGGTTGGATGCCAGGGCTTCAGGTACCACGCTCTATTCACCTGCATCTACCTCCAACCCTCCTAGGCTGTCTGTCTTCCTACCTGTCTGGGCTTCTGCCTTGTTTACTGCTAGGACTTGCCTCTCTAGAAGCCTGGCTCATCCATGGTCATCACTGGAAGGAGAACCTTGATAATTTTTTTTTTTTTTTTTTTTTTGCGGTACGCGGGCCTCTCACTGTTGTGGCCTCTCCCGTTGCGGAGCACAGGCTCTGGACGCGCAGGCTCAGCGGTCATGGCTCACAGGCCCAGCCGCTCCGCGGCATGTGGGATCTTCCCGGACCGGGGCACGAACCTGAGTCCCCTGCCTCGGCAGGCGGACTCTCAACCACTGCGCCACCAGGGAAGCCCTCTTTTTTTTTTCTTAATTTATTTAGTTGGTTGCGCCGGGTCTTAGTTGCGCTAGGCAGGCTCCTTAGTTGCGCTAGGCAGGCTCCTTAGTTGCGGCAGGCCGGCTCCTTAGTTGCAGCTTGCCGGCTCCTTAGTTGTAGCATGCAAACTCTTAGTTGTGGCATGTATGTGGGATCTAGTTCCCTGACCAGGGATCGAACCTGGGCCCCCTGCAGTGGGAGTGTGGAGTCTTAACCACCGTGCTGCCAGGGAAGTCCTTATTGTCTTTTTTATGATCTCTCTCTCTCTCTGTCTCTCTCTTTTATCTTTTATTCCAAGTCTCAGCACTTATCTTTGAAAACTGACCTTGCCCTTGGAATCTCCTCCTAAATACTGGTGCCATCCACGTCCAGGTATGTCAGAGGGCTGGGTGGAGAGAGGGGAAGCATGTGGAGATCAGCAGCTGTACACACAATGCTCTCCTTCATCCCCACCGAAGCCAGGCTTTGCTAAAAGGGAAACATGAACAGATGCACCTGGATGCTCTGGTTTAAAAGGTATACCTTAGTCATATCAGCGTGGAGTCCCCCAGAGGCACCTCCCTGCCCAGCTCCCAGCCTGCCTTCCCCACAACAGGGGCCATCACTCCCCAATCCCTGGGCACATGGTCAGAATCCTCAAGAGAGAGGGAGGGAGAGGCTCCCTTTCCTAACCCGGCCAAGGTCAACACCCACCTTCAGAGCTTCGTTTCTGACAGAGGGCATGGGTCTTCCCCAGATGATAACATTGGAAAAGCCCCCTTCCTCAGAGAAGACCAGCTCTGCCCACAGGCTGTGACCTTGCCTTGTAGTCTCTCCAGGACAAGGCAACAGAGCACAACGGTCACCTCCCATCCCTAGGAGAATCGGGACTTGGGGTTGGGGTGTGGGTGGGATATGAATGGGGGCCATTTGCTCACACTGCCTCAGTCCCACCCTGTCCCCCTGGACCACAGCCTCCCTGGTTCTGCTCTTCCAACGTCAGCTGAGCCGAACTGGGCAGGAGGCCTCTCATTCCTCTGTGTCAGGAGGTCTAAGTTATCCGACAGGCAGAAGCACATCTGGGGCAGGAAAGGAGATGTGGCTCTTGTCCTACACAAGCAGTCTCCCAAAATGACAAGACCTGTCAACGATTGTAGAGATAACATATTTCACCGCTGACACGGCCAATATGGTGAACAGACACTGGAAGAAGCAGCACGGGGTGTGTACTGGAGCAAGGCGTTGGGACGCACACAGCACTAGAGGGGTGCCTTGTGTACACACTCGTTTTCCCACACCCAGTGCTGTCCCTGCCCTCAGCACACACCGTGAGCCGCCAGCGGTGCCCCTCAGGTTGCACAGAGGAGAGTGAATTCATAATAATGGGGGAAAAAGAAAGGCGATAGTCTGGAAAACCTAATGCTCTGTTAAACGGGTTTCTAAATGGCAGCCACAAAAGTATTTTGTGAGTCTATCATCTGCCTGGTCCCTTAGCAACTCAGCAATCAGTGTCAGACCTTTGACGGGATTAGCGGAAATGTGATCGACTATACATGTGGTATTTTATATGCATACTCCCCTGATGTCCATTGCCATCGAAAGATGTTTAGTATTCAGACTGGTATTTATTTTACCAGTAAAATGTGGCATCTTTGGTTTAGCTATATAATATGTAACACAACGTGATTGCAGAACAGGAGGCTCTGAACGAGTTCATCTTCCAGTTACAGGATCCATCATGCCCTTCAGACACAGACTGTAATCAGGGTATTGAGGACTGGAAGGGATTGGAGAAAGAGGTCACTGATCTTCCATGAGCTTCAAGGCAAAAAAAATGATCGTTGATGCTGAAATTTTCTGGATGTTGTTCAGTCTTCCTCTGTTGATTCGGAGGGTTTATGAGGTCCTCGCAGAGACACCCTGAGGATACCAGCCCAGGGCTGCAGAGGACACAGGTGTCCAGGCTGATTCTAATGATGGACTCTAGAAACTGTGCACGTTGGCCTCTGTCCTGTGGAGGTGTAGCACATATTGCGCAGAGTATTTGGTTCCATAAGCTGAAAAGTTTGGATTTTAGTTGAAATTTTAGAGATTAGTAAAAGGACATCCCATCAGCCTTATGAAGCAGATGGTAAGTACTGTACTTATGACCATTCTTTGCAACTTATTGCACCCTATTATACCTTGCACAGAGGTGCTAAGATCCGGTGCGCAGTTCAGACTTGAAAAAACTCACACAGTTTTTAAAAGGTCTGAGCGATTTGAATGATTTAACCCAATACGAGAGCTTCAGCTACTCCACAGCCCCCAGTAATTCCCCACATCTCTTGCAGAGCCTAAGCTCCACCTCGCCGCTTCCACAGTTCTCTGGACACCCGACCTGGGTCTCCCACAAGCATCTCCAGCTCACTTGCCTCAACTCTGGCCTCTCATCTCCCTCAGAAGCAGTGTAACCCCCCAAGCTGGGAGCTCAGAGGCATCCCTCCTCTCTGCTCCCCTTCATCCCCGGTCGCCTGGCCCCCGAGCCCGTAGATGCTGGGTAAGAAACACCGCTCCGCTGCTCCCCGTCTGTTTCCGGGTTCCTCCTCCCACAGGCTCACTGCAGCAATCCTCCAACTGGTCCCCCTGCCTCCAGGCTCCACCCCTCCCACCTCCACCTTGTCTAAGAGCCATTCTTCTTGAGACAGATCTGCTTAAAAGCTTTCAAAAGATCAAACTGAAACTCTGCAGAGCGGTGAACAAAGCCTTTCAGCGTCTGCCCTCCAGGCTGACCTGAAAGTCCTTTCTCCTGCCAGCCCCCAGACTCCCAACTCACAGCCACACTGAGCTGTGCTCCAGGCCCTGACCACGGGCAAGCGCCCACCTCATGTTCCCTCTGCCTGGCACACACCCGCTATCCATCTGGTACACTCACTCACCCTTTGAGACCCTCCTATGAAACATTCCCAACTCCCCAGCAGCTACACCTCTTAGAGTCCTTAAATAATTTTTCGTTTTCATGTGTGCCTCTGTGTGTGTGTGTGTGTGTGTGTGTGTGTGTGTGTGTGTCCCACTAGATTATAACCTCCTGGGGGGCAGGGGGCAGGTAACTCACGCCCAGGGCACACCGTCTAGCACAGAGTGGAGGCAGTTCTCGTCCATACAGATTTGAGCAGTTCCATTACGGCTGGGATAGGGCTCGAGAAAAGTGATTCTTTATAACCACTGAAGAGGTACAAGGGTAGTGACCCCTTGTCCAAAGAGCCTCTTAATCCTAGACATCACTTATGAAGCATTTATACTAGGGGTCAGATTCTGCACCAGACACTTCCCTCATTGTTTCAGCAAATCCTCACTACCATGCTATGCAGACAGAGGCAGTACTACATTTTATAGGAAACTAGATTGTACAACACAGGAGCCTCCGAGAGGCTAAGCCACGGGCCCAAGGCCTGGACTCAGCTACCGCACTGGCGAAGCAGCAGCTCCAGAATGTGTCCTTTCCTATCCAACAGTGGTGGAGTGGATTCTGCTCCAGGCAGGTGTCCTTGAGGAACTTGCTAGAGTTTAAGGGTGGCTGTGGGAAGGAGAAGGATGCTGGCTGGGTCGGAAAACTTAGGGAGACGGTTCACTTGTAGTGGCTTCTGATTGGTTGGACGCAGTTTCTTTCCATCTGAGCTTGATCTGTTGCTCACCAAGTGCATTCTAAGTGCCCTCAAAGTCCACCAACAAAGCAGAGACATCCAGGACCCTGGTGATCCAGCCGATGGACCTGTGATTAAGTGCGGCGGGGCAGTGGGGACTGCAGCTCCCAGGGAACCCCAGAATAAAAGCGACTGGCTTGCTTAGGTAGGAATCCATCCAAAAAGAAATGTATCATCTGTTTCTCTCCAACATCTGCAAAGGACCCTCCACAGATTGGGCCCACGTGTGGGTCTGGGGCAGCTCCTTGCCAGATGTGTGCCAACTCGCCCTCTCTCCAGAGGCCCAACCTGGGGTTAATCGTGCTCCGTATCTATTCTCAGCCACATTCATTTCCCATGGTGGAAATTAGGTTTTGACAGTGTTCCTTTCACATTTAATCTGTTGATTCTAATGACAACCAGACCAACAGCTCAATGATGACTCTTTCTCTGTATTAAACAGATGGTTCCCCCAGAACACAAGGCCCCTTCAGAAAGCCCCTCCCTCCCCCTACTTCAGCCCCTCCTCGTGAGACAGGAAAGCATCCTATTTGTTCAGCTCTTTACCTTTATTCCAAAAAGGAAGTGCAGGGAAGCAGCATCCTAGATAGAGCTTGCTAGCCAGGGGGACACCTAGTGATGAGAGTGATGAAATACAACAAGGAGGGGTTAAGAATAGTCTTTTTTTTTTTTAACAGCTTTACTGAGGTATGACTGACATACAAACATTGAATACATTTAAAGTGTACAACTTGATCTTTTGACACAGTACATCATGAAACGATCACCAAATCAAGCTAATTAATATATCCATTGTCTCCATATAGCTACTGTCGACAAAAATATCAAACAACATTCAAGCTAAGAAGAAAGAAAAGAGAACTCTATTCAAGTCAAACTGAGGATTATAACCCGGAAACAGATTCTCAGAAGCTCTGAGAATGGCTCTATTGATCAAGAGCTAGAGATGGAGATTTGTACATTTTAGAGACAAAGAAGTTATGTATCATACTGACAGGTTAGCATTGTGTACACAGTTCATCAAAGATTTTTTTTCCAATTATGCATGTAGAGACAAGCTTTTGGTCAATGCAACTCCTTGTATGAGATGAAAAAGAAATATATTAATCATAGAATTACAATGCTGGCATCTGAAGAAAGGGGCCAACTTTTTCTCAAGGTTTGATTTCATCTTCATGCTTTGAGGAGGTCTGGTTAATGTATAATGTAGGTACACATTGCACATTGGGAAAGGCCTGCCACAAAGGGGGCATGGCATTTGTTTTTTTTTGTTTATATGTTTGGTTTTCTTTCTGTCTTAGTTTGATTGTCCTGCCATAGATAATTTATGATTTTCCTCATCACTACCATTTTCTTTTGGGTTTTTTTGGGGGGGTTGGGGAGTGGGGAGGGTGTTTGTGTGTGTGCGGTGAGAAGACTTAATGCAAGATCTACTCTGTTAGCAAATTTCAATTATACAAAACAGTAATTGTTAACTATAACCACCACGCTGTACGTTAGATCTCAAGACTTATTCATCTTGCATAACTGAAACTTTGTACCCTTTGAGGTTAAGAATATTCTTTTGAGTCTTTCCTTTTTTTTTTTTTTAGGATTTGTAAATTGTATCACTTAAGATGGAATGCTACAGGTCAGAGCCTCACCACATTTTTAAAATCTGGCATTTCTAGGGAAATTGTCATTGGTCACCCTTTCCACTGCATTGGGTCCATGAGCGTATATTTTAAAACAAAACAAAACTCTTACTTTCAAAGCTCTTTGTCATCCCCCCCAAAGTATTTTCAGGCATCTCATAATTTGGGGGGCAGAGTTAGCAAAAACAGAGGCAACAAGAGAGAGAGAGCCTCAGCCAGTGTTCAGGGGACAGGATTCTGGTCCCTGCTCTGTCCCAGTGAGTGTAGGGCAAGTCACTGACCTCTCTGAGCCTCAGTTTCCTTAGCAAGGTTGAACTACAGGATCTTTAGGGTTCCTTCCAGCTTTAAAATTACTTAAATGTATGATATATAATCATGCAATGGATAATTATTTAGACCTGTTGGGGGCTAGAGGCTGAAGGCGGAAGAAAACTAGCCTCTGTTCTTGGTAACCTTTCTGGTACTAGGCACTAGTCATGTAGGTCATAGGGGAAGGGGCCAAAGGGTCCTCCACTCCCATTTTACAAGCCCACTTATGAATTATTCATGTCTTACACACAGGCCTAAGGGGGTGGGAGGGTGGTTAGGATTAGGGTTAGGTAATTGCTGGTTTGACCTCTGAGAGGAGATAAACTGGGGAAAAGGAATGTTGTTTGCTAAGAGCAGGTAAAGAATGGGCTTTTCAGACGGAAAGGGAACTTACAGATTATCTAGTCCACAACCACCTACTTCCAGGCCAACAAACTCCAATTGCCCTAAGTGACTTGATCAAGATCATAGAACTAGTTAGTTGCAGAGTCAAAACAGTCCACTGCAAGGAAAATCTGTTCTGAATAGCAAGAAACTCATGGTATTCATAACCCCACACAACCAATGGTAGAGAGGCTGGTTTCCACATTAATGATCACAGGAGTCACAGAATACAGCATAAAACTGTGACATATGTTAAAAGTCATCACTCTGTGCATGCATTAATCACAAGCAGACCCCCAGATGCCCTTGAGAGAGCAGAAGAGAGAGGTGGTCCCCAGGAGAGGGAAGGGACAACTCTCAGGAGGCTATTTGTTTCTTGGATACAGAATCTGATCAAAGACAAAGGCCCCTTCCTCCGGAAGCTTGAGCCAAGTACAAAATATTCCATTTAAAACATTTTAAATATTGTTTTTGAACGTGAAGAATTAATTACTGCTGAATTTCTTCCCTGAGGTTTTGCATATTGGAAAGAGGTCAGTTTGACCAGCCTCATCTCTTTTTCACTCTCCTCCTCCCTGACTCTCCTCCAACCACACTGATGGCCTCCGTCCTGGTCCCTGAACCCGGCAGTCACCCTCCTGCCTCAGACCCACGCACAGGCTGCCTGGAATGATCATCTCCCATAATCCGCCTGACTCACACCTTCTCCTTCAAGTCTCCACTCAAATGTCATCTTCACAGAGGCACTCGCTGACCACCCTATAATTTAGGCAACAGTCCCACTCCTGGTCCCCTTTGCTCAGCTCTATTCCCTTCAACACTCTATATTGTTTACCTGTCTCCCCTCTAGTGTGGAAGCTTCAGGAGGGCAAGGCCTTGATGTTTTGCTCCCTGTGGTGCCTGGGGCCCTACAACAGTGTCTGGCACGTGGGAAGCACTTAATCAATATTTTTAGAGTGCACGCAAGCTCTTACTCACTTCCTGGTTTTGCCCCTGCTTGCCTCAGCCTTCAGACTGTAGCCTCTTTCTCAGATCGGCTCAAGTCCCAGCCCACAACTGGAAGCAGTTCACCTTCTGAGCAGAGACAGGATAGTCTTGATGCTGAAAGCTCAGCCACTGTACACTGGTGCCAAATCGAATCTTAGAGACAGGATTTGGGGTGAAGTACAAAAGAATAGCTTTATTGCTTTGCCAGGCAAAGGGGGACATAGCGGGCTCCTGCCCTCGAAAACTATGTGTTCCAACCCAGGGGAGTTTGGTGAGGAGTTTTATGGCAAAGGGTCAAGGGTGAGGTTGCTGATAAGGTTAGGGTGTGTGCAGGGCCTACATTCCTTTAATCTTGTCTCAGGTAATATTCTACTTCTTTTTTATTTTTATAAATTTACTTATTTTATTTATTTATTTTTGGCTGTGTTGGGTCTTCGTTGCTGCGTGCAGGCTTTCTCTAGTTGCAGTGAGCAGGGGCTACCCCAAGTTTTTTGGGGAAAAAACTTGGTTTTAATCCCCACTTCAGGTTTATGCTTCCCCGTGTCTTTCAGGGAACAGGGCAACAACCACTCTGACTACTTCCTGCTGAAATGGGGCATAGTCCTGTCTAAATTTCAGGGAATAGATACCGAATTAGAAATATTTGAGTTCCAAGTCCTGGATCCGAGGCTTATATGATTAAGATCTCAATCCCTTAGGAATAAGCTTGAAACCATTCCGGACCTGGCACTTCAGACAGACTGGTAGTCAGTTGTTTTCAAACCATTCCCTGTAAGGGGAAGACTGACCAAGGCAATCCTCAGGACCCTGAAGTAGGAAGTTGATCATATATCCAGCAGTCAGAATTATCGAAAGAATCAGCATATGAACCCATAGTTTCATGGGGAAAGGTAAAAGGTATGAGAAAGGATAAGAGAACAGAATTCTCATTTTGCTTGTCAGAAAAAATACTTAAGGTCTCCCAAAGGGTAAGATGCCCACTTCTCGGGAGTCTGCTTGCCGGCTATAGGCAGGCTTGGCTGGTCAGTCTCTGGTAATCTTCTTACTCTAGGTACCTGAGGTTTTGCTCCATCCAAATTTATTTTTTTAATTAATTTATTTTTTATTTATTTATTTTTGGCTGCATTGGGTCTTCATTGCTGTGCGTGGCTCTCTCTAGTTGCGGTGAGCCGGGGCTACTCTTTGTTGCGGTGCACGTGTTCCTCACTGTGGTGTCTTCTCTTGTTGCGGAGCACGGGCTCTAGGCACACAGGCTTCAGTTGTTGTGGTGCACAGGCTTAGTTGCTCCACAGCATGTGGGATCTTCCCAGACCAGGGATCGAACCCGTGTCCCCTCCACTGTGCTACCAGGGAAGTCCTCCATGCAATTTTAGAGAGGCATGGGTTTTAAGAAGTACATTACAGGACCCCTTCCATTTCTCTTCAAGCTGCTGCTCAGGTCCTTGCTCTTGTCATACTTTCAGCAGCAGCTGCAGCTGAAGGTATGCAAGAGAGCTTCCAGGCAAGGGAGAGACATGTGGGACACAAATTCATGCATAGCAGTTAACACTTGACCAATCTGTTGTATATACTGTTTAATTTTTACCTCCTGTGTTAGAAGTGTTTCTCTTCTCTTTGTTTACTCTTAGGAGTGAAGAATGGTCTCTCATATATAATTTTGTAGGGCTCAATCCTAGCCCGCTTCTAGGGGCGACCTGTATACAGAGGAGAGCAATTGGCAAGATCTTGTTCCATTTTAGATGTGTTTCTTGGCATAGCTTTCCGAGAGTTTTCTTCAGAGTGTGATTCATCTTCTCAGCCTTTCCCGTAGATTGGGGTCTCCATGCTGAGTGAAGTTTCCATTTTATACCTAAAGCTTTGTTTACTGTTTGTCTTATGTCTGCAATGAAAGCAGGTCCATTGTCACTCTGAATAGTAGAGGGAAGGCCATACCTAGGAATAATGTCCTTAAGAAGGGCTTTTGTCACTTCTGATACTTTTTCTGTTCTGGTTGGAAAGGCCTCTACTCAAACTTGAACCAGGTATAATCCTCTTAAATCTTTAGCCAAAATCTCATTGAAGAGGGTGGGAGAATTTTTAAATCCTTGTGGCATCCCAAGTCTGACATACCTCAGAAAATTCAAGTTCACAATAAGAATGTGTCTGAAATCACATCCACAGTGGTCACCTAGTCTTACCATAATTACTCCATTTTGACTTTCAAATGCATTGCCCTCCTCAATGTCAAAGCAGATGTAAAATGCATGTCTAAAAGGCCACAAAACAGGCTGCTTTTTTTGTTTTTTGATTTTTGTTTTTTTTTTGCGGTACGCAGGCCTCTCACTGTTGTGGCCTCTCCCGTTGTGAAGCACAGGCTCCAGACGCACAGGCTCAGCGGCCATGGCTCCCAGCCCCAGCCGCTCCGCGGCATGTGGGATCTTCCTGGACCGGGGCACGAACCCACGTCCCCTGCATCGGCAGGCGGACTCCCAACCACTGCACAGGCTGCTTTTTTAAAAAGTTAAACCATATATAGGCCAGAGTGACTTCCTCATATCTCAATACATGCACATTTTTCATCATTTCCCCTTTTGATTGCAAATAATTCAATAGAAAACACTGATGATCCAAATATCTGTCCCTTGACGCCAGGGTGAGTCAGCTGTTTGCCCCAGGTGTCAATAATGTTCCTCGGTGCTAGGCCTCCTTTATATTTGCTTAGTTAATCCACACTGGGGGAAAACTGATCAGGTATCATGAACAAACTCAGTGGTATGTTTATGAGGAAATGCTTCATAGGCCATATATTTTATCATTTATATCCAGTTGTCACACAAGCATTGTACATGTGCTTTAGCAGTAGACCTAAAGCAAACAGTGATACATCATGAGTAATTACACTCTAATAACTTCACTAGGTAATTTTCCTTTCCTCCTAAAGATCAGGGCAAAAATGTGGTTAACACAGTAACTTTCATAATTGCAGACTTCAATTAACAGAACTAGAATTTCATATCTATTGAAACATAACCTTTTTTTCTAAAATTATCCTCATCTCCATAACTCAAGAGTCTCCAATTTCTGGAGGGACCAGGCAGAGAGAAAAGAAAAATATTTCAATTTTACATACAGAGGTGTAATTTACCCAATTGCTCTAAGTCCTAAGTAGCCTAAGTACATCTGGAAAACCATAAACATTATTTACCAGTTCACCCAGTAACTAATCCTTTTGTTAACTTTTTATGAAGCCATCAGATTCTCCATTAAGATTTTTTTTAAATTTCATACCCAGTTCAGCAGCATATGAAATTTATCAGAGACTTGTATTTGTCAACAGGTCATTTGCATAAATTTTCTTGAAGATGAAGACCTTTGCAAAAGCATCAGAGTACAACAGTAACTGTCTATAAATCAAGGAAAGGCTTAAAGAGTCATGGTTAAACATTTGATCACAATGCAATTGACAAGAGAAACTTAGTTATTACTGTGACATGCAACATTTTAAAATAGCCAGAATTATGACATAATATTTTACCAGGACATACATAGGTCACTGTGAGACAATAGTTATTCACTTAGCTGAAGTGACAATTAAAAATTTCAAAGGCAATATAGAACAGATCACTTGGAAGGTAAAGAAACTTACAAGCTGTTATCAAAAGCAGTATTACAAAAAAACTTTGGAGGGAGAAAGCAAATCCCTCTTATTTATCAAAGACGTCTCAACCAGTCAATGGAAGTACTGACACACATACATACAAACCACAGACATGGTCCCACAAACAAAATATCAGACAAGGTGGAGCCCAAAGGTTTCATTTCCACTCCCAGACAGAGGACGCAAAGTGGCTCAAAACGAACAGGCAGAATTTTCCCACCCTGCCCAAGCCAGAGTGGCTCACCCCAAAACAATACACACAAAAACACAAATGACAGATAAGCTATAGTCACACAGACAGAAAATCAGAGGAGGTATAGTCTAAAATTCCACTTCCACTCCCAGACATAGGCCTCCAAACAGATTGGCTCAGTTCTTGAAAGAGAACAAATCCAGAGTTGGTTCTCAGGGAGCCCAGATTGGCTAGCCCAGATGGACTGGAGAGAATTCCCAGTCTTTCTATTCCTGTGACAAAACAGCTCTAGCTGGAGAATAGTATAATAATTTAGGCTACCAATGAAAGACTGCCTTTCCCATTTTCAAGAATGTGCATTGGCCAGACAAGATTATAATAGAATCTCATTCCTTTTTCTTAGTCACAGGTTTATAGCTGTAGGTCGATCAGTTTGCCTTGCCGGGGGCGGGTGGGGTGGGGGGCGGGGGCTATCAGATGGAATTAAAGAAGCGCGTCCCATATTCAATCGAAAAACACTCACGTGTGGACTGAAAACAAACCAGAACCCTTGCCAGCAGCCGGAAGGCTTACGCCAGAAAAAAACAGACAGCACAAAGCTCAGAGTGGCTGCTTCCAAGTTCCACTTAGCTCATTACATTAGTCCAAGCAGCGCCTTACGGATCGGATTTCCGAAAAGGAAAATCACAGATGGGAACCGAATGTTCCCCAGATGGAACCAAAAGTTCTTCAGCGGGACAAAGTCGAAGCGGCCTTGGAGTGCACGCCAGGGGACTTATCCAGATTCTGGCAGAGGTGTTGCAATGCCAGATGCTATCTTTTCTGCTTGCCCAAAATAATTCCTCAGAGTGTGAAGTCCAGGGTGGCCCAGGCAGAGGAAGAGAAGAATGTCCTCAAGGCAAAGAGGGCCCCGGCAGCTGCCAGGGCAGTCCCTCTCCTGCTGTCTACTCCTGCCTTGGAGTTCCAGCTGCCTGGATGGCAGATGGGGTATGACTGGAGCTCGACCTTTCCAGGCAAGGGTCCCAAGCGATCTGGCCTCTAAAGGAATTCTCCAACCCTCCACTCTCTCGAAAGGGGCTGACGTGGAGAAAGCCTTGAAGCATCCAATGAAGCCAGGGGACGTCCCTCTACCCCAGGACTGTCCCCAAGTCGGCCCCATGTTGGGCACCAAAATTGATGCCTGGATTATCTGGGTGGACCCTACATGTAGGGTCACAAGTATCCTTGTAAGAGGAAAGCAGAGGAAGATCTGACTACAGAAGAGGAGAAGGCACTAAGATAGCAATGAGGTCAGAGGAAGGGGCTGCAAGTCCAGGAATACAACTGGCCACTAGAGGCTGAAAATGGTGAGGAGACAGATACTCCCATGGAGGCTTCAGAAGGACCCAGAACTTGACATCAGCCCAGTGAAAATGATTTCAGACTTCTGACCTCCAGAACTATAAAGAATGAACCTGTGTTGTTTTATTACACTAAGCTTGTGGTGATTTGTTACAGTAGCAAAAGCACCACAATTTATAGTTGACTTTATAAACTGCTATATTTATTGCATTTTTACAAATGCTTAAAAAATTTTACTCCCGGACTTCAGACTATACTACAAAGCTACAGTAATCAAGACAGTATGGTACTGGCACAAAAACAAAACTATAGATCAATGGAACAGGATAGAAAGCCCAGAGATAAACTCACGCACATGTGGTCACCTTATCTTTGGTAAAGGAGGTAAGAATATACAACGAAGAAAAGACAGCCTCTTCAATAAGTGGTGCTGGGAAAACTGGACAGCTACATGTAAAAGAATGAAATTAGAACACTCCCTAACACCATACACAAAAATAAACTCAAAATGGATTAAAGACCTAAATGTAAGGCCAGCCACTATAAAACCCTTAGAGGAAAACATAGGCAGAACACTCTATGGCATAAATCACAGCAAGATCCTTTTTGACCGACCTCCTAGAGAAATGGAAATAAAAACAAAAATAAACAAATCAGACCTAATGAAACTTAAAAGCTTTTGAACAACAAAGGAAACCATAAACAAGACAAAAAGACAACCCTCAGAATGGGAGAAAATATTTGCAAATGAAGCAACTGACAAAGGATTAATCTCCAAAATATACAAGCAGCTCATGAAGCTCAATATTAAAAAAACAAAGAACCCAATCCAAAAATGGGCAGAAGACCTAAATCAACATTTCTCCAAAGAAGATTTACAGATTGCCAACAAACACATGAAAGAATGCTCAACATCATTAATCATTAGAGAAATGCAAATCAAAACTACAATGAGATATCATCTCACATCGGTCAGAATGGACATCATCAAAAAATCTACAAACAACAAATGCTGGAAAGGGTGTGGAGAAAAGGGAACCCTCTTGTACTGTTGGTGGGAATGTAAATTGATACAGCCACTATGGAGAACAGTATGGAGGTTCCTTAAAAAACTAAAAATAGAACTACCATAGGACCCAGCAATCCCACTACCGGGCATATACCCTGAGAAAACCATAATTCAAAAAGAGTCATGTACCAAAATGTTCATTGCAGCTCTATTTACAATAGCCGGGACATGGAAGCAACGTAAGTGTCCATCGACAGATGAATGGATAAAGAAGATGTGGCACATATATACAATGGAATATTAGCCATTAAAAGAAATGAAATTGAGTTATTTGTAGTGAGGTGGATGGACCTAGAGTCTGAAATACAGAGTGAAGTAAGTCAGAAAGAGAAAAACAAATACCATATGCTAACACATATATATGAAATAAAAAAAAAAAAAGGTTCTGAATAACCTAGGGGCAGGACACGAATAAAGACGCAGACATAGAGAATGGAATTGAGGACACGGGGAGGGGGAAGGGTAAGCTGGGACAAAGTGAGAGAGTGGCATGGACATATATACACTACCAAATGTAAAATAGATAGCTAGTGGGAAGCAGCCGCATAGCACAGGGAGATCAGCTTAGTGCTTTGTGACCACCTAGAGGGGTGGGATAGGGAGGGTGGGAGGGAGACGCAACAGGGAGGAGATATGGGGAAATATGTGTATGTATAGCTGATTCACTTTGTTATAAAACAGAAACTAACACACCATTGTAAAGCAATTATACTCCAATAAAGATGTTAAAAAAATGTTTTTAAATGCTAGCATTTTGGTTTCTAACGGGGAACAATAGAGATATACAGATTTGGTTGTGGTTTTCAGAAAGATCCAATGTGAATGGTAAAATCTTTCAAAGTGGTGGTGCCCTAAGGTATTACTATAAAAGAATGTATGATGAGTGCTTCAAACATATCTAGGGACTTCCCTGGTGGTCCAGTGGCTAAAGCCTCCACACTCCCAATGCAGGGGGCCCAAGTTCAATCCCATCAGGGAACTAGATCCCATCTGCCGCAACTAAGAGTTTGCACGCTGCAGCTAAAGATCCCGTGTGCCACAACTGAAGATCTCACACGTGGCAACGAAGATCCTGCATGCTGCAACTAAGGCCCCATGCAGCCAAATAAATAAATAAATTTTAAAATTTAACATGTCTACACCATTATTACAAAAATGTGAACGAAGAATAAAAAGTAAAATGGTAAAATAAATGTGGATACAATAAAAACATCTAGGAATAGGAAAAACTATATAATATAGTAAAATTTGGCTTAGTGGTTAGAAATTACCAATGAAGTTTGATAGAGTACTTAAGAAATTGGAAAAAGAATCCTAAAACTACTATCCAAAGAAAGTCAAATAAAAATTGATATCCTAGCAGAAAAGCTTTCATATAAAACACTGAAATTTGGGTCCCTGGTGATAGAGTATGATTTACTGGATCCTAAGTATATTTATTCATAAGAGGACTATATTACCCTATGATTGTTAGCTTTCAAGAAATTGAACATTACTTTCAATACCGCTAGACAAAACTGAAACCAGTTAACTGAATCTTTCCAGAAAACTCTGTTTGCTATTAAAGTCATTCTTATTCAATATGAATGATAAATTTGGTAAATCCGCAAATGTGGTCAATTCAATGAATTCATCATTAGCCAAGTTTCATTTCCACAAAGTCAAATTTTAGTCAATCAGCTTTTATTACATTTACCTAAAATCAACCAAAATCCACTCCATCTCTTACAAACAAGAGATAACTGATTACAGCGGGGCATCACTGGCAAAAGACCAATCATTTTTTGTATGAATTGACCATAATTTACAATTTGCCCCCAGTTCAGCCCTGAGTTCTAGTGCATTAGTTATTACTAATGCCTCCTTCACATGGCGGGAGCTGAACTACTGAAAAATTAATGAGACACAGCCATGGAAAAGGCCAAAACTGAGCCCCCGTGTCACCCTTATCAGAAGAATGTGGCCTCAGATATTAATTTTCTGCCCATACTAGTTTCCTAGGACTGCCGTTACAAATTACCACACACTGGGTAAGACAACAGAAATTAACTCTCTCAGTTCTGGAGGCTAGAAGTCCAAAATCGAGGTGTCAGCAAGGCCGTGCTCTAATCTGCTCTACCTGTTGCCTGCTGTCCTGGGCCTGCAGCTGCGTGACTCCAACCTCTGTCTCTGCTGTTACATGTCTTCCTCTCTGTGTCTTCATACCATCTTCTTATAAGGACAACAGTCATGTTGAATTAAGGGCCCACCAGTCTGACCTCATGTTAATTAATTATATCTGCAGTGACCTTGTTTCCAAATAACGTCAGTACTTGGGGGTTAGGACTTCAACACATCTTTTTGGAAGACACAGTTTTAACACCGTCTTTGCCCTCACCGCCCAGGCACTTATGGTCAATGACAGTTATATTTTAGGCATTTCTCTCTCATGTCCCTTGTCCTTTCTCTTTTTCTAAGTTATCTGAAAATATTTTTAAGTGATAAATTGTACAGACCAACATGCTTGACTAATACAAAAGCAGTTTTGGTTAAATTAAGCTTTGTAAATAAAGTCTCTTACTGAAAAACCTGGCTAAAATAGAGTATATAATTTCCCCCCTTTTCTATTCCTCTTATTTTTCTACAACTGCTTCACTTGCCTCAGCAAACTTTCAGTCCATATTTTCTAGAACAATTCAAATTTAGTGTAACTTTTCAATAAAATTGGTAAAGAGATCAATTTAATGCAATGTAATTGCAATGTTTCTTCAGGCTTATCAAGCAAATAAATCCACAAATGAGAAAATCTCCTTTGTCAAGCATCCCAGTTTGGGGATCAGAAAATCTCACTAACCAGTGGAGATAAACAGAGGCTGATGGAAACTTGGGCAGGGGGGTATGTAGGAGGGCACTGATGTCTGAAGAGAAGGCCAGGGTATGAGGGTAAAAGCAGGAATGGGCAGGAGGTACATCCCACCTGTCTCCCTGTAAGTGCCACACCACTGACAGGAAGGACACCATGATTTCATAATAATTTCATTTTTAGCAGAAATACGTCCCTCCCCCTTTTCTTCCTGGTAAGTAAATGTCTGAAGAAGGAACTTGAAGCCAAGACTAGAAAAGGAAACAGTGCAAGAGTTGGAACTGGAAAACAAAAGCTGAGATGAAGCCAGTAAGGAGAGCAGAACCAGGCCAGAAAACGTCACAGTCGTGGTGTCAGGTTCCTCTTCTGGCCCATCACGAGAGCTGGGACCTGGTCAGAGGGCTTCAGAGTCCATTTTCACAGGGTAAGGTAGGTGTCAAGAAAATGAAGGAAAATTCAAGATATGACAGAGAGGATAGTTTTCTCTGAACAGAGAGACTGGAGCGAAGAAAGGTGGGTAATAAAGAGATGAGAAGGGAGAGGAACAGATCTGTGATGTGAGACAGCTACTCTGCGACCCTGACATGGAAGCTTCATTTGCAACAGAAAAAGAGGGAACAGCTACTAAGGGGTTTAGGGGTCACAATAATCCCAGCAAATACCTGCTGAGCATAAGCTAGGTGCCAGGCACTGCATTAGAAACCTGGATATGGATGGGAACAGACGTGGTATCTGCTGTCAAGGAGTTTACTGTCAGACTTGCATCTGTGTGATGATACTACAAGATAATTACCATATTGGAGGTATGACCAAAGGGCAGTGAGAGAGGTATGCCGAGCATCTCCTGGGTGCCTCTCAGAAGGCACGTCCGAGCTGAGTCCCTATGGAAAGCAGTTGCTGCATGGCTGTAGAGAGGACGGGTGTTCTCAGCAGAGAACACAGCAAGCAGGTCGGTGTTGCGAGAGCAGCCCAGCTGGGACCTCTGTGAAAGACTTGGGCGCCGCGGAAGAGGCTTTAAACTTTGTCCTAGAGCCAGTGCGGAGCCACTGGCAAATTCTGATGAGGAAGGCAACGTTATCTGATTTGTGGGACAAAAAGATCTTTCTGGGCCCTTTTTGGAGGTTGGTATAACAGGGAGAGAGGATGGAGGCAGGGAGGCTTGAAATAAGGAGAAATTAGCCTCTGAGAGAAGGAGGAACTCCTTGTCAGAGTGATGGGGCGAAGGAGGAAGAATGAATGGAATATGGGTGCGTGAAGGGGAAGGGGGAGAGAGTGGAGGGGGAGAGAGCGGAGGGGGAGAGAGCGGAAGGGGAGAGAGCGGAGGGGGGAGAGAGCTCCTTTTAGTGGTAGCTATTTTCTTTGTGAAGTAAGACACCAGGGTATCTCCAGAGAAAAGCGTGTCAGGTGGCATGGAGGTGGTGTGAAGCAAGACTGGGATGATGACATGGGGCGGGAGGGGTGACGAGAAGCAGGTGAAAGAGCTTTGCTAAGCAGTCTTGAGGGTGCAGTTGGGGTTGGATGTCAAAAAAGGGGAATGCTGATTCGGGATTTATCAGCATTACTCGGGTCCCTGGTTTAAGGAGAAAGATGTAAAGCTGAATTGACATCGTGCGTGTTGGTCTGCCAAAGAAAAGGGACAAGGGCATTGAGAGAGCTGCTACAGGGTGGTTGAAATGATGCACCGTGGAGTCCGGGTGGGAAAGGAGTAGAGGCAAAGAGAAGGGGCTCATTACGCCTGAAAAATGTGGAAGAGACAAGAACTAGTTGTCACGAGGGGATGGGTGGGGGTGCTTCTCTTCACAGCATTTGCCTCAGTTTAATTAAGACTGAATGAGGTCCTTCTTTGATGGCTGTTCTCCTGCAGCAGGTACAGGCTACATGAGAAGGGACCCTGTCTACTTGGTTCATCACTGTATCCCAGTGCCTTGTGCAGTTCCTAGAGCATAGTAGGTGCTAATTAAATTTTTGTGGAATGTTTAATTAGAGAGCTGGAAGGTCTAGGAAAGGCTGGATTATGGTCAGAGGCATTTGGACTCTTTCACAGGTGGAATTTTCCAAGGATAATGAGACCCAAGGCAGAGCACTACAGCTGGAGGCTGAGTGGAGACAGAAAAGCACATAGGTGAAGCGGTCAACATGCAGATGCATTGAAGCCCCAGTGTTACGTTTATGGGATCACATCTATGGTGATGTGGAAGCAGAGCTGAGACAAGGTAGTTCATGGCCTTGCAGTAGGCAAGCCTTGGGGTGTGAACGAATGAGCAGCTCAACAGGAAGTGGTCTCCTCAGACAGGGTCTGGGCGGGGAAGACTTAGCACGAACAGGGCAGGATGGAAGATGCTGAGTCACAGGGTCACGGTGACTTCACCTGAGGAAGCACACGGGGGAAAGAAGGTTGAACGCAGGAGTGGAGGTGATTGGAGATGAAGGGGATGAAAGGCCAAAATGAACTGGCTCAATTTCTGGCTAGAACTTTATCTAAAACACATTTGAGATTGCTGCAGGTCCCAGGTGTGGAGAAGGCTGTAATCACTGCGTGCATCTAGTTGTGACACTGAGTGGAGGGAGTGTTGGCTAAAACCAGGAGCAAGCGTGGAGAGAGGTCACCCAGGCCAAAATCATCATCGTGAGGAAAATGTTCTGCACGTGACGCATTTCAATTTTAGGCAGAAATTACCTGTGAAAGTCAGTTACGATGCAACTGTTTCATGTCAGCTTTTCAAAATTCCTCTGCAAATACTTTTCCTTTTGCATGACTGCTGAATCAGATCTGCCTTTGCAAATTGCAGAAGTCTTTGGGTAAAAAGACTGTGTATCATAGTATTATTTTTAATAAGCCTGTGACCCAATTGGTTTGAATCATTTTATTCTAATGATTATTCTGTGATTCCGATCAAACATTAGATTAATTTGATTATTCCTAGATTGGCTCTAATGATTTACATTTTACCAAAGAACCAGCTTTTGCATTTGGCACTACCTTCTTTCATTTTCTGCTTCATTAATTTCTGCTTTTTATCTGTGTTCCATTGCTTCCTTTGGCTTTGCTTTGGCTTGTTTTATTGTTCTTTACTTAAAACTTTTTTTGAGTTGAATGCATAATTCACTTCTTTCTTTCTTTTTCTTTTTCTTTTTTTTTGGCTGTGCTGTGTGGCTTGCAGGATCTTAGTTCCCCGACCAGGGATTGAACACGGGCCCTCAGCAGTGAGAGCACAGAGTCCTAACCACTGGACTGCCAGGGAATTCCCGACTTCTTTCTTTCTTTTTGGATTGATTTAAATATTTAAGACTATAAATTCTCCCATGAACTCAGGTTTATCTGTGCTCTATAGGTTTCATTATTGCTGTTTTCTAGAAATTTTACAATTTTGATTTCTATATCTTCTTTATATCAAGAATATTTAATAAAGGGATTTTTAAATTCTTTAATGGGAAGTCCCAAACATACACAAAGTACAGAGAATAGTAATAATGAATTCCTATGTATCCATCACCTACCTCCCATAATAATCAATATATGACAAATCTGGGTTCATTTTACCCCAAATCCCAGACATCTTATCATTTCCTCTGTAAATATTTCAACGTGTAAACGGAGAGATTTTTAATTTCCCAGTGGAAGGGACATTTTGTTTCTGGCTTTATTATTAATGTTTGGTTTTACTGCATGATGATCACTGAATATTTTCTGCACTATTTATACTCTTGGAATATCTGTAATTCACAGTGTTACATGGGCACTTGTGAAGAAGGTACATTCTCTGTTTCCAGAATACAGAGTTCTATCAATATCTATCAGTTAGATTTGCCTTACTTAATTGTGCGGACTAGTAGTAGTAAATGTAGACTTCTTATATTGCTTGTAATTTCTACTTTATGAACAGAGTTGCCGTGTTATCCAGTGCACAAATCCCCATTACTATTATATCTTCTTGTAATTACACCTATTAGCATTATAAAATGCCCTTACTCAATAGGGGTTTTTTTGGCCTGAATTCCATGTTGTCTGATATTAAGAATGAGCTCTCTATTTGTATTTATTTGTTACACTAGAGCCTGCCCTTTGTTTTCAGGGTGGTTTTTTTTTTAAATAAATTTATTTATTTTTATTTATTTTATTTTTGGCTGCATTGGGTCTTCATTGCTGCACGCGGGCTTTCCCTAGTTGCGGCGAGCAGGGGCTACTCTTCGTTGCAGTGCACGGGCTTCTCATCGCAGGGGCTTCTCTTGTTGTGGAGCACGGGCTCTAGGCGCACGGGCTTCACTAGTTGTGGCACGCAGGCTTCAGTAGTTGTGGCTTGCAGGCTTCAGTAGTTGTGGCTTGCAGGCTTCAGTAGTTGTGGCTTGCAGGCTCTAGAGCGCAGGCTCAGTAGCTGTGGCAGACGGGCTTAGTTGCTCCGCGGCATGTGGGATCTTCCCAGACCAGGGCTCAAACACATGTCCCCTGAATTGGCAGGTGGATTCCCAACCACTGTGCCACCAGGGAAGCCCTGTTTTCAGTTTTGATCACAACCATTCTTCTAAACATCTTAGACTTTATCATATGTTAGCAGTCTTATCACTCAGGGTTTTTAATTGCAAACAGCTGAATTCACTACAGTGTTTAAACAGAAAAGGATATTAGGTAGCTTACAGTAGTTCCAGGACAGGCAGAGAATTAGTCCAGGGGCCACACAGCCAGGAACAAAGTCTGACTGGCACAGTCTAGGTCAATTCCTGTGCCCTGACTTCAAGGGAAACTGGGACACTGAATTCTCGTTTCTGCCTTTGGTGGAGATTTCCCCAAATATAAGAGGTCATGTTTGCCACAGTATAATAAATACTTTTTACAGCAGTGTCCCTGAAGTTTCAGGTATAGAACTTTAACTCCTAACTAAAAATAGTTCATGAATCTATAAACATATTCCCCTGATATCATGCTGTGTGTAGTTGTTTATTGAATGAATGCAGGACGTTCTCTAAAAATGTCCCTGCCTTTACCAAAAAATAATATGTGATCACAAGTTTTGATTTCTCTTTCTTGCTTCTCTTAGAATCACTACTTCCTCCTTGTTTTTATATCCAAAGCTCTTATTCTAGGCTTGCAGCCTCTCACCCAGGATACTAGACTCTTTTCTGATGGTTCCCTGCCTTTTTTTTTTTCCTTTTCCCAAACCATCCTACATACTGCCCATATCAGACTCTCTGGCATTATGTTCTGGAAGCCTGGTGTCAGGGTCCAGGCTTTGTATAATCTCACTTGGCAAACACGTGCTGAGTGACTGTGCCATGCTAGGCAATGCGTTTGGACCTGGGGGTTCAAATACGAGTAAGATAAAGCCTAACCTTAAGGGCCTCTCAATCTAGTGGGGCAGACAGACAACCAAATAGGAAAATACAACATAAAGTGCTACAATTGTGACACACAGAAAGAGTACCTAAACCAGTCTGGGGCAGACGTAATCTAGGGAGGCTCCTGGAAGAGGGTATCTCTGAACAGGGTGGGGAAGGATACGTTGGATTCACCCAGGAAAAGAGGGGCGTTGTAAGCATAAGAAACTGCCTATGCAGAGCCAGGTCGACGTGAGGGTGCTTAGTGCTTGAGGAAAAGCTACAAGTACTTTAATACAGGACTGTCGGCTGCTTAAAAGAACAAAGCAGGAGAGACCAGTATCTTAGGGCAAGGTATGACGTATTGAGGAGCTGGGATACTTTTTTTAAAGCCAACAGGAAGCAGCTGAAGTCTTTTTAGCATTTTAGAAAGATCAATCCAGCAACAATACATCTAGAGTGGATTGGAGGAGCTTGCTGGTGGCAGGCAAAAGGTTAGCTGTCGCCAAAGCGCGTGAGAGAAACTGGGTGGCAACGGTGGTGGCTGCGAGGATACCAAGGGTGGACAGGCTGGAGAGGTGTCCAGAGGGAATCAACTGAACTCAGTGACCGTGGGATGGAGTAAGAGAAAAGCAAAAGTAAAAGGAGATTCAGGATTTGTGTTCCGTCAGCAAAGGAATTCTAAATCGAGGCTTTGAGAGGAGGTGTGAATTTGGGGAGAGAGGGCAGAGTGCTGTTTTGAATGTCCCAAGTTTGGGACACGCATGCAGAGGGATGCAGCGGGAATCTGGAGAAGGCCAGATGCCCTGGGAGTGGCTGAGGAGCAGCTCTGCCCGACCTTGGCACTCCCACTGCAAACACCTGGAAGCTTTGAAAGATGCTGAAGCCTGGCCCCTGCCCCCAGAGGTGCTGATACAATTGCCCGGGGAAGCAAGATCAAGGCACCCAAGGGATTCTGCTGGGCAGCACGGGCTGAGCCCCACTAGTACAGAGAGGAGGGTCAAGCCTGCAGGGTGCCCTTCCCCTCTCTACCATTTACCCATCAGGTGACCATGACAAAGTCATTAGCCCTCTGGTCTTAAGTTTCCTCCTCTAGGTAATGAAGATCGTAACACTTCAAAGAATTACAAGTATTAAATAAAATAATGTGTATACAGCACCTAACACCATTCCTGGCACATACTACAGACCAGACGAGGTGCAGGACCACATCTGAGGAAAGGCATACTCTCGGCCACATTCCTAAAGAGAATTGGCCTGTTTAGTAGGAAGGGAAACGAGGAATCTCCCAAACCTTTAATGGACAGAATGACACCCCTTTGTGTTCATGCAATCTGGTGGCTCATGAGACAGTCTTAGAACTGATTGCAGGAAACAGAAGGCAGTATGACATCTCAACACTCAAAGCAAGGTTCCAGCAGCTACAACTCTTGGTTAAGATACGACACTAGAGATGCAATAAATTCATCCACCTGTGTAGACAGATACTCATGAAGCTTGCACTGTGTGCCAGGCAGCGTACCTATTTGGCATTCCTTCATTCTTTAGCCAACATGATTGAGTACCTACTGTGTGCCAGACACCACACTAAGTTCTGGGGAAATAATGATAAACAAGAAAGTGATGGGCTATAATCCTGAAAGGGACAGACCCTGCCCCCTGACATCTCTCTAGTCTGTCCACTCCCAACATCCCCATAGCCACCACCACTGCCACCCCGTAACTTCTTCCATGGGTTTCAGCAATAGCCTCCTAACTGTTTTGCCTGTCAACCTCCTCCAATCTGTTTTACACTCATTTTACAGATTACATATTGAATAATCACTCAAGTAAGTGTTAAATAACTACATGATTATGTGTCACAAGCACATGATCCTATGGGGCCACATATTAGGGGGTTTCAACCAAATAGGAAAGCCAGAAGGGCTGCCCGAAGGAAGTGACAACCAAACGGAGAAAAGTAGACGTTGGCCAAAGGGGAGGGAGTGAGAGGAGATTTCTCGGGCCTTGCACACCTCCCCATCACACCTCCACACCTTCCTCACTCAACTCCCTCCACCTGAACCATCCCTGCACTCAGCCCTCTAGCCAGCACTACTCGTCATCCAAGGTGCAGCGCAAACCTGGGTCTTCCTCACGGTCCTTTCTCCAACACCCCTCCTTTGTGTCTCCACTGTCCACCATCCACCATCCACCATCCACCATCTATCATCAAACCTTTTACCTCTTAGTGCAAGAGACATAGATGGCCGTGTCTCTCAGGTCTGTTTACAACTCTATCCAGCAGTTAATACAATACCAGGTATATTAGTCAGGGTTCTCCAGAGAGACAGAATCAATAGGGGGTGTGTGTGTGTGTGTGTGTGTGTGTGTGTGTGTGTGTGTGTGTGTGTGTGTGTGTGTGTGTGTGTGTGTGTGTGTACGAAATAGAAAGTTGGAGAGAGGAAGACAGAGACAGAGGTTTTTATAAGGAATTAGTTAAAGCAATCATGGTGGCTGACAAGTCCAAAATCTGCAGGGTGGGCCAGCAGACTTGAGACCCAGGGAAGAGGTGATGTTGCAACTCGCATCCAAAAGCAGTCTGGGGGCAGACTTTCCCCTTCCTTAGGGGACCTCAGGCTTTTTCTCTCAAAGCCTTCAACTGATTGGATGAGGCCCACCCACATTATGGAGGATAATCTGCTTTACTCAAAGTCTACTGAGTTAATGTTAATCTCATAAAAAATAACTTCACAGCAACATCTAGCCTGGTGTGTGACCTAATATCTGGGTACCACGGCCTAGCTAAGTTAACACATAAAATTAACCATCACACCAATTAAAAACAGGTGTTTGGTAAATATTTGTGGAATGAACTTATGAAATCTGCTAATCATAGGTTTATTTTCTTCTTTATTTTCCTTTTTCTCTCTGCTTTGTCTGCTTCTCTTTGAATGCCATTCTCATATCCCTACACTTTTTTAACTTTCCTTCTTTTGTGTGTATCTTTCCCCCAGTGGTTTTTTCCAGGCATGCTGGGGGTCCCATCAACTGCAGAGATATACAAGGAGTCTGCTGTAGCAGAAAAGACCCTGGCTATGACCACCCCCATCCCTGGAGAGTCTCCCACTTGGCAGGAAAGGAAACCACAAGGAGAGGAACTTATCAATGTCAAACATAAGAGAATCAGGACCAGGTCTCCTGGCAACCAGAGTTCTTTCCATTTACTGTGGCAAAACCCTCAAGTGGGTATGGGCAGCGAAGGAATAAAAGGCCCTGTACAGGAGAACTCACCTCCTATAACCTGTGCTTCACAGAAACCCTGTTACACTGATCCCTGCCCCACTCTTGCAGGCAGAAAGAACCTGCTTACCTTGGGAGTCAAAGAATTCAGGAAGGTTCCAAGCCTTGGGTGTCAGAACCCAAGTGTTCACTCATCCTCAGGGTGGGCAGTGTGAGACCCACAGCAGCTGTGGACCCCCTCTTGGTCAGTTTTCTGAGTGTGGGGCTGCAGCACTAAGCCCCACTTCCCAGGACTTAACCTTTACCACCTGCCATCAACCTTTACCTGCCATCTCTGAGTAAATATAAGCTAGACCACACCCTACTTTCCTTCCTTTGCCTTCCTTCGTTCCAACAAATGTTTACTGGGCACTTTCTCCATGCCAGGCACTGCACCAGATGTTAGGGACACGCAGATGAATAAGCAAAGGCTGCAGGCTCAGATAACTCACACGCCAATGGAGACAGCCTTGGGTGGCACGGCGGGGCTGACACAGCTGGGCCCTCTTGCCTGGATGTCACGTATGACTGGTCTCCTGGGCAGCCCTCTGGACGTGCTGACTCCCTGTTCCCTGATATTTTTGTCCGGTCTTCCAATTTGTTTATTAAAATACTGCAGCCAGAGAGGTGAGGTGCTCTGGCAAGACACAGCTGATCTTCAAACAGCAAGTGGAAGGCTGAACCCAGTTTCTTTTTAAGGCGGCCGCTGAAGTGGGTTAGCCCTTGTCTCAGAAGTTGTTGAAAAGTTCCAACCACTAGAGGGCACCAACCAACCCTTGATCCATCCAAATCTGCCCAAATCCTGAAGAGCTTCCATACTAGGTCATTCTGCTCCCAGATCTGTAACGCTAATATCTTTCATTTTTCTCAGAATGAGCCTTGAGAACCAGGCAAGCTTTAAACTGAATCCACAGACTGTACTCTTGAGCCAATCAGAAGGTAAGGGAATTAAGCTGTCCTAATACAAATACGCCACAGATTGTCTTATTAATAAATAGATCAGAACCCATGACATAAAAAATTTTAAAAACCTATGCTCAGGGCTTTCTCGCGGTGCTTGAGAATCCGCCTGCCAATGCAGGGGACACCGGTTCCAGCCCTGGTCCAGGAAGATCCCACATGCCACGGAGCAACTAAACCCGGGCGCCACAACTACTGAGCCTGCGCTCTAGAGCCCGTGAGCCACAACTACTGAGCCCGAGTGCCAGAACTACTGAAGCCTGCATGCCTAGAGCCCATGCTCTGCAACAAGAGAAGCCCCCGCAATGAGAAGCCCGCACACCGCAACAAAGAGCAGCTCCCTGCTAGCCCCAACTAGAGAAAGCCCACGTGCAGCAACAAAGACCCAACACAGCCAAAAAAAATTCTAAAAACACAAAACAAAAAAAACCCAAAACCTATGCTCATCATCCTATCCATCTGCCAAAATCCAACATCAACAGATAACCATAGCATAACTTCCCATTATTGACAAGCCATTGTACAGCAATGGTGTCTAATAACTGCCAGACTGTGGACCAGTGAACCAGTGCATCAAATTACCTGAGTTTGTTGGTTTTTCATTTTTTTAAAGATACAGATTCAAGGACCACATCCACAAAGTTTTTTTTAATGAGTCTGTAATTGGACCCAGGAATGTGTGTTGTCCAAAGGCTTCTGATGTGTAAGAGTCTGGAAGCCATTGTTATATAACTGGAGTATTAGAAATGTGGAGAGCAAAAATGAGAAAGAGTTGAATTCAAATACCTGGTGACTTATGGGTATATTGTACCTTTAGGAGCTCTGAGAGGGAGACCACTGGGCATACTGAGAATTGCTCTCCTGCTTTGTGAAGCAGCAGCTACATTTGGTCATTGGAAGGTGGGTAGAGTCTTTGGGCTGAGAAGTCTCTCCCGTGACTTGTAATCTCAGTGGGATCAAGGCTATAGCAAGGTCAGGCGTCCTGCGGGAAGGGACACTGGTAGAGTTGGATCAGCTTGTTTGTATTAGCTCTACCACCTCATGGTTATGGACCTTGAATTCCCCAAGCCTTGATTTTCTTATATGTAAAATAAACACAATACTCATCTTATTGTTGTGGGGATCTGCAAAACACTGAGAGCTGGGAGGGGTTCAGTGCCTGAGAAGTAAGGGCTGCTGTTTGTGTGTTGACCTGTAGTATTACTAGCCTGTGAGAGAGAGCAGGACAGCACTGCCCCTGCCCCCCCGCAAGGCACCAGTGGCCTGGGCTGTCAGCAGATCTATGTTACAAGATACACTTTATTTAAATCCAGCTGGTGGTTTCCTAGGAGGACTGTCTTTTCTAACATACAGTCTGAATTCATCATGCAAGAAAGCACTCATATCCTCACAGTTGAGGTCAAAGAAAGAGAGTCTGCTCTCCCTTTCTGTTTCTACCACTCTTCAGAAGCTTGCAGAGTTTGATGATGACCTCCATGCTCAGTCCCAATGGACCTTTTGAGTCCTGTAGACATTTCCTGCATCTCTCCTACATCAGATCCTGGCGAGCGTCTCCTCCTTGAACCATCTGCACCTTTGCTCCTAGGAATCCCAGGAGCCTCTGAGCTCTCCTCCTTCCCTTCTGATGACCCCTTCCTGGCTGATGTCCTTCACCCACTCCTTGCCCATCAGCTTCCCCCAGGACTCTGTCCTTGGCCCCCTGCCCTTCTCCTTTAAGCTCTTCTTAAGTGATTTCATCCATGGCCATTGTCTGTCAGTCCCTGCAGGCCAATGTACCCTTTTTATTTCTGACCTTCAGTTTCCTATCTCAGCTGTCTCTGGGCATCCACTTAGGGGGTGTCCATATGAACTTTAAGATTAATATGTCCAAAATTAAATTAATCATCTTCTCCTACATCCCCTTCCCCCATATACACCCCCCCCAACAAATGACCTTACATTCCTCCTTACTGCTAACCTCAATTAATGGTGTCACCGCATAGTCAATTCCCAAACCAGAAATCCAGCAATTCTCTTCCCTATTCTTCTCCCACCATGTTTAATCCTACCCCATGCTCTGCAGATTTTCTCTCTCAAACATGTCCAGCTTGTCCCTAACCCCTATGCAGGACTTCAGCATCTTGACCTGAACCACTGTGATATAAGTAAGTTAAATTCCTGGGTACTGGGCCCGCCCCAACCCATGACTGCCTCTCCACTCACCCTCTACCACACTCCTCCTCACAGTTCATGATCTAGTCAGACTATGTTGATGATCTAGTCAGACTATCTAGTCAGACTATCTAGTCAGAAAGCCATTTCATGCCCTCACACTCTTCCTTGTGCCAATCCCTTTACTGAGAGCCTCCCTTTACCTCCCACCCATCTTCACTTGGCTACCTCTTACTCACTGTAGTGGGTTGGTTGATGATCTCCCAAAAGATACATCCACGTGGAACCTGTCGATGTGACCTTATTTCGGAAATGGGTCTTTGCACATGTGATTAAGGGTCTCAAGATGAGACCGTCCTGAATTATTCAGGTGGGCCCTAACTCCAATGAGAAATGTGCTTATAAAAAGAGGAGGAGATGGGCTTCCCTGGTGGCGCAGCAGTTGAGAGTCCGCCTGCCGATGCAGGGGACGCGGGTTCGTGCCCCGGTCCGGGAAGATCCCACATGCTGCAGAGCGGCTAGGCCCGTGAGCCATGGCCGCTAAGCCTGCGCGTCCAGAGCCTGTGCTCCACAACGGGAGAGGCCACAACAGTGAGAGGCCTGCGTACCGCAAAAAAAAAAAAAAAAAAAAAAAAAAGAGGAGGAGAGACACAAAGACAGCCATGTGAAGACGGAGGCAGAGATTGGAATCACGCTGCCACAAACCAAGAAGTGCCTAGGCCACCAAAACTGGAGAAGACAAGGTAGGAACTCTCCCCTAGAGCCTTCAGAGGGCACGTGGCTCTGCTGATAGCTTGATTTTGGACTTCCTAGCCTCTAAAACTGGGAGAAAATAAACTTCCATTGTTTTAAGTTACCAGGTCTGTGGTAATTTGCTAAGGCAGCCCTAGGAAACTAATGCACTCACCTTTCAGGACTCAGTTCACGCATCATCTCCTCCAGGAAGTCCTCCCTGATTTTCTCCTACCATCACCCCACTCCTGCCAGCTTGTATCTGATTCCCTTCTTTTGTCTGTCTCACTTGATAAACTCCTGAAAGGCAGCAATTGGGTTCTTTTTCCCATTGTAATATGAGGGTCCAGCACTGTTTCAGAAATAGACCAGGTGCTCAACCAGATAAACCCATGAGAATCTCAGCCCCGGTGCACCTCCTATGGTCTGAATATCATGCCAGGAACTTCACAAACATTCCCTCACTGATGCATCTCAATAGGCCTAGGAGGTAGGTACCATCATCTCTGCTTTATAGATGCAGAAACTGAGGCACAGCAACTTGTCCACTTTGTAAGCAGAGTTAGAATTTATATCCAGATCTCTTTGATGAGCGTGAGCATGGCATTTTCAAAAAAACAGTGGCCAACTAGAAGAAGAGGGATGCTGGAGAAGAGTGGGGAAAAGATTGGGTCTTAATTTAATAATTAATAATTTTTAGACAAAGTCATTGTGTGCATGTACATGTCTGTGTAAGTAGTAATGAGGGTCGGAGTGTAGTAAACTAAAGAGGATCTAACTCATAATGCAGCATAAATATATCACAGCAGCTTCAAACCTGAGGCCTGAGAGCAAGGGGTGTTATGATGCATGAAGGATAAGAAAGGATGAACAGGGAGAAGGGGAAACAGGAAGGAAGAAGAGAAGGATAGTTCTTCCATGTTTGGAAACAGAACATGATTCTCTTTATCTTCTCCCCCACTTCCTCTTGCCCACGCCTTTGCCCCTGTTCTCAGAGCATCAGTGCACAGATGCTATCTCAACTCCTACTATGGTACTTGACCAGGTACAGGAGGCTTTGGCCTCCAAAAGACACCCATGTCCTAATTCCTGGAACCTGTGAATGTTACCTTATAAAGGTCAAAAAAAGGACTTTGCAGATTTGATTAAATTAAGTGTTTTGAGATGGAGAGATTATCCAGGTAGGCCCTTAAATGCAACCATAGGTATCCTTATAAGAGAGGAGCAAAGGGAGATTTGACACAGAGAAGAGGAGACATCGATGTGACCACAGAGGTGGGGACTGGAGTAATGTGACCACAAGCCAAGGAATGCGGGCAGCCATGAAGCTGAAAAGGTAAGAAAAGAAACAGATTCTCCTCTAGCCCCTCCAGAGGGAGTGTGGCCCTGCTCTCACCTTGATTTTGGCCCAGTACTACTCCTTTCAGACTTCTGACCTCCAGACTGTGAGAGAATAAACTTCTCCAAAGTTTATGTTAATTTGTTATAGCAGCCCCAGGAAACTAGTATTGAATACACCAGCTCTTCCTAAATTACCTCCCTCTCATTCAAAACTTGTTTCTTGACAGCCTTCTTTAGTTTGGCATTAGAGAGGATCAAAATCCAGTTACATCAATTCACACTAATGAGAGACCCTTAATGCCCTCAGAGGCAACGATGTTTTAAAAGGAGGGCATTTATAACTCCTCAAATTAATGTCTAATTGGTACGATTAGTGTAAAGAAACAAAGTGAATGGAAACTGCTAGCAGTCAGGTGAAAATTTAGGGAAATGGACCAACAAACAGGTAAATTAGGGTTGGGGTCTGCCCTCAAGAACGTTCCCCTTAGTCAGGGTCTTCTTTTCACTTGTGAGAACGTATAGATTCTCCAAAAGTTCTCTGTTTGTTCTCAGTGATTCCAATGTTGCCCTGCACAGTGCCTGGCACACAGTTAAGTGCTGAATCCTGGTGGTGGATGAACGAGGAAGGCAGAGAGAGAGGGTGGATCCAGGGTGTCAGCCACATGAACAGATGGGGTGTCTGACAGACTACTGCTACTGGATTACTGCCCATACAATGGGATCTGTTAACACTCCTGGAATTTTCTCCTCCTCCTGAATCTTCTCCCCAAGTTCTGTGTTATTTACTGCAATTTACAACAATTTCTTATTGTCAGCAATATACACCTCTAATTTTGTGTGCAAGGTCGCCCTGTAAAGCAGGTGAAACCTTTGAGCTGTAGAAAGCACTCCCCTCAGTTCTCTAAGCTGAAGCTCCCCACGATGACTTCTGATGCTGCTTTACTACAGAGCAAAAAGCTGGAATTATCAGCCCCAAAGAAAAGCCAGTTGCCTAGAAAAATCAAAGCCCAGAATCAACACGGTTCACAATATCTGTAACATACTTTCTAAGTGATGTTAATGTCAAACTATGGAAAACAACTCCTTCACCTATCATGCAGCCTCCCTAAGTGTTCTTACTCAATAGTTACATTTACGCTTCCCCTTGTTAGTTCTTGCAAAAGTCCAAAAATAAATGGTAAGATATGACCCTACCGGGCCCTGTGACAGATTGCCAAAATAATCCCTGAAGCCCCTCTTCCAGTTTTCCTTCATTCATCAAAACTACATTGAGCATCTACTACTTGCAAATTCTGGAGAGACATGCAGGAAATAAATCACTGCACATAGGAGGCAGTACTAAGGAAAATATTGCAAACACCCCATAGAATATTTGAACAAGCAGTGCTACAAAGCCCCCCTTGTTCACAGGAAGCCTTTCAATCTGTGCACTGAATTATTTCTACTTAGGACAGCCTGAAAGTCCCCTCCACCTTTGCTGTTGTCTTTCTAGGCTACCCCTTCCTACCTGGCACTTGCCAACTGGTAGCCTTCAGCTGTTAAATACCAAATGGTGGCCTCCAACTTCAGCTAAAGTGGTGTTTCACAAACTTTGAAGGGCACAGGAGTCAACTGGGGATCTGGTTCAAATGCAGGTTCTGATTCTGTTAGGTCAGGGGAGGAGCCTGAGGTTCTGCATTTCTAATGAACTCCCAGGTGACTATTACGCTGCTGGTCTGAGGACCACATTTGAGTAGCAAGTGATTAAGTAAAAAGAACTTCCTTTTTACTGAAAACAAAATACAGCCAACTTCATAAGGCATTCGATTCTAGAGGCATAGGTGTAATGTTTCAGGACTTCCGTAAGGAGAGAGAAACTGAAGGCATCGGAGCCATTGGATAGACGGTGGGGCTGGTGCCTAACCGTGATTTCAGAGCTGCTACCTCATTCAGCAAAAACTCAGGTACTAGATCTAAAAATAGAGTTAGAAAGCAAAGAACTAAACTGGGTCAGAGACAAGAACAAACGAGATACAGACCAAAATCTGGGGAATCACTCTATTACGGATACAGTTTTCCCAAGTCTCTGGTCTCCTTTCAGATTTGGGGTTTAGATAAAAGCCCACACCTTCAGTGTGTGTCCTCATGGCTGGAGACATCCCCCCACCGTCACCTGGCTGCTCTGACAAGCACCGTCTCCTGACACGCACTTCCTGCTGACGTCCTTGCTGAGCTGAGAACACTACTCGTGATCAGAGGGAACAGAAGAATTTAGGGTGCTGAGTAAGGAAAAGCCCAGAGAAGTCACCAACCCAATAGGATGTGTGCTGCATGGCTTCTAGGATGGGCACTGGGGGTGAATGGGCACTGAGGGTGACTGCTGTGTTGAGGCTTCTGTACCGGGGTCTGACACAAACACAGACCTTTTCTTCCTTATGAGAGGACACGCCCCTGAGCCATGTCCTTTTCTGAGTGGTGTTCCCAGCCTCTGGCTCACATCAGTGCCCACAACGTGCTGTCATCACTGGACTTGGGAGAAGCAGGAACATGTGGACTGAGGCCCAAGGACACAGTTGATGCCTCTGACAGCTATCACACCAGCCAAAGGCAGCAGGTGTCCTACAGAATGTCTGCCAGTCCTGAATCACAGCGTCCCTACTGGAACTCTCCTTGCAGTAACAAAGGAGTAAACTGAGGCCGTGGGCCCTGGAGGTCACACAGCAAATCAACAAACACTTGAGACAGTGGCTTGCTGTGCGCCATTGTCATTCCCAGTTCCCCTCGTGGCACCTCAGATTCTTCGGTGGGAAAATGGGTATCGGACCTGATGCTCTTCTGGGCTTCTTTCAGAGGAAACGTCCTACAGTCCCACATTCTGGGATCCTATTCGCTTCAGAAATAGAGCCCAACGTGGGTTCTCTTTGTGCCTTGACCTCCTGGTACTTCAGAAGTACAGGAGAGTCAGCTACCGCTGTGTTTTCTCCACTCTCTGACAAGACTCCTCACATTTCTCCACTTGATAAAATCCCCAGGCCCACTAATGAATCTACAAAGTCTGTGTACTAAGATGGGAGGAAGAGGGAGAGATTTGAAATCACCCAGAACACTTCGTCTTAGAGCAATTTGGCTGAAATGACCAAATACCCACTAGATTTGTTTTCTTTCCATTCATTACCCCTTCCCCTTCCCAAGCCCATAAACCCTCAGTTTCTAGAGTTGGAAAGAAACACAAAAGAGTCAATTTTTCAGTGTTTGGAAGCTGTGTGTCAAATCTATGTAGCTAAAACATTTTTTTAAAGTAAAAATAATAATATTAACAATAATAAACATTTTCTGTTTATGATTGCTGTATTCTCCAACAAAGGTCTTCAGATGCCAGGAGTCTAAGTACAGACTACTATTGAATTAGCATCGTCTAATTTCTAAGTAGTCTTACTTCCTAGCTTTCCTTTGATTTGGATGCTAATGTTTGAATCACTTGAAATGGTCATGCTGTTGAGTTGAGGGGCTTCTGAACTTGGAGCCTTTTTTCAGCCTCACACCCCATGGGAGACACTGCTGGCCACCAAGCACCAGGTGATGTCACCTGTGCGAGGGAGCATCTAAAGGCCCCCCATCATTTGCCTAATTTGGGTCGATTTAACAAACCTCAGGCCAAATACTGGGGCTTTTTTATGGAGAGTGAAGCTTTCTCAGCAATGGGAAAAACTATGAAATGAATGAAAATATCACACAACAGCACAAACCCCACAAAACACCACTATGTGAGAACCACTGTAGAAGTGAGTTCCAGGCAAAGTAAAACAATTCATTGAGTAGGTAAGCCTTCTTTTAGGTGCTCTGCCCATGTTTACTTCCTTCATCCCAGTGGCCACCTTGTGACCTGGTAGATACAGTAATTATCTCCAATTTACAGAGGAGGAAACTGAGGCACGGCAGGATTCAGTGAACAGCCTGAAGCCTCACCCAGCTGGTATGTGGTGGAGCTGGAATTTGAACGACTGTTTGGCTCCAGGGACCAGAGCTCTTCATTATTCTGCTCTCATTTTGAGTGGAAACTCGGTCACCATCAGGGAACACTTTATCACCATCCTGGGAAGTAGGAGTAAAGGGACGATGACTGTGAGGGTCCCAGCACCCCCTTTCTGGCAGTGTGATTCAAGCCTTCCTGCCGGGAAGACAAAAATAAAACACACCCTTCCCCTCACCTGAATGGGAAAAGGCTTTCCCAGCCTTCCAGAAAGGGCTGCAGACCCAGAGGACCTGGTGAGGATGGCCACCTCTCCACCCCACTTTCCCTCACTTCCCCACCTTCATTTGGGCCCCTCCCCCAAGCCATATGAGGGGACTTGCAGCCCTGGGCAAGATCTGGAGCCCAGCTCCCAAGCAAACACGGGAAATTAAACAGTTTGCACAGAATGAAGTTTGGCCCGTGGAAGGTGCCCGCAGCTGGCGGTTAACACCAGCTGTAAGAGGATCAACTCCTAGTCCGCTGGCTTAAAAAGGGGATAGGGGTGAGAAGTGTGCGCGCTCCCTTTTACCCATTCACGTTAGTTAATTTGGATGATAAGGGTTCGTGTTTAATCCCCTTGTGTGCGAGTGAATATACTGAAATCGACAACCTCTGAGAGGGCACCGGCGGCTGGCAGAGCAACCTGCGGGAGGGTGCGGGTCGTGCCCAATCCAGCGTGAAGTAGAAAAGAAACGTCGAGAGGAGACTGAGAGTACGACGGGGAGGACACCCTAGGGGTGCGTGGTGCGGACCGAGCCCCACACCTCCCAGACTGCAGCAGGTGGGCTGCTCGCGTCCCCGAGGCCCGGCCCGCCAGGCCCGCCTCTGCGCCCTAGGAGTCCCCTAGGTGCCACTGGAGAGCAGGGCTCCCCCCCAGCCACCTCTGCCAAGGACTAACAACACCCAAAGGGAGAGCGCGGGCCCTGCCGTAGTCCAGCAGAGGAGAGAGAGTTTAGGCAAGGTGGGGAGCAGAGAGGGAGGGAAAGATGTGTCAGGAGAGGTCTTGGTTGTTCTCAAATGCAACAGATTAGAAAAAGGTGAGAGCTCAGCGGCTCCTGAGCAGGTCATAGAACAAAAAGCATTTTTACAGTTTCCATCTGCAAGAAACCTGGCCCCCACGCACAGCCCGCAAGCCTGGAGCCCCCAGAACTCGGGTTCCGGCGCAGCAAGTGCCAGCGAGGCCTGGCGGTCGGGGAGGAGGCCCCCGGCTGCTGGGCCCGGCTGCCCGCAGAGGCGCAGGCGGAGCAGAGCTCCCAGCCGCCGCCGCCCCCCTCCTGCCCCTCGCGCCAGCCCAGCAAATTTCCTCCCTCCTTTCGGTTCGTGCCTTCCCTCCCTCCTCCTCCCCCGATATATTCGCTCTCTAAAACCATAAAAAAGAGATCAACCTCCCTAACTTCACGGAGCCCTTTTCAGTGACAAATATTGATGCCCAAAGTGTCTGCGCTCTCCCGCCCCCAAACTTTAAGGCGCCCGCGAAAGGGAGACATAAAAAGTTAACAATGCTGTGAAAATATGTTTGCAGAAAATAGACAATCGTTGGATTAAACGTATTCAAGTATGAAATAATGCCTTTTTGTGTCAAAACTTGGGCGATGGGCGGGTACAAAAGTTCCCTGTGGCAGCTACTTGCTCCCTTTGTGAGCCGTGCGCTTTGGCGTCTCCACTTGGGCGCATTACTTAGAGCCCTCTAAGCGCGATTGTTTCTCCCTTTCTAATGACATTTACCGGATCAAAACATGCTGTTAATTCGATCAGAAGGCTTCACCCTCTCTGACAAAGCCACAATAATTTCTCCTGAAGTTTGTTAAATTGACCAAAATTAGGCAAATGAATAGGGGTCTGTAGGCGCCCCCTCTCGCAGGTGACGTCGCATAATGCTCGCCTGGGCCAGCTGCATTCCCCCTTTTCTTCTCAGCCCACTCTTCTCCGTGTTGCCCCCCAATCCTCCCACCACCCCCCTCACACACACACACACACACACACGCACACACACTCACACACACGCCTGCCTGTCTTTCCTCCCCCACCCTCTGGCATTATTAAAATTTAGCCCAATGAAACTATTCATACTTTTCAATGGACATTTTCCTTATAGGATAATAGGCTACAAATTGAGCCTCTTCCCCCCGCGAAGAGAGAGCCCGAGGGGGGGAGAAAAGAAAGGCGGCGATGTGGTCAGGGAGTAGGGGGGAGCGTCGCGTGCCAAAGACCTGCGGGAGGGGCGAGGCGAGGCGGGAGCCTCTTGTGCCCGCCGCAGCCCCACACCTGCCGGGATGTCCGGACAAATAAAGCGGTGTAAACAAAAAGGGGGGAGATGGACGTGTCACCAAGTCGTGTGAGAAAAGCCTGGGAACAAACGGGGCGCCTCCGTCTCCAAGAGCTCTCCCTTGAACCCGGCGGAACAGCCTATTAAAGGCTTACTTAATTACTTTAATGACTCTGGACAGGCTTTAAAACGCACTCGGCGCTGAGACTGCGGGCTTGCTGGGATTTGTAAACAGGCAATCGTGTGAGACTCAGCGGTGGGACTAAAGGAGGCGACACTGTTTTGTGAGGGTCCTCGCCCCCCGGCGCCCGCGGCCGCTGCGCCCCTGCGCTCGCTCGTCCGCGGGCGCAGGTTTACCGTCTCCTTCCCGCCCCGGCTGTTGCCATGCTAATGTTATTCCCCCGCCGGTCACGTGTCCTTTGAAGGGCCACGTGGATTAACAAAGCTGATCTGCCCCCAGCTCGCCCCCCTCGGCTGCTAATTTTTTTTTCTTAACTTTAAAAAAAAAAACTGATCTTGAATGCATGCATCCCCCAAACGCAGCTCCCCTAATCCTATGGAATAATTCAAGTCGTGAATGCACTTGGAGCCCTGGATGACCGCTTTATAAGGCAGCCCCTGGTAGTTGGGAGGCTGCAGTCTACCTGGGACACTCGAGGAGGCACACGAGGCGAAAAGTGGACGGGTGCCTCGCGCCACCGCCTCTCCCGAGGGCGCGTACTGACCAGAATGTCAGGAAAGCTCAAGGAACGCAAAGTGAGTCGGCTGAGCCCAGATGGCTCTTGCGCCAACAGGGTGGGGGCGTCTGACGCCCGCAGCACCACCTGGCTGGACCGACGGGCAGGGACATTATCACACGGGACTTCTCCTGGAGAGGAATCCTGAGTGGTTTGGGAAGGGGATGAGGATAGAGGGAGGGGACGCCTCAGTCAGGGAGGAGCCCACGCCTGGAGGCTGGTGGCCACCTCCCCACTGCCCTGGTGCTCAGCACGGCGGTGTGGCCCAGCGGACGCTGGAAAGGGAGCGCACCAGCGCGGGTGTGAGAAGGCAGAGCTTATGTGACCCACTGTGGAGGGACAGGGGCCTGGGGCGAGTCCCTGGGCAGCGTTGAGGGCTGGGAGACAGCTGTGCCAGCCGTGCCTTTCACGACTCTCTGGGCAAAGCCATCCTAAACGTACAAACCTCTGTTCGCAGAGAACCCCCGTTTCCCACAAAGTGATAGAAAAGCGGAGGAGAGACCGGATTAACCGCTGTTTGAACGAGCTGGGCAAGACGGTGCCCATGGCCCTGGCGAAGCAGGTAACGTCGGCGGCCGAGAAAACGGTGCTGGCGCTGGGGATCCTCTGCCGCCAGTCTCGGCAGTGATGCCGGGAATCTGGAGCCTGAGAGGGCCTTGCACGTGTGGGCTCCCTTCCCGGGTGCCTGAGCGCTGAGTGAGCCCCGGGCGGCCCTCGCGCAGATCCACAGCAGCGCCCCACTCGCTGGTCCTCTCCGGATAAAACCTTGCACCCAGCCTGCCCGGGTTGGCCGGCACCCGCTGGGCCGCTTCGAGGAGCCCTTCCTCCTTTTGCAGAGTTCCGGGAAGCTGGAGAAGGCGGAAATCCTCGAGATGACCGTTCAGTACCTGAGAGCTCTGCACTCCGCTGATTTTCCCCGGGGAAGGGAAAAAGGTGGGCGCGGGTTGCGCAAAGGGGAACCTGGACAGGGACCGTGCGCCACACGGAGACCTGGTGGCGGGAGTGGGAGTGAAACGGCGCTCGCTAGAGGTCTCTCGCTCTCTGGATGCTGCCGGGGCGGGGGCGGGGTGGAGGTGGGAGCGGACTCCTGTGACAGCTAGGGGGACTGGAGCACAGGTGTCTGGGGATACAGGTTCCGCGGCCTCCTCTCAGGTGGGGAGGGTGGGGTCAGACTCTTAAGGAAAAGGAAGTCGCTAGTTGGCGTTTTTCCAGTCTCCAGAGTAACAAGAGGAGAGGGCGGGCGTCCAACGGAAACTCGGGCCAGGAAACGTGATGGGAGGTGCTTGGCCCCCGCCTCGCACTCCCGGTCGGAAAGGGCGCTCACAGTTTTTTTCTTTCTACGGTTTTTCTCGCCCCTCCAGCAGAACTGCTAGCGGAGTTTGCCAACTACTTCCACTACGGCTACCACGAGTGCATGAAGAACCTGGTGCATTACCTCACCACCGTCGAGAGGATGGAGACCAAGGACACCAAGTACGCGCGCATCCTCGCCTTCTTGCAGTCCAAGGCCCGCTTGGGCGCCGAGCCCGCCTTCCAGCCGCTGGGTTCGCTCCCGGAGCCGGATTTCTCTTATCAGCTGCACCCAGCGGGGCCCGAGTTCGCAGGCCATAGCCCTGGTGAGGCGTCCGTGTTCCCGCAGGGCGCGGCCCCGGGGTCCTTCCCCTGGCCACACGGCGCGGCCCGCAGCCCGGCGCTGCCCTACCTGCCCAGCGCGCCCGTGCCTCTTCCGAGCCCTGCGCAGCAGCACAGCCCCTTCCTGACGCCCGTGCAGGGCCTAGACCGGCATTACCTCAACCTGATCGGCCACGCCCACCCCAACGCCCTTAACCTGCACACGCCCCAGCACCCCGCGGTGCTCTGACGCCGACTCGCCCGCAGATTTCTTTGCGCTTCGGGCGCTGCCTGGGAGAAATACTGTATATTGTACAAGTGTAAATACGGTGCCAACAAAAGAGCTGGGTGGGGGAAAGCCAAAAGCGAAAGAGTCTTCTGAAGGATCTCCCCCTTGGCAATAAACGTTTTCTGAAGGTACCAGAAAGATGGATTTCTTGTTACCTTCTGCTCTTCCAAAACTCACCCCCTCCGAGGTGTCTCGGGCGCAAGGCTGATAGGGGCCAAGGTGACGGCCCTCAATAGTCTGGGTGGGGAAGGGGGCGGGTCGCTGCGGTGTCTGAGGAGGCGGGGAGGCTAAGTGGAGGGGTGGCTTACAGGCTGGATTCGCGTTTCCCCCGGGGCTCCAGACCCGCACGTGCCTCGGGCGCACCTTGGGCATTTGCCTGGGGGAAGGGCAGACTCGAGGAACAGGGCCCTCAGCTCTCAGAAAATACAAATCGAAGGACCCTCCCCAAGCAGGCTTTGGCGGACTTTCGCCAGTTCCGACCTGGGCGCCCTTCCCTAACCCGGGACGAGGCCCCGGACACGCACGCACCACATGCCCGCTGGTCTGGAGCGCGCCGAAACTCAGACCATCGGGATGCGTGACTAGGTTTACGGCCTCAACCTGTCTGGTAAAAAATATGTAGAGGAGGTAGCTTCCGAGTGTGGCTTAGAAACAACAGACGATGAAGTTTATCTTCGAATGACAACTACTCGTCGGCACCGAAGGGTTCGGGAAACTGGAGTTGCCTTTGGCGCACAAATCAGCTCAGCTTAGGGGCCGCTGGGCAACCTGGTGAGAGGCCGCCAGCGACCGGGTTGGGAGACGTGCTCCCCCGAAAGGATTGTTCCCTCTGCCCACACCCACATCCGGCCACTGGTGCGGCGTTGAGACGCTGGGTTCTTGGGCCTGCTGAGAAAGGCTTCTCCACCTTTTCCTGGGGGAGGGGGATTTTAACCTCCTCGCTCCACCCAGAACATAGGAACGTTTTGGGATCTAGGGAAGACTTGGCTAGTGATCTGTAAGGGGCTTGTAGTTTTCAACGACAATTCGATCTGTCTTACCCACAAAACAGCAATACATTTAAAATAACAAGCTGAAATCAGGTTTTTCTAGGACCCAGAGAGCAAAATAAGCCTCACTGTTGTTCTATGTTAACTGGTAAAATGAACAAGGTAACCAACCCGTTAAAGTTGTCTTTGTGAGAATTTAAAATTTTTCCTTCATTGATTTTTTTTCTTTGTCTTTTCTTTCTGTTCCCGTTCCCTTTGATGCCCTTTAAATAACTCAAAATTAGGTAGCAGGTTTTCCTGTTTCCTGAGGCCATTTAGCTGAACTACGATTATTTGTCACCGCTCAGGTTAGCTGGAGTGCAATAAATTAACTTATTCCATTTCTGTGGACAGGGCTTAAGGGAGCTCTGACCTAGACTGTTTACTGAGGTCATGGAGGAAGATGGCCTACAATTTATAAACCCTCAAACTTGATTACAGAGACAGGACCAAAAATACCACACACACACACACACACACACACACACACACACACACACAGCCACTTCATTATGTTGTCCATAAAGTGAAACTTAAATCTTAAATGTGTATGTTTTGGGGGCAGGGAGAATCTATAAACTTAGAAAAAGTCTTTCAAGTAAAGGGTTCTTGCCCTTACACGCACTATATATCACTACAATACTTATCTATAAAATGTGAGATGTAAACAAGTATCTCCTCCCTTATGAAATGATATAGTTGGAGCATGATAGTCAGTGTAAGGTCAGGAGGCCACTGGGTAACAAATATATATTGAGCAATATGGGATGAAAACAAATTATGCAGAAATGGGAGAATGCATGGTGCCTATTATTGGAACACATGTCTTACACCCATTTTTATCAGCGCTGGATACAGAATATGAAGGAAGGCCTTTCAGCCTTTTTTTCTCTGAGCATTAAGCCAATCTGAATTCCCTTTGGCAGTGAAGCATTAAAGATATAGTGTTACCCTGGAAATATAAATTATTAATATATTCAGCATTTTTGTCACTTCTCAACTGTTAACCAAATTAGACAAAACTTTCTTTTGCTAAGTAGATTTTCTCTTTGGGATTAGCTTTGGGAAAGCACAGGGCCACCATAGTAAAAACTTTGGTCATTTACATATAATTTTGCAAACTTCCACTGGCCCATGACAGTCTTTGTACCTCAAATGTTGGTATTCTTGATTTTTTTTTTTCTTTCTCATTTAACTGTGGAGGATAAAACCCTGCTTTGGATTTACAATGACTTTAGGATAAAAGTCTCCCTCCCCTTTCTCTCCCTCCCCCTTTCTGTGTGTGTGTGTGTGTGTGTTGTGTCTTTTTCTGAAACCTTCTTCCAAAGTTCCAATTCTCCAGGCTTGGCGAAAAGTCAAACTTTGCAGAAGATTAAAAATGTCACTACAAAATGGAATCGACTTAAATCAGATTGTGACTGTAATGTGTTTTTCCTGTACTTTCTCTGACAACACATTACTTCCAGCCTCTCTGTCCCAAGCCCCCCACCTACTCCCCCCTCTGTCTGAGTCTCTTATGCCCAATCCCTCCACTCTTTCTTTTAAGTAAGTTGTATAGTAATGGTTTCCAAGAGAGGCTCAACCAAACCCAGAAATAACAAAAAACAAAAAACAGTGGGTTTGGCTGGAGGTGACCCATTGTGATACTTCTGAAAGGGGCAACCCCTTGTTTCTTGGGCTTCATCCTTGAGTGGGCAAGAATAAAAATAATCATCCCCATGAAATCAAAGGTTTTCTCTAGAGGCTTGAGGAACAAAGCTGATGGCTGGTGCTTTGGTTCAGTCCCTGTGGCTCTGTAGGGCTACAACTAGGAGCTTCTTGGCCCTCCAGACACCCCAGCGAAAAGGCGGTAATACAGAGCTCACTTGTGCTTCCAAGCGTTATTGAACAAACACAGCCATGTACCAGTGGGGGCCCTGCAGTCTGGCCTGCTAGATACCAGACAAGGAAGGTGGAAGAGCAGCTATGCAAGTGCCTACCTGACCCCACAAAGGCACGGAATGCCTAGGAACCTGGTAATGGGTATCTGCATAGAGTAACACACCAAGAAAAGTAAGGCAAGATGGGGCATGTAGTAGGAGCTCAGTAAACATGTGTGGCATGACATCATAGTAATGAGTCTCTTGGATTCTACATCTCCCCTAGACCTCTTGTTTCTGGCCCTTAGTCCCCTCCCCACTTCAGTAGAGACCAGAAAGTACTTGTACACCCACCCAGAAATCTGTGGAGCAACCTACACACATTCTGAGGGTTTTCAGAGAGACCAACGTCCCTGCTTTTGCCTAGAAATTCTACCTTGTGGTCTGGCAGCAGGAGACACACTTGGTCTGCTTGGTTAAGGCAGTTAACTCTTCCTGAAGGCCCAGCTAAATGCAGACGCCAAATCCAGGATTTGAATTCAAAACTAGCCTGATGAGGGTTCTGCTCCTTTCACACGGGAAAGAGCCAAGACTGGGCTGAGTCGACTCCACCCTCCTCTTTTCTGCACCATTAGCTGTTCAGACCCCACCTGGATCTGCATTCCAGCTCTGCTTCTTACAATTCTGGGCAAATTGCTAAGCCACTCTGCATCTGTTTCCTCATCTATAAAATAGAGATATCAAAGGTGCATATACCTCATAGGGTTGCTAAGAGGATTAGATGAACTGGTACACTCAAAGCACTCTAGACAGTGTGTGGCCCACAGTGAATGTTCAATAAATGTTAGCTATTATAATAATTATCTATTCCTCCCCCCTGCAAGTGTCAGATCCTTGGGACCACCTCAAACTGAAAAATAAAATGTCAAGGCACATGATGAAAAAATCTTGAACCCCAGGGCTCTTTCTTAAACCCCAAGGCTTATTCTGAAACAAGGCAATATTCTTCATTTAGGGCAAGTGGGGGTAGGGAGCTCAAATTCCATCCCATGGTCATTTTGAGGCCTATGAGCCCCATTCCGAGTTATGGTTGGTACTCGGGGCCCCTAATAATCTTGGAATGCTATCTCTTATGCTCTTTCAAATACAGAAATCTAGCTTTATGTTATTTTGTTACAGCTCTTATACCCACATTCCCACATTCTCTCTCAAAGTACGTATTCTAATGCCTATTATTAACATACAAACTTGGCTGTTGCAGATTCTTTTCTGGATCATGGAGTAAATAAATAAACTAATTCAATATTCCTTAAATACACTTTCTCTGGCAGCTTTATGTTCCTCTCAGCATCTCCCCCATTTTTTCCCATTCAAGTCTTCTGTCCATCCTATTTGTCACCTGTCTGCCCCAATGCTGGCTCCAGACCCACCCCCTGATGCAGGTGAAGGCAGTGCTGCAGACCCCCAGCTGCCTGGGTCCCGACCCCTCACTCTCACTCCCTTTCTCACTTGGCCTTCGTTTCTCACACTCTCTGGTTTTCTGATTGCTCGGCTCCCAATATCCGATTCTCCATGCACCCACGGCCTGGGGTAAGAATGATCTCTGCATGTGTGTGTCCACATGAAGAGGTATCACTGGGGTAACACTCCCAACCTCTCTCAGCAGCCCTTTCACATTCTTCAGCTACCCCACTGGAGGGTTTAAAAGGTGGACCCAAGCACACTCACCTCAGCCCCTTTATCTTTGGGCGCCAACCTGCCCACAGGAAGCAAGCAAGCGTTCCCATCTAAGCTGGCTGGAAGATTTAGGGCTCTTCCTATGCTTTTGATGGCTAAGTTTAATTCTAAGGTGAAGTGTTACAAGCCCACTCTCCACACGCAGATGTCACATCCTCCAGTCAGTCTCAAAACAGACATTTTTTTTCCTCCACCTGACGTCCCATATCCATATCCTAAATGATTCTGAGCACAGGTAAGAGGGAAAAAAAAAAAGACATTTATTTATTGGATGCCCTAAAACCCCAGAACCTGGGTGCCTATATGTGTGCAGCTAGGAAGGCGGATATACATATATGCCTGTGTGCGTTGAGTAGTGTGGGCACAAGAGTGTCCGCCTGTGTGTGCACAGGTGGCTGCTGCGTCCACAAGTGTGCGTGGAAAGACGAGCTGGGACCAGAGAAAAGACCACTGAAGAGAGTGGCTAGATTAGAGCTTGAGGGACTCAACTATTTCTGGCTCACTTGGAAGATAAGAAGCAACCATTATGAAGGACTGCAAATCTGTCCCATTATAATCTCTGACAAACCCTCTATATATTGGGAAGAGCTGCAGCAAAGCAGGAGAGAGGCAGTAGACAGTGTTATGCTGAATGGGGGCATGGAGGATAACAGGAAAGTTACCAAAACCACAGACGATGGGGGTGGGAAACTTGAGCAGGAATTCTGGGCTGAGCTATAAAGAGAGGGTGTGAGGAAAAAGAACCCCAAGGGAAATGGGAACCTGGGTACTTTTTGCTATTCCCACCTAGCCTCATTTATTATGTTTAGCTTAAAAGCAAGAGTCAGTAAAACATACTAGTTAAAGCTTTATAAATATGATGAAACATTCTTGGTACAATATTTCTATGAGCGCTTTTGCAATGTTTGATGAAACAAAAAGCAAGCCTCCTCTATGGCTGTTTTGTCATAGGTATATCAGTAGAGGTCTTCCACAATAAAAGACTTTCATCTCCATCCACTAAGAACAGAACTTTATTTTTTACATAAACATGATTTCTATTTTATATTTATGCCAGGCTATATAAATCTGTGATCTAGCCCTATTATTCTTTCTAAATATAACCTAAAGTATAATTAGTGAAGAAAATAATTGCGATAAAGACATAGAGAGGACGCACACAAGTTTTAGGACTACAAGTTACGACTCATCTCTCTACTTTTTTGATGTATTGTGTGCCATGTATGTGGCACACCTACAACTGCAACCTGTCTAGCCTCAGCAATACTGGGGGGGAAGTCCGGGAAGTCAATTCTGGGTACTTGGAGAAGCTGTTTGGAAAAAGTCAAATTGAGGGGAGGGTCATTTGTAAATATATATTCTGGCCACAAGCCACAAGCAATAAATTTGTGAAAGCTTGAAAAATTCCTAATTTCAGAAACCCCTCCTACTGTGATGTACAGTAAAGAGGCAGACATGAATACCATTGAACCCTATCTGACTTACATGACAGCCCAGTCAAAAAGACAAGAGCAGGGGCTTCCTTGGTGGCGCAGTGGTTGAGAGTCTGCCTGCCGATGCAGGAGACACGGGTTCATGCCCTGGTCCGGGAGGATCCCACATGCCACGGAGCGGCTGGTACTGTGAGCCATGGCCGCTGAGCCTGCGCGTCCGGAGCCTGTGCTCCACAACGGGAGAGGCCACAGCAGTGAGAGGCCCGCGTACCGCAAAAAAAAAAAGACAAGAGCAATGTGGATACTGTCAACTTAGAACTGAATAATAACTATCATGACCCTGAACCCTAGGCTGATGATGGCCAAAACATATATGGTGAGGGGAGGCTGCAGGGGAAGGAATTTCACTGCTATATCATTAATTTCAAAGGGAAGAAGTTAAGCTAAGAATTTCTTAGAATACTATAAAAAATGGAAAGATAATTTCTAAAACTACTGAAAGTAGCATTGTGTTGTCTGTTTCCTTGTCATGAAGAGAACATGTATCAGTGAGACAACACTTTCAAATCTTTTCAATTATGTATTACAGAAAGAGACGCCATGAAAGCTGAATATGCTTTGGAGATAAGGGAGTTTAGGAGACAGTAATTTCCAAGAAGCATCAAATGACTTGCTATGAGGACAGGAACCAAGTGATGTGGGTAACAAGAATACAGGATGAGTTTATGTTGCACTTGATGGTGGGTTTTTGGGTATCAGGTGTTTGCTATTGTTAGCAAGCTTCTTCCAAAACAAATCTGTAGTCTATTTTTCCATATAACTCCCAGTCATACTTTAATAAAGCTCATCTTCACTAAGGAGGAAGTTGTAGAACTTAAGAACTGATTTAAATTCTGCGAAGGAAAGGTAGCCACTACTATCAACACCCAGTTTCTTTTTTTTTTTGAATTTTATTTATTTTTTTATAGAGCAGGTTCTCATTAGTCATCAATTTTATACACATAGTGTATACATATCAATCCCAATCTCCCAATTCATCACACCCCCACCCCCACCCCCCACTGCTTCCCCCCTTGGTGTCCATACGCTTGTTCTCTACATCTGTGTCTCTATTTCTGCCCTGCAAACCAGTTCATCTGTACCATTTTTCTAGGTTCCACATATATGTGTTAATATATTTGTTTTTCTCTTTCTGACTTCACTCTGTATGACAGTCTCTAGATCCATCCATGTCTCTACAAATGACCCAATTTCATTCCTTTTTATGGCTGAGTAATATTCCATTGTATATATGTACCACATCTTCTTTAACCATTCATCTGTTGAAGGACACTTAGGTTGCTTCTATGTCCTGGTTATTGTAAATAGCGCTGCAGTAAACATTGTGGTACATGACTCTTTTTGAATTATGGTTTTCTCAGGGTATATGCCCAGTACTGGGATTGCTGGGTCATATGGCAGCTCTAGTCTTTTTTTTTTTTTTTTCAGTACTCGGGCCTCTCACTGCTGTGGCCTCTCCCATTGCGGAGCACAGGCTCCAGATGCACAGGCTCAGTGGCCATGGCTCACAGGCCCAGCCACTCCGCGGCATGTGGGATCTTCCCGGACCGGGGCACGAACCCGTATCCCCTGCATCGGCAGGCAGACTCTCAACCACTGCGCCACCAGGGAAACCCCTATTTTTAGTTTTTTAAGGAACCTCCATACTGTTCTCCATAGTGGCTGTATCAATTTACATTCCCACCAACAGTGCAAGAAGCTTCCCTTTTCTCCATACCCTCTCCAGCATTTGTTGTTTGTAGATTTTCTGATGATGCCCATTCTAACCGGTTTGAGGTGATACCTCATTGTAGTTTTGATTTGCATTTCTCTAATAATTAGTGATGTTGAGCAGCTTTTCATGTGCCTCTTGGCCATCTGTATGTCTTCTTTGGAGAAATGTCTATTTAGGTCTTCTGCCCATTTTTCAATTGGGTTGTTTGTTTTTTTTAATATTGAAAAGCCCTCTGTAGGCCTTCCAGTCACACTGGATTACAGAAGAGAAAATTATTGGACAAATAAATTCTTCCTCCCCAAATATATAAATATATCAAAACATAAATGTTTCCTCCCTTTGCTTCTCCCCTGTTTTCCCTACCCAGCCCCTTCCTGCCCAATCACCAACTTTTCTTCTCTTATGGGGTAGGATACAGTTATCCTGAAGGTTTCTTTTTCTTTTTTTTTTTTTTTGCGGTACTTGGGCCTCTCACTGTTGTGGCCTGTCCCGTTGCGGAGCACAGGGTCTGGACGCGCAGGTTCAGCAGCCATGGCTCACGGGCCCAGCCACTCCGCGGCATGTGGGATCTTCCCGGACTGGGGCACGAACCCATGTCCCCTGCATCGGCAGGCGGACTCTCAACCACTGCACCACCAGGGAAGCCCCTGAAGGTTTCTTTTGAGGCTCCTAATCTAGGCAAAACCATGTCATGCAATAGAAGGAAACCACTAAGGCCTTATTTCCAGATCTATCCTCACCTCCAGATAGACTCACTATCTGTCTCTCCTTGATTCACCACTATCCCTTGACCAGCTTCTCACCCTTCTCCTAACTCCACATCCAAACAGACATCAAGACTTGTGGATTTTACCTTATATCTCTTGATCCATTCATTTCTATTTCTTCTGCCACAGCCAAAAACCAGGCTGTCAGTGACCCTTTTCAACTTCCCACCAATCTCACAAGCGTCCATTTTTGCTTCCTCTAATTGATTTTCAGCATATCAACCAGACCGTTCTTCTAAAACACAAATCTAAAATTCCCCTGTTTAGAATTATTCAATGCCTGCCTGCTCTTACTCTCAGGAAAAAGTCCAAGTTCCTTGTCAGTCTTCCCACTGTGGCCCCTGCACACTTCTCAGGCCTCATTGTTTGACACTAACTACCCCAAATGCAACATCAGGCACACAGACACTGATTGATCAGGCAGTGACACCGATTCACACCCCGGGCTATCGTGAATGCTGTTTTTCAAAGGCAAAGAAAAGTTCAGAATACCTTTTCCCTTAGGCGACTAATCAGCACTCTCAAAGCTGCTGACTCTTCTCTAATGAAAAGTTGATCTTCATTCTCACATGAAGGGAAATGCATAGTTGCAGCAGCCTTGTGCCCATTCATACAAATCTGCCTCTTAAATGGCTTCAGAAATTCTTGGTACGAAACACTGACAAAATTAGCTGACCCTTGAACAACACGGGTTTGAACTGCGTGGGTCCACTTATACACGGATATTTTCAATAAACACGTACTACAGTATGACACGATCTACCGCTGACTGAATTCAAGGATGCGGGACTGCGGTTATGGAAGCCGCCTGTAAAGTTGGATGTGGATTTTTTACTGAATTGAGGGTCAGCGCCCCTAACTTCCAAGTTGTTCAAGGGTCAACTGCACATGAAATCTATGTTCTGGTCTATTTTTTCTGGACTTTTATAATCAAACAATATCATTATTTGACATTAAATACTATCAACAGGCAAGGTGATTAAGAACATGGGCTCTGGAGCTAAGCTGCTAAGTCCTGGTTCTGCCATTTTCTGATTATATGACCTTGAAAATTATTGGACAACTCTGGGCTTCAGTTCCCATCATTAAATGGAATGATAGTACCCCTCCCATAGGGTTAATGGGAGGATTAAGAGAGTTAACAGCAGTGTCTGGCCAGTGGTCTGTACCCAGTAACTTAGCTAGCATGACTAAAATCTGCATGAGGTTGCTGTATAAACTAAATCAATTTCCTTTGAAACTGCTGACCTATTTACAATATTGAATTTTTGAAATAATGGTTTTTATTTTGTCAATTCATTGCCCCTCCCCTTTTTTAAAACCAGTCTTAATCTGAGTGTTTTCTTCTCTGCATCAGAAAAGACATGGAAGAAAGGTATTGATAGAAAGAGATCTCTTTTTTAGGAAGGGATTTGCTAGGGATCAGGTACAGGGGCAACTCCAGAAGTTCTAAATAGACTTCAGAGCAGCCACCTGGTTGGAACAGCTCTAGGGGATTTGTCTTAAGGCTGCAAACACAGTCTGAGGTGGACTTAGTCGGGTTAATGGAAATCAAGAGGGAGCTAAGGTCCCCCAAAGATGTTCCTGGATGTCTCCCCTGACCTGGCCCAGTGTTAGGGGCTTTCACACACGGTTACACCATTTACTCTCCACAAACACGTCTGCAGTAGGAAACGTTACCCTCAATGTTCAGATGAGGCCTAACTCAGAGAGTTTGTTGAAAGTCACATAACTATTTTGTGGCAGAGCTAGAATTTGAACTATGTTTGCTTCCCAGTCCAGTGCCCTTTCCTCTATGCAACAGCTGTCACAATCAGGAACACTTTCACTCTTTCTTGGAATTGCATGATTTAGATCTAAGTTTAGGAATACTCTTCTTGTGTAAAGTTGTAGTCCTCCAGGACCTCAAAACTGGGCAGTTGGATGTTTCTAAAATTCAGGTTTAAAAAAATAATGTAACTTTAAAAAACTAATGGGAATATATGTATGCATATAGCTGATTCACTTTGTTACATAGCAGAAACTAACAGAACATTGTAAAGCAATTATATTCCAATAAAGATATTTAAAAAAACTAATTATCAAAGCAATATATGCTCATTATAGAAAATTGGAAACACATAGGAAAGTATAAAGTGGATACAAAAACACCTTTAATCTCACCACCCAATGTAAGCACATTTTTTATGTTTCCTTAAAACCTTTCTATGCACACACTAACTTTAAAATACATTTTGAATAGCTAGTACATTTATATAGTACAAAATGTTAGAAGTACAAAAGGATATACAGTCAAAAGTCTCCCTCCTACCTCCGCTCCCAGCCCTGCAGTGCCCTTCCTAGGAAGCGATCACTATTACCAGTTTTTATGTCACCTTTAAAAGATGCTCCGTGTATACACACAAACTGAGTAAATTTTTAATTCTTTTTTTAAAAAATGGTACATTGTTTCTTGAGTAAATACAAACATACACCCAGATTTTCTTACTCTCTAGGTCTGACTCACCTTCCTTCTCCTTTAGTATCACATCTCCTTCCTGGCAGTCCACACTCATATTCATTCAGGTTGTTGCACAGCCCAGTGAAAATCACCTTAAAATCTGCCTTGCTGATAAATCCAGTGTGAGAGGGATCAATTCTTGAAACTTTTTTCTGAGATCATCCCTTAAATAACCTCACCTAAGAAAGACAAAGAATCAGAAACTATAAGATGTTGAGTCTTTCAGCAGGACTGCATATAAACTATAAGATGTTGAGTCTTTCAGCAGGACTGCATATAAACTATAAGATGTTGAGTCTTTCAGCAGGACTGCATATATTTCTTGATGTGTGATGTTGTGGCACCACTCTGTACAACATTCTTCCAGTAAATTAAGTCTAAGTAAGGGTCACTGGGTCTAAATAACATGCCTATTCTGACCCCTTTTAGTTGTCTTCCAAAATATTTGTAATTTCCTAAACTTGTCAAGCTCTCTCCTGCCTTTGCGTAGGTTCTTTCCTCCTTCTTTTAGAAATTCATTCCTCCACCATCCCGGCCTCCTCACCTCCTTTCTTTACCAAGAAAATTCCACCTTCCCCCTTTCTTTTTTTATGAATTTATTTTATCTATTTATTTTGGCTGCTTTTGTTCTTTGTTGTGGTGCGCGGGCTTCTCATTGCGGTGGCTTCTCTTGCGGAGCACAGGCTCTAGGTGTGTGGGCTCAGTAGTTGTGGCACGTGGGCTCTAGAGCGCAGGCTCAGTAGTTGTGGCGCACGGGCTTAGTTGCCCCGCAGCATGTGGGATCTTCCCAGACCAGGGCTCGAACCCGTGTCCCCTGCATTGGCAGGCAGATTCTTAACCACTGTGCCACCAGGGAAGCCCCCCACCTTCCCTTTTAAGATGAAAACTTTCTCTGATACCCCATCTTCCTACCTCCCAGTCTCATTAGGCACTTCTGTGTGTTACTCATTACGCTTGTACAAAACCCCTATCATTCATTTAACAAATACCTGTTAAATGCCTATACATGCCAGAGATTGAGGAAACAGGGGATAAGGCAAGTGACATCCTGATAGCAGTTACACAGTCTAATGGGGAAGTAATTAGGTAAGCAGTTATTAAAGTATGATAAATGCTAAAAAGGAATATTCAGGGTGCTTGGGGAGAAGGGGAAACCTAGAGCAGAGGCTCCCAATTGGTCCTAATGAGGCAGAGACAGTGACATTTCAGCTGATGCCCGAAGGAAGTGTAGGAATTAACCAGGTGAATTGGGGACGAAGAGGAAGGAAGAGGGTTTCAGGTAGAGAGAACACCTGTGTGAAACCTCAGAGGTATTCAATACGAACAAGGAACTTTTGAGGAATTCACGGTTGTCCATATGGCCAGTGAATTGTTTTAAGACTTGATCAGATATGTCTTTTATAAAGATGGCTCTGGTTTCAGTGTGGAGAAAGAACTGGAGAGGAGGAACACTGGAGTCCGAGGGACTAGTGTTTGTAGCATTTACATAGGATTTCTCCATAAAGAGAAGCCCAGTATCAGATTATTTGCATTTCATAATTCTGAATTATTTTTGATGGTCTTGTTTCTGAGCTTTTTAAAAGGGCACTAGATTATACTCATCTTTTTAGCATCAGAGCCTAGTGGAGGTTCGCACAGAGTGGGTTAGCAAGAAATGTCTATAAGAGACAAATGGTAATACTTCCTCAGAGTAGCTTAAGCTTAAGATTAGGCTCTTTTCTTGTTAAATTGAATAGAGCAACACAAAATGGAGTCTCTTACTATTCCTATTAAAATATACTATTAAATTAAAACAACAGCATCTTTATTAAATAAACACCAATTTCCAAACTTGACAACAAATGACAAGTATTATCTACAGTAGTGGAAGCAATACAGAGATCCCACCGCAGGTGAGTCGTTTGTAGGCAGCCACTGGAATTGATCTTTATGGAGGCAATGCTTGACATGGAAATGAATAATAATGATTTCAGGAATGTAAATTATTTATGCATGAGAATAAAGATCTGATGTAAACTTGGCCAAACTGCATTGCTAAATTATGATGAAAGGATTATGAATGTTAGAGAAGAGACTAAAGATGATAACATGCCTAATAAGAACTAAACATGTTTAAAAATCTTTTTATTGTAAAATTAAATAAGATACAGAAAACCACATAAAACAAATATTATTTTAATGATTTATTTTAAGGTGGATACCATTGTAACTATGGCAAAGGTTAAGAAATAGAATTTTGCCATCTCCATGTAGCTTCATGCCAATCCCAATCCCTTTCTCCCCAACCAAGTAACCATTATCCTGACTTTTACAGAAATCACTTGCTTGGATTAAAAAAAAAGTTTTATCACCCAACTGTGTATCCTGGACAATACAGTTTTTTCTTGCTTCTTTAAAAATATTTGATATGTCTTTTAAATCTCTTTTAAGTTTAGCTTTTCCCTCCAACCCTTTCACTTTCTTACAGTGTATCTGTCAGGAAGGCCAGGCTACAACAGCTGTAGTTCTGTGGAGGCTGGATGCCGCTGGTGGAGGACTCATGTGTAGCTCATCATGTTCCTCTGTCTTCTCTATCCAGCAGCTGGATCCAGAGACTACATCAGAATCAGGTTTAACCCCTTTGACAAAACTAAGCACTTAAAAAAAAAACTGGAATGAACTATTAACATTAAAAGTCTCAAATTTCACCTTTAGCCCCTTCAGAACTGTTCCCAGCTCTGCCTCTCCACTCAGCTCTTGGGTGCATCCTGATCTTTGCTGTCAGTCATGGAGATGCTCACTGTGTTTGCACACACCCTCCTTCTGGCTCTAATTGCTCGTCGAGCTAATCAGTTCTTCTGAGAAAAGTGACTCAGGCTTTCACTGCTTTAGGCAGAAGCTTCCCTGGCCCACTGAGTTGGGAGTTTCCAGTCCAGCCTGTTTGCTGACACCCCACCTACAAAGCTTCTCGTGGAATGAGGGACATCCTCTCTTCCTCCACTCAAATACACCAGCCTCTTCCCCATTTGTTTCCCAAGTATTACTTTCAATCATATTGAAGGGAAAAAATGCCTTTAAAATTTAAACTGTTCCACTGACCGAATATAAAATTCTGAAATGCAGGGGTTTTTTTATTACGAAATTTTTATTTGGACTTCTTATAGCTTAAGAAGCATTACAATGTAAAAAAGATATAATAATGACAATTTAACAGACATAGTATCTCTAAATAGATGATTTTTACATCATTTAAAAATACTGAAAGATTCAGAATTCTAAAAATAATTATTTTAAAATTAGGTAATTCCTTTTCTTTTTCTTCAATTTGGGATTTTTATATACTCTTTGTTAATGGGATATTCATTAGTCTACTTATTTGATTTCCACTGGCTTGATACCATTTTGTTAATCACTTATGAATAGGTTTTCTTATGAAATGTTTCCTTTCATGGTTTGCAAACATCTATTTCTGAAAATCATTTTTTAAAAGCAGTATTCTCTAAACAACATCTGCATCTTCAAGACTCAGTTTAAATACTAATTCTGACTAATCTTCCTAATCCCATAAAAGTCTCTTTCTGATGTGGACTTCCTCATTATGCCTATATTTTAGTGGTTGTCAGGTACGTAAGTGTTTTACAACATAATTTAATTCCTTGATCTTGAAATGCAGTTTTATGTTTGTTTTTTGTTTTTGCGGTACACGGGCCTCTCACTGCCGTGGCCTCTCCCGTTGCGGAGCACAGGCTCCGGACACGCAGTCTCAGCGGCCATGGCCCACGGGCCCAGCCGCTCCGCGGCATGTGGGATCTTCCCGGACCGGGGCACGAACCCGTGTCCCCTGCATCGGCAGGCGGACTCTCAACCACTGCGCCACCAGGGGAGCCCGAAATGTAGTTTTTATGGCACCTTTTATCTTCTGAATGCATCGGCCCCGAGGGATTTAAAACAGTAAAATAAATTACCCATTACTGTCATCATCATATCCTATGATTCAGCTGATCAGAAACTAAGTTTGATCATGGTAATGGAGAGCTTAGAATAGCTATTCTAATAATCAAAAATTTTGCAGCATTATTCTTTGAAGAATTAAAAGTAGCTTAGCAATTCATTTTGCCCAGGGTGAAATAACAGATCCGATTTTTCAGATCAGACTGAGCCACACGGCCACCTATGCCTAACATGACAATGACACACCATTCAACTAGGTACCTTCCTCTCTCTCTTGCCTACACACGCAATCCAGCACCAGAATCTTAAATCCTTCCACTTTTCTCCACGTCCTCTCTGACCCTCTCATGGTCCAAACCACTATTTCTCAGCTGCAATACTGCCAGTTTCCAATCTGTAGTCTCCCAGGCTACACTTCTGGTTCCTCAAAATCTATTTCCACACAACAATCTGCATGGCCTTTTAAAATGAATTTACATTGTATTTTCCTCCTCCACTAATTACTTCCATAACCTCTCACTGCTGCAGTAAAATCCAAACTCCTCACCACAGCTGGCAAGACTCTGTGCCCCAACTCTTGCCACTCCTTCCGCCTCACTGCCTGTTCTCCACATGGGTCTCTGCATGCCAACCACCCTGGCCTTCCCTCAGCTCCTCAGAAGTGCTCAAGTTCTTCTCAGCGTGCAGCCTTCAAACATTCTGCCCCAATCTTCACTCTTTCATTGTTGGCTTTCAGCAATGCCTTCCTGGACCACCCTCACTTACCCACTCAAATATCTGGTAGCAGAAACCTGTTACTTTTCTCCCTTCAAATTACTCATCATAATCATTTTTTTAATTAATTAATTTATTTTAAGATTTTTTTTGATATGGACTATTTTTAAAGTCTTTACTGAATTTGTTACAATATTGCTTCTTTTTTATGTTTTGGTTTTTTGGCTGTGAGGCCTGTGGGATCTTAGTTCCCTGAACAGGAATCGAACCTGTGCCCCCTGAAGTGGGAGCATGGAGTCTTAACCAATGGATCAACAGGGAAGTCCCCCAAATTATTTTAAATTGTGGTAAAATATACATAAAGTTTACCAATTTAACCATTTTTAAGTGTACCGGTCTATGGCATTCAGTACATTACACTGCTGTGCAACTCAGTTGACCATCCATCTCCAGAACTTTTTCATCTTCCCTTACTGAAACTCTGTACCCATTAAACAACAACTCCTCATTTCCCCCCTCTCCCTCTCCCTTAGCAACCCACCATTCTACTTTCTGTTTCTATGAATTTGACTCTTCTAGCATCTCATATAAGTGGAATCAGTCAACATTCATCCTTTTGTGTCTGGCTTATTTCACTTAGCATAATGTCTTCAAGGTTCATTCATGTCTCAGCATGTGTCAGAATTTCCTTCCTTTTTAAGGCTATTATTATTCCATTACACGTATATACCATTTTGTTTATCCATTCACCTGATACTTGGGTTGCTTCCACCTTTTGGTTATTGTGAATAATACATTGTGAACTTGGGTGTACAAAATTCTGTTCAAGTCCCTGCTTCCAATTTTTTTGCATATATACCTAAATGTGAAATTGCTGTAATTTGGTAACTCTATTTTTGTTTTCCACGGTAGCTGTATCATTTCACATTCCCATCAGCAATGCACAAGGGTTCCATTCTTCCCAATACTTGTTCTTTTTTTTTTTTTAATAATCATCATCCTAATGGTTATAAATTAGTGTCTCATGGTTTTGATTTGCATTTCTCTAATGATTAGTGATGTTGAGCATCTTTTCCTGTGCTTATTGGCCATTTGTATAGCTTTAGAGAAATATCTATTTAAGTTCTTTGCCCAATTTTTAAAATTGGGTTGTTTGGCTTTTACGTTGTTGAGTTGTAGGAGTTCTTTATATAGTCTAGCTATTAACCTTTTATCAGATATATGATTTGCAAATGTTTCCCTCCATTCTTTGAGCTGTCTTTTCACTCTGCTGATATGTCCTTTCAGGCACAAAAGTTTTAAGTTTTGATGAAGTCCAATTTATCTATTTTTTCTTTTGTTGTCTGTGCTTTTGATGTCATATCCAACAAATAATTAATAGTCTTTAATTATGTATTTATCTGAATGGTTGTTTTTTTCTCATAAATGTCTACTTTAATAGACTGGAAGTTACACAAAGTCAGAAACCTCTGTTTGCCTACACTGAGAATAGTGACTAGTAGGTGTTCCAGTATATATTGGTAATCTAATGAATGTGTATCTTCTGATATTTTCAATATATGATGTTATATGATACCCTATTATTTGTACAATTATGAAAAATATTAATAAATGTGATTTCTGTGTGATATTAAATTATCTTTAACATGAAAATTCATACTAACTTAAAACATAAATTTAAGTCAAACTACATGTAAAGTTTCAAGAAGTGTTAGGGAAAATATTAAACAAAACAGAAACTATTATCAATTCATTATTATCAAAGCACATTATTTTTTTCCAAAACATTACAGATCTAAACTTAAATGACTAAAAACCCATCTTCCAGATTTTAGTCAGTCCATATCAGACCTTACGTATCTTCATTATATATTGCTTCATTCTTCACTGGCGGTTTTTCAAAAGTGGTATAGACCTGCTTCTTAGATCAAAGGAGGGGTATAGCCTCCTTGCACTAGCTTAAGTATTAGTACAGATAAAATGCTAGAAGAATCTTCCTTTCCTTTCTAATTTTGTAAACTTTCAAGAGAAAGTTAACAAGTATTAATATGCCTCTTAGATCAAGCAAACCCCCAGGGTTTTACTTGCATGCTTCTCGGAATTAAAATTGAATGGGGCTTGTATTGTCAGCTGCAAAACAGCAGGGGGAGCTCATGAGGTTTCTAAGGCAGCTATTACCAGCTATACTCCCCCTCCAAAAAAACAACATTGCTTTAAGTATAAACTGAACAGTACCAAGTGGAAACCCAAACAAAGAGAAAAGGAAGCAAAAAATAATAATAAAATGTCTTCTAATGAGAGGTGAAAACAGCCAAAATCAATTGTATAATAATAGGACTGATACAAACTAACATAATCCAAATCTACAAGCCCAGCTCTCAGGCGCTCCTTACTTCCCCTAACAAACCAATGTACCCCTGGGCGCCCAACACCCCATCATTGCACTAGACCCTTAACCAACGTTTTCATATGTCAAAACGAAGTTATTAGGCAGTTGGCTTAAAACTATTGTGTTTAAATTTCTAAACATGGGGCTTCCCTGGTGGCGCGGTGGTTAAGAATCCGCCTGCCAATGCAGGGGACATGGGTTCAAGCCCTGGTCTGGGAAGATCCCACATGCCACGGAGCAACTAAGCCCGTGCACCACAACTACTGAGCCTGTACTCTAGAGCCCATAAGCCACAAATACTGAGCCTGTGTACCACAACTACTGAAGCCCGCACGCCTAGAGCCTGTGCTCTGCAACTAGAGAAGCCACCGCAATGAAGAGTAGCCCCTGCTCGCCGCAACTAGAGAAAGCCCGCACACAGCAACGAAGACCCAATTCAGCCAAAAAAAAAACCCGTCTAAACATGATTTTTTCTTTCCCTAATATTCAGTGAAATTTGGGGAACACCTTAAATAGTGTAAAAAAAAAATGGGCTGTAAACCACAGAATAGTGAAAGAATATATGAAATCTAGCCCCTATTAATTGGAAAGAGTAAGGGGAACCAGGAGCTACATACTGAGTTTTAGGGTCGGGATAAGAAGTCACTGCCTATGACGACAGGAGTGGTGTGACAAATATGAACAGAAGAGTATTTCCTATTTGGGAGAAATCACAGGTGACATTGGTACTACTTGCCATGTTGTCCTCTGAACCTTGTCCTGGGAGATAGGAATCAATATTCAGCATTAACAAGCCATCAACAGAAACTTCAAATTACAGTTATCTTGAGGAACCACAGAAGAACACCACAAAAAGTCCCGTGGTGACAGAAATTCACTTAGAAACATATACTATAAGGACTTAATAAAACAAGTAGTAAATCCATAAGAAGGAACAACAGCCCTTAAACTTACAAGTTTAATAAGACCCACACTTACCAGGTAGATAGCTCTCTCCTAACACACGGCTCAGTAACTGATAAAATATCTGATAAAGATGGTCTCTGCCAGGCTCTTCTCATGTGCTAAAAGTACTGACTACACCAACCACCAGTTGAAAAAAAACCCCAATGGTTACTCCAGTCATTTATTCCCTTACTGTTGATCACCCTATACATAGGCAAGATGCCTATACTGAGTGATCCTCTACTGGTCAGGCAGGATTTTGGTCCAAGGACATGTTTTCTGTTTCCTATCACTATGGAAATAAGATCCAGAAAAGGACCTGTAACTTCAAATAAAGTTAAACTTTATTTGAAGTTCTGAACTTTATTTGAACTTTATTTGAAGTTCTGAGCTTCTAGAGGAGCTCAAGGTCTTTCCTCACTCGCCCTCGCTCTTTGCTCCCCGTAGGGATGGGCCAGGACATTGCCTTACTCTGCCCCACAAGGCCAAGGACATTTTATTGTTCACTATAAAAGTAGATTAGGAACTTCCCTGGTGGTCCAGTGGATAAGACTCCACACTCCCAATGCAGGGGGCCTGGGTTCGATCCCTGGTCAGGGAACTAGATCCCACATGCATGCCTCAACTAAGAGTTTGCATGCCGCAACTAAAGAGCCCACATATCGCAACTAAGACCTGATGCACACAAAGTAATTAATTAATTAATTTTTTAAAAAGTAGACGAGATATTCCTTCTGTTGAGTTGAAAGGTCCTGATGTAAGTTTTGTCTAAATGGGTCTTCAGTGACTATGACAAATGTTGAGGTATTGGGGTGTGACTAAGGTATGATATGATAAATAAGAGTACCCTAATCCTGCCTTCGACACTTGTTTTCAAGGGATTCTGAGAAAGATGTAGACAAAGATGATGAAACAGAGCAAATAAACACATCTGAAAGGCATACAATTCTACCCTAACCGTTAAAGCAGAGCTTGAGTGAGCTAGCCTGAACTTGAAAAATTTCCTTTCTCCAAGTTTGATCAGTGTAAACTGCAGAACTAAAGCAGGTTGTAAGAACAGATCAACCTGCTTTCCACACACCCAGAGCACACACCCAAGTCTCAGATCTATAGTCCAATGTATGGAGCCAGAGCACATGTGGCCATTTCCAAAGAACCAGAGAAAAGAGGAAATGATAGCAAAGGAGTGTAAAAGATGCTAGACCACGGGACTTCCCTGGCAGTCCAGTGGTTAAGACTTCACCTTCCAATGCAGGGGGTGCAGGTTCAATCCCTGGTCAGGGAGCTAAGATACCACATGCCTTGCGGCCAAAAAACTAAAACATAAAGCAGAAGCAATATTGCAACAAATTCAGCAAAGACTTTAAAAAAAAAAAAGATGCTAAGGACTTCCCTGGTGGTGCAGTGGTTGAGAATCCGTCTGCCAATGCAGGGGACACGGGTTCAAGCACTGGTCTGGGAAGATCCCACATGCCGTGGAGCAACTAAGCCTGTGCACAACTACCGAGCCTGCGCTCTAGAGCCCGAGAGCCACAACTACTGAGCCCACACGCCACAACTACTGAAGCCCACACGCCTAGAGCCCGTGCTCCGCAACAAAGGGAAGCCACCGCAATGAGAAGCCCGCGCACCGCAACGAAGAGTAGCCCCCGCTCACCTCAACTAGAGAAAGCCTGTGCGCAGCAACGAAGACCCAAAACAGCCAAAAATTAAAAAATAAATTGAAAAAAAAAAAAGATGCTAGACCTCAGGACTGCTTTATACAGTTGGACACACTGGCACTACACAAAGGCACAGGGAACAGGGATCTCTGGGGGCTGAAAATCCCCCCTGCACTCTAAGTGTTGTATCCCGACGTGGAGCTGTGTCCACCCAGGAGGTGGGAGATACCTTTCTTAACTTCATACAAAGGTGACACTGAGCTAGAAGTTCTTTTGGGCAGGCCGCCTCCCCCATTTTGATGAAACAGCCATCTACTTTATCAAGTATATTTATATGTATCAAAGATTGACCTCTCACTGCACTTGGAACAGTCCTCGTAAGGTTTCCTAATAAACCTTCATTGCAGATACAAGATCTTGGCATTTTTCTTATCAGTATCTTCCAGTTCCAGTTCCTTAACATTTTTCTGAGAATTTCCCATCTGCTTTTGGCCCTATTCTTAAATATGTCTAGATGCTGTTCTTTATCATCAGACACAGGTTTAGCTACTTATCATATGTGCTGATATAATAGGTTTATAGAATCACAGGCTAATGATGTTCATCTCCTAGAAACTAGTTTGATAGCCATTTGTTGGTTTAAATCTATGCCTGATTGTTTTGTTACTGATTTATGCCTTCCAGCTGAGGAAGAGATCCTGAAGTTAGGAGTAGGTATGGGAAGGCTTCCCACAGTCTTAGGTGTTAGAGAGAGCCTTGGCACATCTGATGGGAACATACTGTAGAGCACGGGGAACTCTACGTAACGCACTGTGGTGACCTAAATGGGAGGGAAGTCCAAGAGGGAGGGGATATCTGTATGTGTATGGCTGATTCATTCTGTTGTGCAGTGGATGCTAACCAACATTGTAAAGCAACCATACTCCAATAAATATTAAAAAAAAAAAAA